>NC_058524.1:122977563-123280594 GCF_904849725.1 Hordeum vulgare subsp. vulgare | reverse complement strand
GTGTAGTCAGGCATTGTGTTAGTTTCAGCTCGGTTCGTGCCAACATCTCAGTTGTCGGTCCCTGCTCAGTATGCGTCCCCATGGCACTGTAGTGGCTTGGGGCACACCATCGGTTGTATCAAAATCCATCACCGGCTCGAGCAAAACTCGTCGTCAGTCGTAGCAAAACGCGCTACTTTTGCGGGTGCCCGACAAAAGTACTTTCTAGTTCAAGCATCCCTCGGTGTTGGTTTTGGCATCCACTATCACCCTTTCCAACATTTGTCGTTATTGTCTCCGGAAGCCACCTAACACATGTCACAACAAGCGTCATCATCCCGAGTTTGAGCGTTGCAGAAGCCATTGGTGCCATTTCTAGCCAAAACATCATTGCTTCCAGCAACAACAGTCGTCGCATGTAGTATAGCAATCGTCGTCCAAAAATTTACAACATCGTCGTGGGGTTGAAGCGCATGGTCTTGCAACTGACCATGGCCATGCTCGTCCTCCTAGCGGTGCTTGGAGAGCAAAGCAATGTACGACAACCTCCCAACAATGTAGAGCATAAATATGGATGATGGACTCACAACAACTGAAGCAGAACCTATGAGGGAGGTCGCTGATGTTGGGGAACGTTGCATGGGAAACAAAAAAAATCCTACGCTCACCAAGATCAATCTAGGAGATGAACATCTACAAGAGAAGATATTGAATATACATACCCTTGTAGATTGCTAAGTGAAAGCATTTAAGAAATGAGGTTGATGTAGTCGAACGTCTTCGCGATCCAATCATGATTTTTCCCGTGAACTCCCGATCAAGTGCGAAACAGACGACACCTACACGTTCAGCACATGTAAAACTCGATGACGCCTTCACCTGCTCGATCCAGCGAGTGATGGTGAAGTAGAGGTTGAGTACTGCAGGCTTCGCCAAGCACTATTGTGATCGCGATGGTAGAGAAATACTACAAGAGAGAAAAGTATGGCACCGCCAAGCAATTGTGTGTTGGTTGCCTCCCTCTCCCTCCCTATTTATAGGAGGAAGGCCTTGGCCCCTCCTCCAAGGAGGGTGGGTCGACCAAACTAGGGAGGTGTCCACCTCCAACAAGGGAGAGGTGGAGACCCTACGGAGGACTCCTCCACCAAGGCACCTCCTCCACTTACACTTGGGCGCATGGGCCCTATTGGGGTCGGCTTCCTAGCTTACGAGAGGCTGGTGCCCCCTGGGGTGGGTGGCCCCCTCCCGGTGGACCATCAGAACCCTTTCGCCACTCCCAATACAATACCAGAAAACCCCAAAACTTTTGAGGAACCCGAATACCACTTTCCTATATATAAGTCTTTACCTCCGGACCATTATGGAGCTCCTCGTGATGTCCGGGATCTCATCAGGGACTCCAAACAAGCTTCGGCCACCGACATAATAAATCAACTACATCTATATCGTCACCGAACGTTAGGCGTACAGACCATGCGGGTTCGAGAACTATACATACATGACCGAGTCACCTGTACGGTCAATAACCAATAACGGAACCTAGATGCTCATATTGATTCCCACACATTCTACGAAGATCTTTATCAGTCAAACCATGATGTCAAGGATTCAGTTAATCCTGTATGGAGTTTCCTTTGTTCATCGGTACGTTACTTGCCCGAGATTCGATCGTCAATATCTCCATACCTAGTTCAACATCGTTACCGACAAGTCTCTTCACTCATTATGTAATACAAGATCACATGGCTAACTCTTTAGTCACATTGCATGCAAGCTCATTGTGATGTTGTATTACCGAGTGGGCCCTGAGATATCTCTCCGTCACACGGAGTAACAAATCCCAGTCTTGATCCATGTCAACTCAACAAAAACCCTCGGAGATACCTGTAGAGCATCTTTATAGTCACAAAGTTACGTTATGACTTTTGATACACACAAGCTATTTTGGGGAACGTCGCATGGGAAACAAAAAATTTCCTACGCGAACGAAGTCCTATCATGGTGATGTCCATCTACGAGAGGGGATTTCCGATCTACGTACCCTTGTAGATCGCACAACAGAAGCGTTAGTGAACGCGATTGATGTAGTGGAACGTCCTCAGGTCCCTCGATCCGCCCCGCGAACCGTCCCACGAATCGTCCCGCGATCCGTCCCACGATCTAGTGTCGAACGGACGGCACCTCCGCGTTCAGCACACGTACAGCTCGATGATGATCTCAGCCTTCTTGATCCAGCAAGAGAGGCAGAGAGGTAGATGAGTTCTCCGGCAGCGTGACGGCGCTCCGGAGGTTGGTGGTGATCTAATCTCAGCAGGGCTCCGCCCGAGCTCCGCAGAAACGCGATCTAGAGGTAAAACCGTGGAGGTATGTGGTCGGGCTGCCTTGGAAAAGTTGTCTCAAATCAGCCCTAATAGCTCCATATATATAGGAGGAGGGGAGGGGAGGCTTGCCTTGAGGCTCAAGGAGCCCCAAGGGCTGCGCCACCAAGGGGAGGAGGAGTCCTCCTCCAATCCTAGTCCAACTAGGATTGGAAGGTGGAGTCCTTCTCTTCTTTCCCACCTTTCCTTTTTTTCTCATCTTTTGGTTTTTCTTTCTCTCTTGCGCAAGACAGCCTTGGGCTGACCCCACCTACTTGGTGCACCACCCCCAAGGTCCTTGGGCCCTCCCGGGTGGGTGGTCCCCCCCTCCCGGTGAAGATCCGGAACCCATTCGTCATTCCCGGTACATTACCGGTAATGCCCGAAAACCTTCCGGTAACCAAATGAAGTCATCCTATATATCAATCTTCATTTACGGACCATTCCGGAAACCCTCGTGACGTCCGTGATCTCATCCGGGACTCCGAACAACATTCGGTAACCAACCATATAACTCAAATACGCATAAAACAACGTCGAACCTTAAGTGTGCAGACCCTGCGGGCTCGAGAACTATGTAGACATGACCTGAATAACTCCTCGGTCAATATCCAATAGCGGGACCTGGATGCCCATATTGGATCCTACATATTCTACGAAGATCTTATCGTTTGAACCTCAGTGCCAAGGATTCATATAATCCCGTATGTCATTCCCTTTGTCCTTCCGTATGTTACTTGCCCAAGATTCGATCGTAAGTATCCGCATACCTATTTCAATCTCGTTTACCGGCAAGTCTCTTTACTCGTTCCGTAATACAGGACCCCGCAACTTACACTAAGTCACATTGCTTGCAAGGCTTGTGTGTGATGTTGTATTACCGAGTGGGCCCCGAGATACCTCTCCATCACACGGAGTGACAAATCCCAGTCTCGATCCATACTAACTCAACGAACACCTTCGGAGATACCTGTATAGCATCTTTATAGTCACCCAGTTACGTTGCGACGTTTGATACACACAAAGCATTCCTCCGGTGTCAGTGAGTTATATGATCTCATGGTCATAGAAACAAATACTTGACACGCAGAAAACAGTAGCAACAAAATGACACGATCAACATGCTACGTCTATTAGTTTGGGTCTAGTCCATCACATGATTCTCCTAATGATGTGATCCCGTTATCAAGTGACAACACTTGCCTATGGTCAGGAAACCTTGACCATCTTTGATCAACGAGCTAGTCAACTAGAGGCTTACTAGGGACAGTGTTTTGTCTATGTATCCACACATGCACTGTGTTTCCAATCAATACAATTATAGCACGGATAATAAACGATTATCATGAACAAAGAAATATAATAATAACTAATTTATTATTGCCTCTAGGGCATATTTCCAATAGTCTCCCACTTGCACTAGAGTCAATAATCTAGTTCACATCACCATGTGATTCCAACGAATCCAACACCCATATAGTTATGGGGTCTGATCACGTCTTGCTCGTGAGAGAGGTTTTTAGTCAACGGTTCTGAGACTTTTAGATCCGTGTGTTCTTTACAAATCTTTATGTCATCTTATAGATGCTGCTACTATGTGCTATTCGGAAATACTCCAAATATCTACTCTACTATACGAATCCGTTTCACTACTCATAGTTATTCGGATTAGTGTCAAAGCTTGCATCGACATAACCCTTTACGACGAACTTTTTAACCACCTCCATAATCGAGAAAAATTCCTTAGTCCATCAGTTACTAAGGATAAATTTTGGCCGCTGCTAGTGATTCAATCATGGATCACTCTGTGTACCTCTCAACAGACTTTGAGTTAAGGCACACATCAGGTGCGGTACCCAGCATGGCATACTTCAGATTCTACGGCCAAGGCATAGAAGACGACCTTCGTCTATTCTCTTTATTCTGTCGGGGTCGGGTTTTGAGTCTTACTCAAATTCACACCTCACAACGCAACCAAGAACTCCTTCTTTGCTGATCTATTTTGAACTCCTTCAAAAACTTGTCAAGGCATGCATCTTGTTGAAACTTCTATTAAGCGCTTTCAATCTATCTCCATAGATCTTTGATGCTCAACGTTCAAGTAGCGCAATCCAGGTATTCCTTTGAAAAACTCCTTTCAAACAACCTTGTATGCTTTACAGAAATTCTACATTACTTCTGATCCACAATATGTCAACCACATATACTTATGAGAAATTCTATAGTGCTCCCACTCACTTCTTTGGAAATACAAGTTTCTCATAAACCTTGTACAAACCCAAAATCTTTGATCACCTCATCAAAGTGTATATTCCAACTCCGAGATGCTTGCACCAGTCCATTGAAGGATCGCTGGAGCTTGCATACTTGCTAGTATCTTTAGGATCGACAAAACCTCCTGGTTGTATCACATACAACGTTTGCTCAAGGAAACCGTCGAGGAAACAATGTTTTGACATCCTATGTGCAATATTTCATAAATAATGCAGCAACTACTAACATAATTCTAACAGACTTTTAGCATCGCTACGAGTGAGAAAGTTTCATCATAGCCAACTGTTTGATCTTGTCGGAAACATCTTTGCGACAAGTCGAGCTTTTCTTAATAGTGACTTATCACCATCATCGTATGTCTTCCTTTTAAAGATCCATCTTTACTCAATAGTCCTATGACCATCAAGTAGTTCTTCCAAAGTCTACACTTTGTTTTCATACATGGATCCTCTCTCGGATTTCATGGCTTCCAGCCATTTGTCGGAATCCGGGCCCACCACTGCTTTCTCCATAACTCGTAGGTTCATTGTTGGTCAACAACATGACCTCCAAGACAGGGTCACCGTACCACTCTGCAGTAGTACGCGACCTTGTCAACCTACGAGGCTTGTAGTAACTTGATCCGATGCTCGATGATCACCATCATCAGCTTTCACTTCAATTGGTGTAGGCGCCACAGGAACAACTTCCTGCGCCCTGCTACACACTGGTTGAAGTGATGGTTCAATAACCTCATCAAGTTCTACCACCCTCCCACTCAATTCTTTCGAGAGAAACCTTTCCTCGAGAAAGGATCCGTTTCTAGAAACAAACACTTTGCTTTCGAATCTGAGATAGGAGATGTACCCAACTGTTTTGGATATCCTATGAAGATGCATTTATCCGCTTTGGGTTCGAGCTTATCAGACTGAAACTTTTTCACATAAGTGTCGAAGCCCCAAACTTTCAAGAAACGACAGTTTACATTTCTCTAAACCTTAGTCTATACTGTGTCATCTCAACGGAAATACGCGGTGCCCTATTTAAAGTGAATGCGGTTGTCTCTAATGCATAACCCATAAACAATAGTGGTAATTCGATAAGAGACATCATAGCATGTACCATACCAAATAGTGCATGGCTATGACGTTCAGACACATCATCACACTATGATGTTCCAGGTGGCATGAACTACGAAACAATTTCCACATTGTCTTAACTGCGTACCAAAACTCGTAACTCAGATATTCATTTCTATGATCATATCGTAGACAGTTTATCCTCTTGTTACGACGAACTTCACTCCTGAAATAGAATTAAACTTTTCAATATTTCAGACTTGTGATTCATTAAGTAAATACTCTTGTATCTACTCAAATCGTCATTGAAGTAAGAACATAATGATATCCACTGCGTGCCTCAGCACCCATTGGACTGCATACATCAAAATGTATCACTTCCAACAAGTTACTATCTTGTTTCATCTCAATGAAAACAAGGCCTTGCTCATGTGGTATGATTTGCATGTCACTAGTGATTCAAAATCAAGTGAGTATAAATATCCATCAGCATGGAGCCTCTTCATGCAATTTATACCAACATGACTCAAGCGGCAGTGCCACAAGTAAGTGGTACTATCATCATTACCTCGTATCTTTTGGCACCAATATCATGAACATGTGTAACACTACGATCGAGATTCAATAAACCATTGAAGGTGATTATTCAAGCAAATAGAGTAACCATTATTCTCTTTAAATGAATAATCGTATTGCAATAAACACGATCCAATCATGTTCATGCTTAACGCAAGCACCAAATAACAATTATTTAGGTTTAACACCAATCCCGATGGTAGAGGGAGTGTGCGACGTTTGATCATATCAACCTTGGCAACACTTCCAACACGTATCGTCACCTCGCCTTTAGCTAGTCTCCGTTTATGTCGTAGCTTTCATTTCGTGTTACTAATCACTTAGCAACCGAACCGGTATCCAATACCCTCGTGCTACTAGGAGTACTAGTAAAGTACACATCAACATCATGTATATCAAATATACTTCTTTCGACTTCTGCCAGCCTTCTTATCTACCAAGTATCTAGAGTTGCTGCGCCTCAGTGACCATTCCCCTCATAACAGAAGCACTTAGTCCCGGACTTTGGGTTTAATCTGGGGTCTCTTCATTAGTGCAGCAACTGCTTTGTCGTTTCACAAAGTATCCCTTCTAGCCCTTGCCTTTCTCGAAACTTAGTGGTTTTACTAACCATCAACTATTGATGCTCCTTCTTGATTTCTACTTTCGCAGTGTCAAACATCGCGAATTTCTCAAGGATCATTGCATCTATCCTTGTTATGTTATAGTTCATCACGAAGCTCTCATAGCTTGGTGGCAGTGACTTTGGAGAACCATCACTATCTTATCTGGAAGATCAACTCCCACTTGATTCAAGCGATTGTCGTACTCAGATAATCTGAGCACACGCTCAATGATTGAGCTTTTCTCCTCTACTTCGTGGACAAAGAATCTTGTCGGAGGTCTCATACCTCTTAACAAGGGCACAAGCATGAAATCACAATTTCATCTCTTTAGAACATCTTTTATGTTCCGTGACGTTTCAAAACGTCTTCGGCACCTTGCTTCTAAGCCATTAAGTATTTTGTACTGAACTATCGTGTAGTCATCAGAAACGTGTATGTCGAATGTTCATAAAATCTACAGACGACGCTCGAGGTGCAGCACAACGAGTGGTGCATTAAGGACATACGCCTTCTGCGCAGCAACGAGGACAATCCTCGGCTTTACAGACTCAGTCTGCAAAGTTTGCTACCATCAACTTTCAACTAAATTTTGTCTAGGAACATATAAAAACAGTAGAGCTATAGCGCAAGCTACATCGTAATTCGCAAAGACCATTAGACTATGTTCATGACAATTAGTTCACTTAATCATATTACTTAAGAACTCCACTCAAAAAGTACATATCTCTAGTCATTTGAGTGGTACATGATCCAAATCCACTATCTCAAGTCCGATCATCACGTGAGTCGAGAATAGTTTCAGTGGTAAGCATCTCTATGCTAATCATATCAACTATACGATTCATGCTCGACCTTTTGGTCTCATGTGTTCCGAGGACATGTCTGCACATGCTAGGCTCGTCAAGCTTAACCCGAGTGTTCCGCGTGTGCAACTGTTTTGCACCCGTTGTATGTGAACATTGAGTCTATCACACCTGATCATCACGTGGTGTCTCAAAACGACGAACTGTAGCAACGGTGCACAGTCGGGGAGAACACAATTTCGTCTTGAAATTTTAGTGAGAGATCACCTCATAATGCTACCGTCGTTCTAAGCAAAATAAGGTGCATAAAAGGATTAACATCACATGCAATTCATAAGTGACATGATATGGCCATCATCATGTGCTTCTTGATCTCCATGACCAAAGCACCGGCACGATCTTCTTGTCACCGGCGTCACACCATGATCTCCATCATCATGATCTCCATCAACGTGTCGCCATCGGGGTTGTCGTGCTACTCATGCTATTACTACTAAAGCTACATCCTAGCAATAAGTAAACGCATCTGCAAGCACAAACATTAGTTTAAAGACAACCCTATGGCTCCTGCCGGTTGCCGTACCATCGACGTGCAAGTCGATATTAACTATTACAACATGATCATCTCATACATCCAATATATCACATCACATCATTGGCCATATCACATCACAAGCATACCCTGCAAAAACAAGTTAGACGTCCTCTAATTGTTGTTGCATGTTTTACGTGGTGACCATGGGTATCTAGTAGGATCGCATCTTACTTACGCAAACACCACAACGGAGATATATGAATTGCTATTTAACCTCATCCAAGGACCTCCTCGGTCAAATCCGATTCAACTAAAGTTGGAGAAACCGACACTCGCCGGTCATCTTTGAGCAACGGAGTTACTCGTAGCGGTGAAACCAGTCTCTCGTAAGCGTACGAGTAATGTCGGTCCGAGCCGCTTCGATCCAACAATACCGCGGAATCAAGAAAAGACTAAGGAGGGCAACAAAATGCACATCACTGCCCACAAAAACTTTTGTGTTCTACTCGAGAAGACATCTACGCATGAACCTAGCTCTGATACCATTGTCGGGGAACGTCGCATGGGAAACAAAAAATTTCCTACGCGCACGAAATCCTATCATGGTGATGTCCATCTACGAGAGGGGATTTCCGATCTACGTACCCTTGTAGATCACACAGCAGAAGCGTTAGTGAACGCGGTTGATGTAGTGGAACGTCCTCACGTTCCTCGATCCGCCCCGCGAACCGTCCCACGAACCGTGCCGCGATCCGTCCCACGATCTAGTGCCGAACGGACAACACCTCCGCGTTCAGCACACGTACAGCTCGACGATGATCTCGGCCTTCTTGATCCAGCAAGAGAGACGGAGAGGTAGATGAGTTCTCCGGCAGCGTGACGACGCTCCGGAGGTTGGTGGTGATCTAATCTCAGCAGGGCTCCGCCCGAGCTCCGCAGAAACGCGATCTAGAGGTAAAACCGTGGAGGTATGTGGTCGGGCTGCCTTGGAAAAGTTGTCTCAAATCAGCCCTAATAGCTCCATATATATAGGAGGAGGGGAGGGGAGGCTTGCCTTGAGTCTCAAGGAGCCCCAAGGGCTGCGCCACCAAGGGGAGGAGGAGTCCTCCTCCAATCCTAGTCCAACTAGGATTGGAAGGTGGAGTCCTTCTCTTATTTCCCACCTTTCCTTTTTTTTCTTTCTCATCTTTTGGTTTTTCTTTCTCTCTTGCGCAAGACAGCCTTGGGCTGACCCCACCTACTTGGTGCACCACCCCCAAGGTCCTTGGGCCCTCCCGGGTGGGTGGTCCCCCCTCCCGGTGAAGATCCGGAACCCATTCGTCATTCCCGGTACATTACCGGTAATGCCCGAAAACCTTCCGGTAGCCAAATGAAGTCATCCTATATATCAATCTTCATTTCCGAACCATTCCGGAAACCCTCGTGACGTCCGTGATCTCATACGGGACTCCGAACAACATTCGGTAACCAACCATATAACTCAAAGACGCATAAAACAACGTCGAACCTTAAGTGTGCAGACCCTGCAGGCTCGAGAACTATGTAGACATGACCCGAGTGACTCCTCGGTCAATATCCAATAGCGGGACCTAGATGCCCATATTGGATCCTAAATATTCTACGAAGATCTTATCGTTTGAACCTCAGTGCCAAGGATTCATATAATCCCGTATGTCATTCCCTTTGTCCTTCTGTATGTTACTTGCCCGAGATTCGATCGTCAGTATCCGCATACCTATTTCAATCTCGTTTACCAGCAAGTCTCTTTACTCGTTCCGTAATACAAGACCCCGCAACTTACACTAAGTCACATTGCTTGCAAGGCTTGTGTGTATGTTGTATTACCGAGTGGGCCCCGGGATACCTCTCCGTCACACGGATTGACAAATCCCAGTCTTGATCCATACTAACTCAACGAACACTTTCGGAGATACCTGTAGAGCATATTTATAGTCACCCAGTTATGTTGCGACGTTTGATACACACAAAGCATTCCTCCGGTGTCAGTGAGTTATATGATCTCATGGTCATAGGAACAAATACTTGACACGCAGAAAACAGTAGCAACAAAATGACACGATCAACATACTACGTCTATTAGTTTGGGTCTAGTCCATCACATGATTCTCCTAATGATGTGATCCCATTATCAAGTGACAACACTTGCCTATGGTCAGGAAACCTTGACCATATTTGATCAACGAGCTATTCAACTAGAGGCTTACTAGGGACAGTGTTTTGTCTATGTATCCACACATGCACTGTGTTTCCAATCAATACAATTATAGCATGGATAATAAACGATTATCATGAACAAAGAAATATAATAATAACTAATTTCTTATTGCCACTAGGGCATATTTCCAACAAGGTACTCCTACGGTGTCAGTGACTTGCATGATCTTATGGTCATAGGAACAAATACTTGACATGTACTCCCTCCGTAAACTAATATAAGAGTATTTAGAACACTATTTTAGTAACCTAAATGCTCTTATATTAGTTTACAGAGGGAGTAGAAAACAATAGCAATAAACTTACACGATCATATGCTACGTTCATAGTTTGGGTCTTGTCCATCACATCATTCCCCTAATGATGTGATCCCGTTATCAAATGACAAATCATGTCTATGGCCAGGAAACCTTGCCCATCTTTGATCAACGAGCTAGTCCATTAGAGGCGCACTAGGGATACAATGTTGTCTATGTACGACACTTGTATTTGAGTTTCCAATCAATACAATTCTAGCATGGATAATAAACGATTATCATGAACAAGGAAAAATAATAATAACCACCTTATTATTGCCTCTAGGGCATATTTCCAATAGCTGAAAGGATGAAGGAGGAAGTGGAAGGAGAGCGTCAACGAGAGTGACGAAGCGACACAAAGACCCGGGTTCGCACATCGAGTGGCATCGAAGACAAGGATAGGCGCGACAGAATGGTGGTGCACACATGGAGAAGGGAAGGTCATCGCGTAGGGGGGGTATGAGGTGATGGGTGGGTTGAAAAGTTTGACGTGTTCGGGTGGTGTGCTTCGATCAAGTTTGATCAAACGAAGAGTGCGTGTCCGTTGCGACGACTTGGTCGGTCGATCGATTCACAACATTTCGTGTAAGAGGGAAATAGGCACTACAAGGAATATGCTAATACATGACGCTATTTTTTCGTCGCTACATCGTCACGGTTTTTAATTTACGACGATCTCACGACGAAAAACCAAGCGTCAAAAAATGGAGCGTCACAAATGAACATCAGCGATGTTTTGATCAAAATCGTCGTAACTTCTACGACGATTCCTGGATCGTCGTAACCTTTACGACGATCCTAAATCGTCGTTGGCAATAAAACCCAATCCTATGTGGCAGTCCTACGTGGCAAAATTACGACGAAATCAAAACATCATGGTTGAAATCAGCCCAACCCATTTGATCACATGGGTTGGTCCAATTCGGTGCTTTACGTGGGCCGAGCCCATTAAAATAGCCCATTGTGTATTTTTTTTCCTATGCTTTGATTACCTACACGTGCCTGGGCCAACAATTCGACCTTTTTAATTTCTGAACCATAGCCTTTTACTATCCATTTCTTTTTTGGGCCTCAACCTTTTTTACGCACTTCTATTTATATTTCAGCCTTAATTGCTGCCAATAGATTCAGTTCCTCTTTTCAAAGCCCAAATAAATTTTGTTCAATAGACATTTCGACCAATTCTAGATTTGGCCCATGCCTATTTTTACCAAATAAAATTTGTATCATCAACATAAAACCAGCCCAGATTCAATGCCAACGTATTTTCCAATTAGGAGAGTATTATAAGAATATGTACATAACTCCCAACATTTGAATTTTCTTTGCATGCAAATATACATCAAATTCTCAGCAAAATCAGCACTACATCCAAATTCCAAGAAAATTCAGCATTAAAAGAATGTCCTGAGATGCGAGAGTGTGCATGCATGCCTAGATCATGCATGCCTTGCTTTCTTCTGACTCCTTCGTCATAGTGCTCGCGACGAAACATGAATGAAGGCCATCATCTGAATGTTATAAAATAGAATGATTAGAAAAAAAAAGCACATCTTACAACATGTTAAGTTGTATGCAGTCTGTACACAAATAAAAATAGAAGAACAAAAACGATGCATAGTTATCGGTGATACTAATGATTGCGAACGATTTGTAAATACGTTATATTAGTGACAAACATCATCATAAAGATAACAATGGGGATACATGTATGCCCAAAATGAGCAAGTTATTTTGTATTTGAGAAACAGAAAATAGTTCAACATTGCAAACCTTGTTGTTCTACAACGTTTGGAATTAATTTGTTCATTAGAATGTTCAGTTTCTCCATATAACATGGGTTTATTTTCAGATAAACTCACGCAAGTATTTTTCTAGTAATTGTAGTTGAAATCAATCGCATGTTCCAAAATGTTGTTAGGCTACAATAAGACGGAGAAATCAACAGAATGGAATAAATTATGGGGACCAACTCATATAACACAAATTAGTTAAAAACTTTAAAATGCTACATATATGGGATTCTGCTGCTCCTTTTCACCACTACACGTGACTAGCAATGTTGGCAGTTGGTGGGGCAAATTATTTATTTTTTCAGCGGTCGTCTAAGAATTTTTTGCAGTTGTCAATCAAAATATTTAAGACTTTCTGAGCTTGCATTGTTGTTTGCTATGCCTGGAGGTACAAGAAACAATGGATGAATGGAAAGAATGAACCTGCAAAGTAGTATCTATAATGTGTCTGCACTATGAACTGATAGGTAGACTGGCTGCTCATAAAGTGATGCCCCCAATGTTCAGACACCTGACAGTAAGCATCTATTTAATATGAAGATGCCAATATACAGGTTACTCCGTCAAATTACACACCTCAGGTTCAGGAAACATACTTGCCTAATAAGGTGGATTTCAACCAGTTTTTGTCAATCTAATAAAGCTCGCATGGTAATCACAATTGTGACAGACAATTAAAACACAAACTAGTCATTAACTGGTACTTGGCCAAATACAATAGTTTCCTAAATCATGAACTAGTTACTAACTATATTTAGCTAAATACAGTATGTTCTTGAAAAGGCTAGTCGTGAATAACACAGATAGTCCAAAATCAATTGCGTGTAGAGGTGAACTTATCTTCTTATTTGAATGTAAGAAGTTCTCTAGTTTAAGGTCCCTATGGATGACACCATTTTTATGGCACGTCTATCACAGTATAATAGCAAGAATACATGTCAGGTATCATAAAACTATCCAATATTGGAAGAAACACTTGTGGAACAAAAAGATGGACTCAAGTTAACAATAAATGATGGAAGACTAAGTAGTTTTCAATGACATGACAAATTACAGAATACTATATCACTGAGGGAAGACTTGCAGGCATATATATTACAAATTATAGAATACTATATCACTGAGGGAAGACTTGCAGGCATATATATTACAAATTACAGAATTACAGAACATCAGTTTCATGACCCTCACAGAACATATATATTAGTGCATTTCAACTTATGGGAAGCCAAAAGATACATACGCATTGGGCACACATAATTTTGTCAATAATGATGCTAATTCACATGTAGATAAGAACTATGGACATAAAACATCAATGTCTACTGGCCAATTCATCGGTTCAAGAAACTGGATGTTGGCATGCCTTGCGTGCGAGCTTCTCCAGCTTCTCTTGTTCCATTTTCTTTAGAGACACGTGAGAAACAGGTCATCAAGCATGTTCTTAAGTATTAACAAAGCATCACATATAAGAAAGACCACTTATGCCAACAGTATAGTTTATATTAACAAAGCATCAACAAATACACAAAGCACCATGTATATATACAGGTCACTAATGTACAGAGCCACTCGAAACGGACATCTTCTAAATATTCCTAATCCATCGAAAAGCTATATATTAGAGGTCACTAATGTACAGAGCCACTCGACGCGATCATCAAAACTCGGAATCATCCGTCAATTGGTACGACGATAGAGATAATTACATGAACAAGCACAACAAGCGAAGCTAGTCAACTACCACCTAAAATGAGGACTGAACAAACACATGGCGAATGTGCAGCACCACACCGCACAATATCGATACAACAAGCAAAACGAGAGGCTGCGCATATGATAAGATACTTCAGAAATAACAACAATAACTGTACACCATATGGATTTTTAACAACAAACTGATCAGTAAGCTTCTGCTAAAGCCCAGACCTGGCCTTGAGCTGCTCCAGCAGGTGACTGAAGTGAAACACAACAAAGAGGCATACCAGTACGTGGACCCTACACGGTATAAATAGAAGCAGAACAAGCATTATAGTTGGTATAAAAAATAAACAATTCCAGAAGGCAGTCGGTATGTAAGTGTAATACCTTTTCACCAGCTGCAAGAATGAATCCTGCCAGGTTGAATGCAAAGCCCAGGCAATGGGTACCAATTGGACTCTTTAGGCTTAGCATGGTATCATATAACGCCATGCATCGTGTAAGCTGCAATATCATGACATAACACAAAAATGAGAAGGGCTCTCCTAGGGGTTAGCTAAGAGAATTTGTTTAGTGAGAAGCTTCTGTAGCTTTGTAGCCATTCTGGAACATCAAAACAAACATATATTCACAGGTCATAAGGTACACTGGAAAAATTATCACAATAGAATAAGATTTTGCCTCCAAGATTATCACAATGGAATAAGATTTTAACTTTCTAGAGTGAGTATTTCCATTTCCTAGCTATACAAGATTGTGCACTAGTTTTCTCCCATAACAGTAGGACAACATATATAGCTCAGCAAGATACTAAAGTTTAGACGATCCCCCACTTACTAAGCTGCAGGCTAGCATTAGTAGCCCCTTAGATTGGATCAGTTCATCCCATTTTTATATTTTATTTTCAAGGTAATGTGTCCAGCACCACAGCAAAATTTACTAATACATTTGGCTAAGATAAATGTTAACAAATCTGCGGGCTCTAGCTAGAACAATAACAAATGAAGCATGTCATTGATAGTTGATGTACTGATACAAAGAACTCCCATCTTGGTCTATGCACAAAACAGCTACGGATCTCTCCTCCTCTCCGTCTCACAACGACACTACCGAGCCACGCAAGCACCTAGAACGAACCAGCGAACCGGGAGAAGCAGCCACACCAAGCAAGCAGGGCGCACGGGTAGGGGGAAAGGGAAGCTCACCTGATCCAGCCTCTGGTGGCCGGCGAGTCGTCGCCCCTGAACCCCATGAGGGAGCACCCCTCGTCGTCCTTGCGGCACCACCAGCAGCGCGCCTGTCTCGCGAGCAGGGACGATATACGGTAGGCGAGGATCCTATCTGAGCACAGGCAAGCACAGAGCACACAAATCAAAATAAAATGAACTACAATAGTTAGGCAGTACAAATTACATTAAAGCTACAGAAGAAAAACAGAGGAGGCAATTGACCGTCTTTGGAGCGCATCTCAACAAATTACATTAAAGCTACAGGAAGTCGAGGTCGCCCGTATCGTCCTCCTCGAGCTCCCCCCACCAGATCTTGGCATCCGCCGGCATGGTTGTCGCTCGCTCGCTCACTGGCTGGGGCACGGCTAGAGACGATAATGTAAAAAACAGGTAGCAATTCAGAAAATGTAGTTAAAAGGGGAATTGAATTCATCGGTCAGTTACCATGTCCCCTAGGAGCTGGGCGCTGAGCGGGACCCTTCTCTACTATAACTGCCTCCTTGGCAAATGAGCGGACTTGAGTGACACCTCCATTGGCCAAAGCAGCTTGGACAGAATATAACTGCACGAACATTAACCAACAAACCAATCAACATGCACAAAGTGAGAATTTGAGAGAGGAATCATAAACAAAATGTTATGACATCAAATAGCTCCACTATAAAACTACACAGACCATGGAATAACAGTCTTAACCACCACACTGTCTAGATTAAACCAAACCAGTGCCAGTGCAGGCTGTTATGGTTTGAAGCTCAATGATAAATCACTATCCACACACAAGGTGAGTAAAAGAGAAAAACCAGCCAAATAATGTGCAAAGCTAAACAACAAGCTAATTATACAATTAAGCCTAGAATTAATGTGTTATAGCACATCAATGTGGCTCGCTCAGGTTAGATCGGCTACAATGTGGTCCTCCCATCAAACGGGTACTATATCACTGAGGGAAGACTTGCAGACGTGCAACTAGTAAAAAATATCATGCTCATATGACCTTCAGGTGTGCATCCTAAAGTACAAATGTAGTCCCATCTCCCAATCCTAGTTACTAAATGAAGCACCAACAGTCCAAGAAAATAGTTAACATCGTGTTAATCGTTGGTCGGTCTGATAGTGAGATGTTCACAAACGCTTGTCCATACGCGTGATCCAGATATAAAATTAGTGGCTACAACCACAATGCTTAGGTAGCTTCTGGTTGGCAACTTATGCATCGGTCCCTTTGGTTGGCAGAGCGAAAGAAATCGGAAGAAGGCTGCTGTGATTTTTCCCTGAAAAGAAGAACAGTGTGCGTGTGCCGTCCAATGTACTGTAACTTCTACGGCCTTGGATTACGGGTTCGCAACTCCCTGAACCCTCGTCTGCTCCAACGGTACCGCACCAAACCCTAGCCGCGACCGAGAAGGACGGAACGAAGAAGCGGGGGCCTCCGGGGAACCGACCCGACGGCGAACCCTAGACCGAAACGGAATGGAGGGGGCAGCGGGAAAGTGGGGAAGGGGAGGGGAACCTTGGCCTCGTAGAGGAGGGGCCCGTGGTAGGCGAGCACCTTCTCGCCCTCCGTGAAGGAGACCAAGGCGCCCTTGCCCTTGTCCCTGTCCTTCCCTCCGTCGCTGCCGCCGCCGCTCGTGGTCATGGTCGTGTTGGAGCTAACGTCCATTGGATCCAGCGATCTGGCAACGAGGTCCATCACGGGTGAGGGTTGCGGGCGCGAGAGATGGATCTGACGGGAGGGAAGGAGAGAGTGGCGTGAGGGGACCCGGAGGTGTGCTGCGCACCGGCGAGAGCCACGTCAACTCGCCAAAATCGAGCGGCATAGGTGACGGCAGCAGAGGAGTCGCGAGAGGGGGACAGAGAGAGGGCTCGCGGGGGGAGAAGGGGGCTAGTGGTTTTCTTTAGATTAGGTCAAACGAGACACGTTCGATACGTAGGGTGTGGACGGCCTAGATCGGCTACAATGTGGTGATCCGTGGGAGGGTGCTTTCTACCTCGTGATTGGTTCAAAATATGTGTCATTGAAAATGGTTTTTAGTGCTATAAACACAAGAATTTTTGTGAAGCAGCTACCAAAAATAATTTACAAAATGACAATATTAAAATTTTCACTAACTTTAGGCCATGTTTTATGGATGATCACCAACGTGTATGCACTTTGTGATATTTCTAGCTATTTTCAGTCATTCAAACAGTTTTCTATAGAATCACATGGAACCGGTTTCACAAACTAGGATGAGTTGGGGTAGAATGGACCCACGAGTGACATGTCAACATAGTTAGAACATGTTACGACAATTTTATAATCGTCGTAAAAGTTATGACGATCTCATCTTATGCGGTTACGACGTTTTTAACTCACATCGTCGTAATTTATATGTAGATTTGATCCCCTCAAACGGGTTACGACAATCTCAGATGAAATCGTCATAGATTTATGACGAATTCATCAACGACGTCTTAAAAAACGTCATGTATGAGCATATTTCTTGTAGTGGGGGGAAATGTTACAACCGATTCACTCCCTTTGCCTCGTGGCTCCCACCTAGGCGTAAGTACGCTCACTTCTCGAGCGAAGACTGTATCTTGCTCAATGTGGGTACAACTTCCATCTCGTCGAAGGATTTCCCAATACCTATATCTATTGGGAACCCTTTTCCATTTGTTTTTTCTTTGTATGCTAAGTTTGTTGTTTTATTTGACCAATTTTGGTGGATTTCGTTTGCTAGTTTTCCTCCGTTCTTTATCTTTTTTCCTTTTCTTTCCTTTTTTTTTGTTTCTTCACTGATTTTCTTTTTTTCTTGGTTTCTTTCACAATTTCTTTCTTTCTTCTTTTTTCAATCGTTCTTTTGTTTCTTTCTTGATTACACATTTTTAATTTCATTTTTTTATTTTATCTTCTTTGTTTCTTTCTTCTTTTTTATTGGTTTTCTTAGTTTCTCTCTATTTATTTCTCGATTTTCACTATTTCTTTTTTTGCATTGGTTCTCTTTGGTTTTTTTATTTTTCTGAATTTCTTTGTTTTTTATATTTGGTTTTTATTGATTTTCTTCATTTTTCTCTGTCGATTTTCAATGATTTCCTTTATTGTTTAATTTTTAATACATGGCAACATTTCTCAGTACACATTAAATATTTTTCATATACTTTCAAAGTATATTTATGTACACATTTAACTTTTTAAATACATGATTAACATTTTTTGACAAATGGTTGTGTATTCCTGGGAGTACATACTCCAATTCCTCATATACCACATAGATGAATATTTTATAACTCTTTATTATCTTTAATATACTTCATGAATAATTATTAGATACCCCAAAGTGAGTTTCATAAAAAATGGTCATGTGAGTCAACACTTTTTTAACGACTGACATATATACTGCTATTTGTATGTGAAAAATGTATATTACAAAAAATATGTCACAAATGATAATTTTTTCACAAACTTGGATTGGGGTATTTTAGAATATTTAATGAAGTATATTGAGATTGATAAAAAGTTATAATCAATACATATATGAGGTATATTGAAGATGGGAGTACATACTCCCAAGAGTACATAAAAGTAGTTCTATATATATTTTTAGATAAGAAGGTATATCTAAAACATTTTAAACATGTTTAATGTATACATCAAGAATATTTTTATATATTTTTACATTCTAAGAACAATCTAACTTTTTAAGTATACATTTTTTTGTATTCATGGTTAACATTCTTTAAAAACATGTTCACCATTTTTTTCATACACATTGTTGTTTAATATTTTTTGTATACATTAATTTTTATTATATTTTATATCCATATTCATTTTTTTAAATGATTGATTTAAATGTTGGAAATATTTTATTAACAACTTTCGAATGTTTGATTAATGTATTACAATATATGATCCTATTTTTTATACACATTGCATATTTGTTGCATACAATTTTCGTATACATGATTTTTTTTCTCTATGGGCATTTAACATAAAATGTTTTATTAATGTTTTCCAAATATATTTTGTAAATTGCATCTTGTAATATGTACTTATAATATTTGGATGTATAAAATAAAAGTAATAAGAAAAACCGAAAAACATGAAAAGGAAGGACACAAAAGTGACAGTGGTCTAGGGCCTCCTACACACTGAGACATCTACTTAGGTAGGGGACTGGGGTAAGAGCAAGCTAAGTCTTGCCGTAAGCGAGACATAGTGCTGCCCCACATCTCCCAGATTGCCAAATCTATAAGACGATCGGGCCTTCTCTTCCTCATGACCCGGGCCTTCATCATCGGTTTTTGGGGCCTTCTGTAGTATCAGGGGGTGTGAACGAATCTCAAGAAAATAGGATGTGACATTCTTGTCACCTTGATTTTATCAGGATGTTAAACTACTTGTAGCTAATACACCTGTATGCTCTTGTCTTCGTTATGTTCAATGGAATTGAAGAGACGGTGAAGTGCTAGAGATCAAGACATAGTGGAGCTGGAGGATCTAGTGCCTAGAGGCGAGAGATTCATGGAGAACAATCATGATGACGTAACATCCACAAACTTGTATGAAGAGAGAAAAGCTAACAACGACGCCTCGCGGCACCAACCGGGGATAGCAAGTGCCTCCCTCATGTCGTTGCCCAGGAGGCGGCCGGTGGTGAACCAATGGAAACCCTAGCCGCCTTGGCGATCTCTTCTCCCTAAAAAGCTGCTTTGCCACACACTTTTTCTCTTCCCTAGTAGAAGAAGCAAAAAAAGCGCACAGAGTTGTGAGAAGCCGCGAGAGCTATTTTTTTTGAAGCTTCTATAGTAGTTTTAGGAAACTTTTGCTTGGTTTTGGGAGGGTTTCATACGCTTTTCCTTTCATATGTGCCTTTATTAACATTTTGTGAGTTTTCTTTGGGTTTTCATTTTATTTATTTATTATCTTTTCATTTTGAAATTCACAAAACTTTTTAAACCCCCCCGCTTTAAGTTTACCAACATTAAAAATGGGTATATCATGTATTAAAACTGTTCATCATGCATTTTCAAAAATATTTGCCATGAATTGGAAATCTTAACCGTATTTTTTTCATTTTAGATACATGTTGATATTCTTTCAAATACATGTTAAACATTTTTCCTATATACGTTAAATATTTGTTTGAATACATGTTGAAACTTCTCAAATGCGCGTTCATCATTTTTTAATATGTGGTGAATTTTTTTAATACATTGAAATTTTGCAATATAAATGTAAAAAAAAATCTAATACATGATAACAATATTTTAAATATGTAGAAGATTTTAATACACTATGAATATTTGTAAATATACATTTTTATGGGTTTACATGGCCATTTTTCGAATACACAGTGAGCAATATTTAAATACATAGTTTACGTTTTTCAATTACACTATGAATTTTCAAATAATATTTTTTACTAATACATGATGACCAACTTATAGTAAGCAATGAACATTTCTCACACATGATGTCGTTTTGTAGAATACACTATGATTTTCTAAAATCGTACAATGTACTTTTTTCGAACTACTTGAATATGTTTATAAAATTTTAAATTGTTTTAATTATATATTTTGAGAATGTGTTTAGAACATCTTATTAAACTATATATAAGTTGGAGAAAAGAAAAAGAAAGTTAAAAAAACTACAAAAATGCTAAAATCGGACGTCTGGTCTTGTTTGGAACCATTCAGATTATATAATCGAGTTTTTATAATCTATTATGTCTTCAAACAAGATCCATTATGGTGTAGATTATATAATCGATTATGCAACGTAAAACATGTATTACAATTTATATAATCTGGCCTCCAAACATGTCCACCTATATTATTTTTATAAATCACATTATATAATCTATCTTCATAATCCAGATTATCATAATCTATTGCGGTTCTAAACAAGGCCGTAGGTATGCCAAATCATAAGTTTTCCGTGATTTATATTGCGTGAGGATGACATGTTTTAGTGTGCAACCTCAACGATTAGCCAGCAAAAAAGAATGAACTGAGGCGGCATCCAACTAAAGTTGTCATCCTCGACGAACACAGTTTGCCATGAAAAATGTCAGATCCACCATGCTTAAAAATCCGACATTCGCTGGATATTCGGGGTCCAAAAATGACAAACAACACGTAAACCGCAGAAACTGGCCAAATTATTGTACTCCTTCCTGTCCATATTAATTTGCGTTGATTTACTTTGTCCATATTATTATTTTGTCCCTCCTGCCCATATTAATTGTGGTTGATATACTTTGTGTTTTCTTTAAAACAAACAGGACTGTACAGAGCCTACACGAAAGGAAAGAAGCGCGTACTGGGTCGGCCCATCCCGGCGTGACTCTCAATCGGGGGGGGAGTCGTATGCTTCACGGCCGCCAACTCCTTCGCCGCCTGCCAGCCGCCAGCTCCTCGCGTCAAACCATTCCCACCTCGCCTCCGCCTCCGCGCCGCTTCCCTCCTCTCTCCCCCCTATCCACTCCCACCTAAAACCCTAGCTAGACCCCCTCAGCCAGCCAGCCACCCCATGCTCCTCCTCCCCTGAGCGCCGCCCCCGCCCCTGCGCCCCTCGCAATGGCGCTCCAGCTTCGCCGCCTCCTCCCGCACGGCTACGCCCACCGCGCCCTCACCCTCGCCACCAAGCCCCTGCCTCCGGCGCCGGCCATGGTAATCAATTCACCTTCATTATTGCTAGCGTGCTCCAGGAATGCCGGAAATCGGGACGCGGAAACGCCTCTGTATTGGGCGTTCCCTCAGGCGTATTGCCTAGTTATTACTGTATTGTCACACGCACGCATGCTGCAGATTATAACATCTAATTCTGCGCGGCACGATGGAAAAAAAAGTTATCTTTTTAGACCACCGCTTCTTCTGTAGCATCATTTTTCATTAATAATACAACTAAGAATGAGATGACACTAATAAAAGCGATAATGCTTGTTCCCCTGCATCATGCATTTGCTTTAGTTTTTTTTTTTTGCATGATCCTGTCAAACAAGCATGATCATACAAAGATATTTATTCTTGCTCTCTAATTGTTGTCTACGTGTTACCTTTGCAGCTTCACTTTGGGCCTTCCCCGAGATATTCATGCTCCTTCATGCCTTATTCCCCTTTGCGTCCTTGTCAAATGTGCGGAGTCGCAGTACGGAATAATTCAACGAGGAAACTGTCTCTAAGAAATAGCTCTCAGATTGCCCTACAGCTCAGAAGTAGTGCCTTTTTGACTACTGGGCTCTCAGGTTACCACAGTTCTGTAAGTTCCAGGGCTGCAGCTATCTGTGGAGTTGCTTTAAAGGCTACCAGTAGTGTTAATTCACGACTCTTCTCGACTGCATTTAGTAAAAAGTTAAGGTTTCTCATTAGAAATAAGAGCTCATTTAGCAATCCCAATATAACTAGGGAAGGTGGGAGTGCTGCCCATAGTTACTTCCATAGATCTGAGAGACGTAAAAGCACACTAGCTGCGTGTAGCACCATTGCTGATGAGGCTTCCACATCTACGAGCAAGTGCAGCGAGGGTGGTGCAGATACTAAAAAGGACATTGCGAAGAAGAAGAATTCTAGAGGCAGCAAAAAAGAAGTTAGTGCAGATGTGAAAGAAAAGAAAGTTTCTACCAAGAAAAATAGCACTTCTGCTAAAACTAGTAAAACAGCAGCAAAGACAACCGAGAAAGCTAGTGTGAAGCAAGAAGAAAAGAAGGCCGACGCATCTAAACCAAAGAAAGGGGTTGGTAGTTCCAAAGAGAAAAAAACAGTAACCAGATCGAAGAAACCTTTGAAAGCAAAGGAATCTGCTACTATTGCAGCCGCTGAACCCAAGAATTGCATGAAGACCACTGTTGATAGTTCTGGTAGCGAGAGGAGGCCACTTGTACCTCTTTACCCCCCGGTAGCTAAATCAGTAGTTGTTGTTGAATCAGCTACAAAAGCAAAAGTTATTCAAAAATACCTTGGGGACATGTATGAAGTATTACCTAGCTATGGTCATGTGAGGGATCTAGCTGGAAAGTCAAAATCTGTCCGCCCTGATGACGACTTCAGCATGGTATGGGAGGTGCCTACTGCTGCCTGGACACACCTTAAAAGCATTAAAGTTGCATTGAAAGGGTATGTTCTATAGGCTGGTTATCGCTAACTTTGTTCAAATTTCATTGTTGACATATATGTTTGCTATGCATTAGTTGCTCGGAAAGTATGACATCACATAATTAATTACTTCTACGTTCTATGGGTCATATGTTTGTCTCTAAAAACTTGTATTCCATGCAATACCATATGTCCATATCCCTGTCACTTTCTGCAAGGCTTAACTGAGTGAACACATGATAGTCGTCTTGGTTTCTGTTTTACAATATGTAGTTCATAACCTTTCTTGGATGTAATGTGATGTTGTGGGTACTAATATCTTTTGGGATGCATGAGACATTTCACCTTTGAGCATAAATTAGATTGTCCGTGAAGTGTGCACAGAGTTATAAACAGTATCATGTCTTAAATCTCCTAGATTTATTGTGCTCTATCTAAACTTGAGCCTTTCGAGGACACATGGACAGAAACTATAACAACAATATGGCGTTGGTGATGGTTGATTCGTATCATATGCAAACTTTTATTGTTATAAGCTGTCCCTGCAGATGGTTTTGTGTTCAAGTATCTTATGCCTATATTCTTCATTGCCACATCCGAGTATACACTATTAGTTAAACCTTTTTTTCTCTAGTGTCATACATGTGCCTGAGCTAATTCTTACTTAAAAGTTAAAACTAGGGCTAACTGTATATATTACATAAATTTGTTAAACTTATCTTGTGCAAGTTTCCATGTCGAGTTCCCCTGCTTTATGAAGTTGTTGCTGATTGTCTTCTGTTATTATTGCTTATTTCTTATCTCCAGAGCAGAAAATTTGATTCTCGCTTCTGACCCTGACCGTGAAGGTGAAGCAATTGCTTGGCACATAAAGGAAATGCTTGAACAACAGCAGGATGTGTTGGGTTCCCATGTTACTGTTGCAAGAGTTGTCTTCCATGAAATTACGGAGGATGCTATTAAAAACGCTTTAATGTCTCCAAGACATATTGATATGGACTTAGTTAATGCTTACCTTGCACGTCGTTCCCTTGATTATTTGATTGGGTTTGGCATATCACCACTTTTGTGGAGGAAGTTGCCTGGTTGTCAGTCAGCTGGACGAGTCCAATCTGCAGCTTTGGCTCTTGTATGTGACCGGGAGGCTGAAATAGAACAGTTTAGTCCGCAGGAATATTGGACTGTTGATACCGAATTCGAAACCCAGTGTTCGGATTCTTCAAAAGGCCTATGTCTTACATCCCGGATAAAGCTTCTCAATTCAAAAAAGTTGGATCAGCTTTCTATAAGTTCTCAAGAAGAAGCACGAGCAATAGAAAAGAGGATTTATTCGTGCCAATTCGAAGTAAAAGGTGTTAAGAGAAGCAAAATTTGCAAGAATCCTCCAATGCCATATATAACATCCAGCCTTCAGCAGGATGCAGCAAACAAACTACATTTTGGTGCAGGGCGGACCATGAAGGTTGTTTCTACTTAATAAGAACTTAGATGCATAGCTTTATACTATTATAATACTGTCATTTACATGTAGTGATCTTTTGACTCATGTGGTTCACTATCTGAATGCAGGTAGCCCAGAAGCTTTATGAAGGGATCAGTCTTTCGTCAGAACAAACAACGGGGTTAATAACGTACCTTAGAACAGATGGGTTTCATGTACGTACCATCCTACTTTAGTTGATTGCCAAAGTAGCCTTTCTGTTTATAAATGTATCATGTAGGTAGGGTAAAACAAGCTCTCGGTCTCTTTTCTGTGATAGATATGTGGTTGTTGGTTAAAATTGGCGCATTCACACAAAGCACCATCAAATTGGTCACTCTATATACAAGTGACTGTAGATAAAGATTCCACATGGCTCTGGTTTTAAGGGGAGTGACACTTGGATAAAGGAGAGAGATTATAGAGTGGGATGATCTTGTTTCTTGCTTGAATCTGATGCTGACACAGTGACAGTACTCATCCTTGGATAGGAAGACGATAAGTTTTTCAAGTAGAGATGCCCAGCTTGATGCTACGGCCAGCATAGGGATGCTTATGCTTAAGTAGAAGAAAAAACTTAGTTATCAGCTCAAACATCTGATCAGGAAAATGGAGTTCTATAGGTCCTTACTGCTATTCCAAATAAACCGTCTGCTCTATTATTTTTTGACTTGCTTTTCTCATTATTTAGTTCCATTCATGTATATTTCTAGGACCCTGGGTAGCTACAGTAGTAATAATATCACAAACGAACATGTAGGAGGAACTCATATGCATTTTAATGAAGAAATATATGCTTGAGTTTTTCAAGTGGTGATGATTTGAACTTAGGTGGTGAGATTGTGCATCCACTCCCGCCCAAGCGAGTTAGGTGTAACTTGAACTTTTACGCCAGCTTCATTTACATGAAACACATCATGGTTTATATATGAACATTATGAACTCAAAATACTCGATTTGGCTACAAAATCTTAATTGTGATGTGCGCATGAAAGATACTACTTTCTATCCTTCAATTTGAGAATTTCTTGTCAGTTATTAGTGATAATTGATTGTTATGCTGTACTTATTTTAATAGCCTGAAACTGTTGCCTTATTTATTTATTCTGTCCTTCCCATTGAAGATTTCTGATGGAGCCGCAGAAGATATTCGTTCGTTAGTGAAAGAAAGGTAATACTCTATTGGAATATTTTGTGAAGCTAATTTAACTAAGTTTGTACTGGGTTGCTAATCTATCTTGTTTCATGTTTAGTTAATCAGTTACGTTGTGCCCAGTAATCTAATTTGTGATTGAGTGACCAATTTCAACATTTCTTTCTCGTTGTCAGGATATATGGGATTGATATTGTGAGACATAATATTTGATACTTGTATTACTAAATGCTTATAACCTTCCAATTGTTTTGCATATTTGATGGAATGGCTGGAGAGCTTTCTGGTATCATTTTTATGAGTTTGTTTCTTATCTTGTCTAATCTTGTTATTTAGAAGCTACTCCCTCCATTCACTATTATAATATGTTTTGGATATTTCAATATGGACTACATACAAACTGAAATGAGTGAACAAACACACTAAAAGTGTCTACATACATCCGATTTAGAAAAAAGTTAAAACATCTTATAATAGCGAACGGAGGGAGTAGTTTGACAGATCAGTATCTTGGGAGTTCAACATGTTACCTTCCTGTCTATCAGTATGTCACCTGGGGCTTCCAGTCTTGCTAACAATTATTTGTTCTAGGTACGGAGAGCAGTATGCACCAGAGGATATTAGGAAGTACTTGAATAAGGTGAAAAATGCTCAAGAGGCCCATGAAGCCATAAGGCCCACCAGCATAAGGAGGTTGCCATGTAATAAACCCTCCTGTAGTTCTGTGTTTACTCTATATCGATGCTGCACTACCGTAAATCATTTTTAGTCTGTGTTTTTTGTTGGGGGATGGGGTGGGGGTTGGGTTGATGGTTCCAAAAAACATACTTGGTATGTGCTAGTGGTTTATGAGTTGCAGATCTCATCTATATACTCTATTTGACCGTTCAAGCCCATTGCAATCTTTGGTTGCTAAAGTTTTTATTGAGTATCAACTAAAGGTGTTTCCTTTAATCATTGTCCTTTTTCTGCTTGTTTAATACTTTTAACATTTCTCATTTGTTCCGGTGGAGAGAATTGGGACAAGGAGACTTGAAGTACAATGGCGTTGGGTGACGGAGAGCCGCTGTTGGGTCAGGAATACATCCAAAAGAGACCATCGAAAATAGATAATCAAGGGCAGACAATCGTAGGATTTTAGGGACCATCGGGCTAGACACCTGCACACTCCCTCCACTCCGTATTGATGACACTGACAGCCCAAACCTTAGATCCTTCTACCCACCCTTCTCTCTACCCTATTGTGGGTGTTGTTTACTACCTCCGGTCCAAAACAAGTGTTGTTGTTTTAGTTCAAATTTGAACTAAAATCACAACGCTTATTTTGGAACGGAGGGAGAAGTTCATTACAAATCAAGAGGTGATATATGTTTTGTGTTTGAATGGCATGCTTGGTGTTGTTTACTAGTTCATGTAAGTTCTCATGTACTCGCTGTTCCACATCTACCATAACCTTTATATCATCTCTTGATTTGTAATCAGCAGGGTTTTGCCATCTGTTGTAAACATGCTTTATAATTGACCCATTCATAATGAATGATGGTTATGCTTGAAGTCTGCATGCACTGTAGGGCTGAAAGAGTACCTGAAGCCTGATTTTTCCATTTTCAGAATTAAAAGTTGCTAATGTTTCTTTTCTTTTGCCAAATCTTCTGTAGCATCTCTTGTTCTTACTTGCATAGGTTACTTGCATATTTGAGCACTATAATTTTGGTTTATTGTTTTCGATTTATAGTTCTATGACTATCATGGTATCTCTTTCAGCATCTTTGATTGGAATACTTGATGAGGATTCTTTGAAACTGTACACTCTAATATGGAGAAGAACAATGGCTTGCCAAATGGAAGCTTCAAGGACTGAG
Organism: Hordeum vulgare subsp. vulgare; assembly: GCF_904849725.1. Classification (NCBI taxonomy): domain Eukaryota; kingdom Viridiplantae; phylum Streptophyta; class Magnoliopsida; order Poales; family Poaceae; genus Hordeum; species Hordeum vulgare. The sequence continues at coordinate 123,252,573 of NC_058524.1, read as the reverse complement.
CTGGTTGGTTACTGTCTTCATTTTTATCTGTTGTTTATTACTCCATTCTTTGGGATGGCTGGCTACCATGTGCATTTTTACAAAGCCATATTGTCTCCAGTAATGTTTTTCTGAACCTTGGCTCAGCTAGACCAAAGAATCTCACTGTACACATTTTTTTGAGATTTGAGATTCCAAATAATTTGGCGACCAGCCCCCTACTCTTTCCTCACTAAAAACCATGAATAACATATGTTTCCAATTTGAAAGAAATATGAATTCCACGAGTTTGCAGTGCATTGGTAGCTTGCTGCTCATATTTGTATGTTATATCGTTGGTTCAGTTGACCGTACGATATAGAAAACTCCTCTCATCCTTCTATGGAAATCATGACAGGTATAGTATTAAGAAGGATTTGTAAGTTGACGTCTAATCAAGCTAACCTACGTTCAGCTCCTTTCTATCGATAAATGAGGCAGCTCTGTGTTTATGACAGAACATTGTGCCAGCTAAGCCATCTGTTTCACGACTATTACCAAGCCATCTTATTATCAGAACCAAGTGAGTATAGAAAGCTGTCCGATGGCCATATGAGGTGAAATGCTTTACACGGGAACCTTTTCCCCTTTTTAAAATAATGGTAAAACCGGAGAGAATGCAGCTATTTTAACATTCTGAATTTGTATTTCTCAATAAAATGGATAAGTGTGGTGAAACAGAGAGGAATGAGTTGAGGCAAAACCTCCAGCTCTTTTTGAGAGCCAGGGCAAGTCTGGCCTAATGCTTTAAAAAGGGATATCCTCATTCTACAGGAATCTATGCAATGTGTAAGAATAAATATGGTGGTCATCTTTTGAGATTAGTTGTATATGATATGATCGAGTATTTGAGTATAAGAACATCATGATGAGGCATCTACCTATTAAAATTTGTTATAACTGGAGAGAAATTTCATCCAATTTGTTGTAGCTCTTCAAACAGAATTCTGATTGTTGTGCTATATATATATATTTTGATGCTGTGTCAGTTAATGAAAATGATATCCATTTTCTTTGATACGCAACTTAAAGACATGTTAAATTCTTACCTTTTTGTTTTAGATTTTCCTTATTTTATATGTCCTATGAAATTCCATGCTTAGTTTCTTACTCTCTGCACGCGTTAATAATTGCGTTGTAGATTCAAGTTGACATTGGTAATCCTGAAGGAGACATGATTTTTCATTCATCTGCATCAAGGCTTGACTTCAAGGGGTACCAAGCCGTCTATGAGGTAAGTTATATAGTTTTAATCCATCTAGGCTTCTTGATCTTCTGTTACTTATTTTGCCCAGGTAAGAAAACATGTTGATTGTCTTCTAATGTAGCCTTCTCCACTTTCCTTTATGCTGCTTTGACTGGCCTATTAGTAGATTTAGTAGAAAATATGCTCACTCACGACAACATTTCATGTTTCAAGGGATGAGGATGATTGCATAATTGGGTTGGTCTTTATCATCTCTGTAACCTTAATTTGGTTTGTATCTGTTACGACGTGAGCTGGTCCACACCAACATCAAAGGAGGTTCTCAGCACCTGCTGCAAGATATAGACGTGATTAGGTTCCTTTCAGTTAACTTCACAGGCCTTAAGCGAACTGTTTAGGATATGAATCAATTCCCTTCTCTCTATTACTTGAAGTTGTAAGGGCCTCCACCCCTGTTCGAAACAGGAGGCAATCCATTGAGTTGGATTAAGCAAGAATTAGGGAGTTTCTCCCTTTTGCCTGGTCCAGATATGACGAGTGTCATTCTCTTTACTCCACAAACCTACTTCATAACACAGCATATATATTTATGTGTGCATTAGGGGTGATGGCTCAAATACAATCTATCCGATCCACTGCTTTATCCTTTTGGATATATACTTAGATGACAAATGTATTCTCAGTTAGATGTGGATATAATTTAGGATACCGGGGCCAAACCAAAATTGATATATGATTAGTCCATCCCATATTTCTTTCTGATTTTTTCTCTGTATGTTTCCTATTCATAGAAATCTTACTTTTGGCGATACTTCTGGAGTACATGAAATATAGTACATTAGTACCTATGTTCCTCCTTTTCTATAAACTCTTATGTAGCATCAGGGTTTGATTTCCTACTTTTGCTGAAATGCGTGAATTTCCTACTTTTGCTGAAATGCGTGAATTTCTGCCAATTCATTAGCATCTTGAATTTGTACTGTTATGTGTTAGCTTCTTGTTTTCCTTTAAGGAGTTGATGGTTAAACTTTCACATGGATATAATGAGAATGTGAATGTGTTGCTTAAAGGATTTATTTTATAAAATATCCATGTGCCTGGTGTTCAGTTTTATGAGCTTACTGAACCCATTAATGAGAATGTGTTTTGCTTGTAGGACACTGAAGCAAGTGGGTCCAGTGAAAGCCCTGAAGGAGAAGCTGCACATCAGGATAATTTCGAGGCCTTGTCCAAATTAGAGGTTAACAGCTGCTGATTACACATTTTTTTATTTGACCACATATTGCTGGCCATCATTGAACTATGTCATAGCATATATTCTTTTTTTCAGATGAAAGATTTGGCGTCTCCCGTTAACGTGAATCTTGGGCAGCACTTTACTAAACCTCCATCCCGTTATTCTGAGGGTGCATTGGTCAGTAATAACCTATGGTTTGGATTTTTCAATTGTTGTTACTCTTATAATTGTACATGCCTGAAATAAGAAGGTTTCCTTAGCATTGGTTTGTTCTGTAACCAATGATTGTCACCGCGTGCCTTGTAATCTCCAGATTAAAAAGATGGAGGAACTTGGAATTGGAAGGCCTTCTACGTACGCCTCTATAATGAGGGTGTTGCAGGTAGCCCAATGTGCTACTTATTGTTATGCCCAAAATACATCCCACTCCCTTTCTTGGATGCCCGTTTAGCTCTTTCTAGTATATCTGATGATTTGTGAGTCAAGTCTCTGAATGACATGTTTGGGTTAGTTGGCTCATGTAGTTGCCCCTCAAGTGCTGCATATGGCCTCATGCCATAAATCTAACTTATGCCATAACTTAGCAATGCATGTGACAGTTGACTTTTAGGTTGCTGGGAAAGTGACTCTTTTAGTGGTCTGCAACATGGGTTTGATTTTCTAAAACTGGCCTACTCTTTTGAGTTCTGGCACAGACTAACAGGTCCCCTCGGTGGTTACTAGTATGCACAAACGATTAGTTTACAGCTTTATCCAGGCTAGATACAAGTATCATGTTTTGATAACAATAACACCTGGCTGAGACCAGCAGTTGCAAAGGCCCATGAATTAACTATATTGCCAATTTGTAGTTTCATTCATTATCATTGGCGGTACTTTCTTAATTCATTATCATTAGCAACTACTTGTGCGAGTTGATAAGAGTTTTTGCCATACTTGTGCCATCCAGGACCGGAAATATGTGACAATAAAAAGTCGAGTTCTGCACCCTGAGTTTCGTGGTCGAATGGTATGTTCTTGTTCCTGATGCCATCTTCACCCTTCTACAAAGATCCTGTTTGGTCAAAACAACCTCTGTTCTGATTGCCATCTGAAACCATTATGTTGATTTGCACAGAAATAATGTCTGAAAGTTAAGTGCATTGTTTTTGTATCATATTATCTTCACTTCCAGTGCATTTGTATGCATTTTACCAACTCGTCATCTTGTCATTGTATCTTTGTTACTCTTTCTTATGTCTCTAAGATGACAAAGATGGATTAACTCACTAAAACCTACACATATTGCTCTGCAAAACACTTGCTCCTTACAACGTTATACTTTTTATGGTTTTGCAAATGCTCAAGTACACTTCACCTGTTATTTCATCTTTCTGCTCTTTAATTTTGTTGCATATTGTTTTAGACTGTGTTTTAGGGCATTCTTTCAGTTCACCTAGCTGAGGTCGCACTATTTCAGTTTTCTTGTGTCTGATATTTCAGCTTTCTTGTGTCTTTTAATTTTAAATATGCTCAATCATATGTTTTTCAGGTCTCAGCATTTCTTTCACATCTTTTCTCTGAGATTGCCGATTACAGCTTTACTGCTAACATGGAGACGGAGGTACTAAACACTTTTCAACCTATAGCATATCTGTACATTTTGTATGTGCTTGTTCTTTACCATGGCTTCGGAAACCAGCTTTTGTAGTGGCTTCAGAAATCTGCAGATTGATTTCAGTAGAAAGTGAGATCCACATACTTTGGAAGAAAGGTTATACCATGCTCATACTTTGAGACCAACAATATTATATAGAAATGTGTAACTGGTTCAAAATATGCAAAATTGAGTGGTTTTGGCCTGCTGTTACCTCAGGTTCAGCCGGCAATATGGCTGTAGATTTTTTAATTTTTTTTGGAATTGTGATTCTGAATCCGTTGTAAGAAAACTTGTTGTGGCAAGGCGACAGAGTCATGATGGAATTCTACCCTAAGGCTATGATTTGTAAAGCCCCGTCTGGAAGCCCAATTTTGATCCTAACAGAGGCTTAAATTATAGGCCCGTGAATAAATTAGCTCGGGCCTTTCAAAATTTGTTTGGATCCCCTGTTTTAGTTGAGCCCCAGTCCGTCGTATGTCCTCGATACATCAGGAAAGTAATAATTTGGCAGGTAGAGGTAGGTCTGGATATAAATATGACTAATATCGGGGCCAAAGTGAGATGCAGCTGTTGATCACCACAGGTGGTGAGGTATTGAGGTAGACGCTGCCCACCACAAGCTCCCCTCCTCTCCTCACCCTCACTGTCGACACTGAGCTCCTCCTCCAGACCTCCACCCTTCCATTGTCGCCGTCTGGGTCTCCTTCACCGATGGCACAGAGCCTTCTCTACGTCGCTTGATCTGACCATCTCTTCTCTATCCACGCCTCTCACGGACAACTCCCTCCCCTGCTCCTCAATGCTTGACCTCCCCCAGTAAGATCTGTGGGGCGTTATAAGTGTCAGGTGTGCTACTCAGTCGAGCATCTTGATCGCTTTTGATACTAGGATTTTAGGTTGCCAAATTTGTTGCTCTGTGTCTTGAATATTCTTGGATGCAGATACTAAAGTTCTTGTACATGTGTACATTTAGAGTTGTTTAGGTTGAATTTTGGTGTGTTCAGAGCACAGATCTGTTGTTTGCTGAATACTGAAACTTATATTTGTCTCCCTGTTGCTGTATTCATGTCTGAGCTCACTTAGTTCCGTGTTTAACTCGGGATTCCCATTTACAAGTGAACTAAATACCTTGTATCCAAACAACATTTACAAGGGCAAAGGAATACATATGTATACACTAGTTTTTGTTGGTGCTCAGTAAAATACTGGGGCATGTTATTTACAGGTTTGTAAGCTTAAAGGTTTCCCAAACGGAGCCTTTTTCTTTAAAGAGGATTATAATCATAAATTCATAATGGAACGGAGGGTACAGAGTCAAGATGGAAATCTACCTTAAGGCTATGTTTCTTAACCGGACTGCCCTTTTCCTTAAAAGATGAGTACGGGGATGATTTGCCGAATAGGATATGTGGGAATATGAAGTTTTTTCTTTCTGTTGTTAACAGTAATTAACTAAGCATATGAGAATTCAGTTGTTGTAATAATCCTATTACTGTTCCTTTTCTGCACATTAACAGCTAGACAATGTCTCTGCTGGGTCAACTGAATGGAAGGGCCTCCTGACAAATTACTGGGAACGATTCAGCAAATACTGCACAGATGCTAGTCAATGGGATGTTAGAAAGGTAATTTTATTTGTGGCTTCTGGAAAAATCTGTACCCTGGCACCAGAAATTTTTCACCTAGAATAACTACTTGCATGGTGCTATCGCTTGATTTTTTTCCTATCTCGTAGCCAAAGCAGCTTTTGTTTGCCATAGCAATCGAAATCTGTGTTTCAGACCCATTTCTTAAATATGAAGTGCTGGTCAAAGACTCTCCTCTCGTTACATTTCCTGAATGTAGCAAATTTTGCGTTTCTTCCAGGGATATATAAATGATAAGTTGTGGGCTAAGATCATTCTCTATGTCTACGAGTACATCTTGTTTCGGATGGATAGTTTTCATTATCGGCTGGAATACTTATGGACGTGGCTGTTCTGATCCTGATCTCATGTGAGTTTGGGTGAACAGTTAAATCAGAAAAAAAAAATCCGTTTTTTGTGTGCCAAACATTGACAAATGTTTTGATTGGTTACAAAGTTTCATCGCCGGATGACATTCGTGGAAAACGTGAAAAAAAATCAATGCTCCAAAACAAAATCAATTTTTTGGTTTTACTGTTCACCCGAGCTCACATAAGTTCGGGATCAGAACAGCACTTTCGTTCTATCACCCAAGTAAATCACAGTTATCAGTGAGCTGTCCAAAGAAAATTTCATTTGTACTCCCTCCGTTTCTAAATACAAGTCTTTTCAGAGATTCCAATGCTAGACGTATTTTAGATTCCAATATGGGGGTTCATTACAAAGTAAGATGTAGTCAGCTCACTGACCACCCCAGGTAAATAGCATACTGGTCCTAGCTGGGATTGCTGAACCCCCAGTAGATTGCCGAATCCCACCTGACCTCATCCCACCCATTTTAGCATGTCTAATCCTTTTGATAGAGATCAACTTTAGCGTTTAGCAAACAATATATTACCATATTATCTTATAGTTACTTATAAGTATTGAAATTTGAATCTGGATTTGAATTACCAACCTTGTTGCAGGTAGAGAGAATGCTTGAAGAGAAATTCCTTCCTACCCTCTTTCCTGACCTTGACACAGATAGTAGGATTTGCCCTAGGTAATGCATACCATCATCATACCTTGAATGTATTTTATGCTGTTTAGGAAGTTAGAATTCTAATGCTTGCCATTTCCCAATCATAAATGTTTGCACAATTCGTACAAATTCATTTTGCACGGGAAATAGGATGTTACCCTATCATGCATGTATTAACCATGTTTCTTCCTTAATACGAGTACTTAACAGGCTTGCTGAATATCTGCAGTTGTTCTGAAGGAACCCTGAGATTCAAAGTTAGTAGGTACGGCGAAGGCTATTTTATAGGCTGTGATCGACATCCGAAATGCAAGTATGATCTTTTTATCCCTACTAATGAATTAAATCCCTTGAACTTGGAGCTCAATACCTGCTGCAATTCTTGTTTTCTCTTGTTACAAGTTGTAATTCCCACTGCAGTTTCTTGATTATAATAGAGCTTCGTCATATCTTTTGTATGAGGAGAATAGAGTTTCGTCATATCTTTTGTATGAGGATAATGCAATCATACCTAATGACTAAACTAACTATGATAGGTACATCGCCCGCACATTATCAGATGAAGATGATGAAAATGAAACCTCCGAGGAAAATCCTAAGTCTTTTGAACCTCGGCTACTTGGTGTCAAGCCTGATACAAACGAAAAGGTTTTCTCAGTCTGCATGGTATATGGCTTTATTTATTTCTCAGGAACCAAGTATATAACATTTTTGCTCTACAGGTCTTCTTAAAACAAGGTCCTTATGGTTACTACATCCAGGTCGGAGAGGATAGGAAAGGAGTGTCCCAGAAAAGAGCTCCTATTTCCGAGGTAATTATTACAGTACTTTGAAAATTGTCCTTCCATAAACTTACTGCAAATATCTTTTAAACTACTTTTCAGGTCAAAGATGTTAACTCTATCACCATCGAAGATGCAATTGAGCTATTGCAGTATCCAAAAGTTCTGGTATGATTTTTTATAAATTTTAGCATTCTGTACGCGTTGTTCAGTTGAATCATGACAATATCGTTGTTAACAGGGGAAACATCCTGATGATGAGCATCCGGTACTTATGACACATTCTAAAGCTGGATTTAGCGTCCGGCACAGGAGAAGCCTTGCTCCAGTGCCAAAGGTACGTGTTGTTGTTGAATTATTATATAGGATTTATCATTTATGCCACTAATTGTGTCCCACTACTCGGTTTTGCCATTAGAAGTTACAACTGCTCAAAACTGCCATCTTCCGTGAGATGCTTGCTCAAAAATGCCATTAGACACCTAAAAAATGCCATCAGTCTGTTAGATGTTTGCTAACAAAATGCCATTAGACACTGTTACTGTGAGGTCAAACCCGTTGACCATGTTATATGACCAAAATATCCCTAGACCCACATGTCAGTTCTCTTGATGTCACAATATAGTTGTGAGCCTCACTTGTGAGGAGTAAGAAAGCGAATAATTTTACAGGAAAATAAGAACATTGTTGGAGATTTGAGTGGGACCCCACTTTATCGTAGTGAGATAGAGGGAGAGCTGGCATGTGGGACCATTGGTATTTTGGTCATATAAAATGGTAAACGGGCTTTGAGCTGACTGTAATGGTGTCTAGTTGCATTTTTGAGCACGTGCCTAAAGAAGCGATGATATTTTTGAGCAGTTGAAACTTTCAGTGGCCAAACTGAGTAGCGGGCCAGAACTAGCGGCATAAATGATAAAACCCCCATTATATATTTGTTAACACCAGAAACAATATAAAATGGGATTCCCATGTTGGTGGCATGGTTGTCAACTGGTTACAATTCTTTATAATAAAAATCATATGCAGTTACATTTATACAGTTCTCAATTTGGACTTTCTCATTGCAAGTCTAACAATGCCTTGAAAATGACTGATGGCAGACTCAGGACCCAAAGAAGGTTACACTTGAGCGTGCACTGAAGTATCTGACGGGTAAAAATGTCAAAAAGTTTGGACGGCCAAAGGGAAAATCTAACAAAAATGCAGAACCCATTGAATGGCATTAAGCGATCAGCTGTCACAGACGCAATGTGGAAACTTGCACAGGCTCCGAATAACAAAGGTCAATGTCAAGCTCGTGCACAAAATTCAGAGTGGATCAGTGGTAAGAATGAGCAGTCAGTGTTTATTCAAGTGGTTATGTATGCCTAGCTGCTGCCAATAATTCCCGGCAATGCTTTTTGATGATGATGGGCCTCCATGCGTGAAAGGACAGCTGGTCAACTCATAAGCATATAAAACATGTGCGCAGGTGCTCATGTCTTTTGAGTTGTATTTCTTGCTGGATTTCTCCATAATCCCGCATAAGAAAGAGAAATGATATACACGCAGACGAGCAACATCTCTCTGCCCTTCATTCTTTTATGGGTCACCGTCAACAGCTGTATAGAAAACACAGATGACGGGCAACTTACCACAACATTATATACACCCATAGTTTTTTTTTGCCACTTACATTTTGTTTCTTTGCTAATGTTGTCATGAAATTTTGCCAATAATGTAAAATTTAAAGAGAGTTGTTGTGGCTTGGTTTAGAGGTCACTGATTGTTGGTTCATACTACCTGACTTGCAACGGAACTAGCATATTACTGGGCAACGTGGGAATGGCAGCAGCATTTGATGCCAATTGATGACACATTGATAGCTCATAAATTACTATGCCATTTTTTTTCCACATTGCTGCATCATTTCCATGGTTGCTGGATACTTGCATTGGACCAGATTCACATAAAGAACGTTCCCTTATTTAAAGATGACAAAGGAGAGCTGGTGGTTCAAGAGCCCGATACAAATTGACCTTACCTGGACTTTGTCACTTAAGAGATGCATACCCATGTATACCACACCAATCAATCATCTTTGCAGGTTCATGTAGATTGTCTTGCTAATGCGATGTGAGATTGGGCAGCCTATGTTTGGGAGGCATCGAGGAATACGACAACACACAAGCCCCAGCATACACAAGTCGCAAGCCGGTGCTTGGCCTGTCCATGTTGCTCACCGCTTCTGTCCTCTTGCTTATGTCCTCTTCCACTCTTCCCGGTTGCTGCAGCTCGATAAACTGGAGTAGTTGGCTCGCAGATCCATCGTGTTTTAGATATTGCTAAACCTGTATTTCTATTGGTGTGTGTACTGATGTGATGAGATAGAGTTCCATCGTCCAATTTTCCGTAGGAGCTAAAAATGTATAGATGCGTGCAGAAAATAAGAGAGGCAACGGAGAGAGGAGGCGGGAATCAGATCACAGCGTGGAAATTCTCCAAAATGTTGTTCATGTCTCTCTATCCTCTCAAATCCTAACACCAAAATCCCTAACTCTCACAATATGGCATTAGAGCAGGTCGATCCTGTGCGATATTACCCTGACTCGAGTGAGCACGGTGTTGTGACGTCGTGAGCTACAAGTGGTTGAGTCGCTGAGAGAGCATCCATGGTCGTCGCCCCCAACTCCATGAAGTTATGCGCGTGCTGCTGCTGTCTTCTCAAGTACAGTTAGTCTTGCTCAATATAATGATTTAATGGAATTTTTTTTATCAAGAAAAAACAAGCATATCTTACTGAAACTTGAGTGCAATTTGTGAGCTAGTTGGGACATGGAACGTGTGAGAGTTAAAATTGAAGACAAGATTTGTGAGAACCCAGTGTTGTCAAGCCGTGTGAAATGCTCAGTATAATGTTTGAGCAACAGTACTAGCTATAAGTGATTCTTGATGCCCTCAAGCATACCTAACCTGAATAAATTGTTGGGGCTAGGGAACTATATTAGTTGGCTCATCGTGCTCGTCCAATTTTAAGTTCACATGGACATCAAGATCTTCTTGTCGATGACGAGGCAGATGTAAAAGGGACTATTTCATCCATTTGAACATCTTGATAATGGGAATTTGATTATTCATCACAAGTGGTTCAAGCCGATTGATCAAGATTTTCTTAGATGGATTGGCCCCGCACACACACACACACAAATTTCTTAGATGGATTGGCCACACACACACACACAACACGTACGCACACACACACACATGCACACGCACGCGCGCGTCTCTCCCACGGCTTGGGGTGGGGCGGGCCCCCCGCATGTGGAGGCTGGCCGGTTCCTGCGTCGCAGCGGCCGGCCCTGCTTCACGGCGGCGGCGGGCGGCTCTGTGGCCGGTCGGATCTCGGATCGACGGCAGCGACATGGAGGGCCTGGTGGATGGTTTGGCTGTACGTGTAGACTGGCTCCTGCCCAGATCTGATCTGGCCGGTGTGGCCCGTTCCATGCGCGGCGGCGGTGCTCGATGGCGGTCCAGTGCATACGAGGCTGGATGAAGGTTCCTCAAGCGGATTCAGGTGAAAACCCTACTCTTGGCTTGTTGCCAAGGTGTGCGATGGCGGTGTTTCGTGTGCCATTCTGTTCTTGAAGGCATCGTCGTGGAGAAGCTCTAGACTCCTATCCGCCACCTCCGCGGAAAACCCTAGATCGACCGATCGGATGACGGCGACGCTCTTGTGCCGTATCCCTCTTGGGGGTGTCATTCTTGGAGGTATGCATAGGCTCGAGGGACTAGTGGACGACATCTGGGGTGGAACGACGTTCCATGTGACGCATCAACAACGCGGAGTCTCGGCGGCATGGCGCGGCAGGGCCTCGGCAACGGATGTGTGATGTTGGACGAGCATAGGGAGGAGGTGCTGTCTGGCGTCGTGGTGGCGTCAACAGCAGGCCTGACAAGGTCGATGCATCAGTATCTGCTTTGAAGATGGATCGATGGAAGACAACGACGATGACCTATGAGTGCATCGTTCCGGTTTGTGCCCCAAACCTGATATATGGCTTAGTTGGGGCTCCGAATTTAGATGGCAGGCTTAGGTGAGAGGTCTGGGTATTCGTCTCATACTTTCTACATCCCTTAATCAATGGATAGGAGTAGCGACAGATGTTGCCAAGACGATGGTTTTAAACATATTGATGTATTACTTTGTAAGGTCTTTATGAATAATTAATAAAGTGACTGCATGCATCTTTCAGATGCAAATGACGGAGGTCATCCTTATTTTTGAAAAATAAAAATAAAAAAGTGCTAATCTTGTCCAACCTAGAATGCTCCAGCCTAGATGATATTGTCTCAAGTGTAACAGAAGAGGAGACACGGCTCGTTGGTGACGAGGAGGACGATCAAAGGGGGTATTTTTGGTGGCACGGGGCTCTGGAGGTGGCGGAGCTTGACCGACGGCCAGTCGTTCACAGGGCTCCGAAGGTGGCGGAGCTTAACAAGAGGTTGCAACCCCGAGGAACGCATATGGAGAGGGCCCGAACCGAGGGTGGCGATGGGGAAAATGGGTGCGGAGCAGTGGGCTAGGGTTTCTGGGGGCGGTACCGGGTTTTTATAGCCAGAGCCGAGCCTATTGGCTAGTGCGTCGGTTGCCACACCATGAATGTGGAGGGGAGTAGTCTCCTCATTTTTACCGAGAGTGCCAATTTATAGAGCAAAAATAGGCTAGAGAGGTACTCCCTCCGTCTCAGTTTATAAGTCATTTTAGCTTGTGCACCGCGATCAAGACGGAGAAGAAAACAAGAAAAAAAAATGTTAATTTGCTAATTAAAACCATTGCATGCAATGAATTGACCACTGCATGTCGTGCTAGTTAGTCTCAAGTCATTAAAAACATACACATCCCACGTCTCTTATTGGTTGATTCCTTTATTCATGTCAAAAAATAAGAAACTAGGTGGAAGTTAATGCATCACGCCTAAGTGTTTTGGTATTATTTCATTTCCGTAAGATGACTTATAAACCGAGACGGAGGTAGTAATGTTTAAGAGATCAAAAGCTATTTGAATGCACTAATTTTTTAGAGCATCTGGTAGATGATGTTTAATCCCCCCCCCCTCTCCTCAAATATAGCTTTTGGGGATCTGCTAGAGATGCCCTTACCAGATTATACATACACATAGTTTTTTTTGACACTTCCACTTTGCAGTGTTCTCAAGTTGCTAATGTTTTCATAAAATTTTGTGGTTGATTCATCTGGTCGCCCTTTTGTTTCTTTGCAAATGTATCCTGTTGCTGAAATAATATAAAAATTAAAGAGAATTTTGGTGGTTTGATTTAAATGCCACTGATTGTTGGTTCATACCTGACCTGTAATTGTACTAGCATGTTATTTGCAAGGACTATAAAGTGCTCACCGCATTTGATGCCAACTAGTGACATGATATCATATAAATCACTATGTTGATATCTCGTCACGTTGTTGCATCGTTTCCATGGTTGTTGGATCGGACCAGATTCACTTGAAGAATCTGCCCTTATTTAAAGTCGACAGGGAACGAGTGTTTCAGCAACCGAGAGAAACTTATCTGGCCTGGATTTTGGCACTGAGGATATACGTGTCTTGCTAATGGATGTGAGATTGAGCACCCAACGTGTCCTAGTAAGCGCATTTCATGTCTATGCTTGGGAGGCATCGAAGAATACGGCAACACAAGCTCTTCATCGGACACGACGTAGTGCTTAACCTTTTGATGTTTCTCATTGCTTCTGCTCTGTTTAACTCACCACCGGAGCTATAGCCAGACGAGCAACATCTCTCTGCGCTCCATTCTTTTATGGGTCAGCGTCAGCAGTTTTATAGAAAAACACATATGACGGGCAACTTACCAGGTTATATACACCCTTAGATCTTTGTGTAACATCCACTTTGTAGTATATTCTTATAACCTACTAATGTTTATCATAAATTTTTTTCTTTGGTCGATTCAAGTGGCCACCCTTTTGTTTCTTCGCAAATGTATCCTGCTATGGCAAATGATGTAAAATTTAAAGAGAGTTTTGGTGGCTTGGTTTAGAGGTCACTGATTGTTGGTTCGTACTACCTGACTTGCAATGGACGCTGCCTGATTTGGCTCGGTGTGGAGTACATGTACACTTCAGTCTCTGCTTCTAATTAATACTCCTACAAGGGTATCTTGCTGGAACTTGAATCCTTGGTGACACTTGTGATCGGGGGTCGTGGCCTGAATGTATGTGAGATATAATTATGGACAAGGTGTGCGACTCAAGTGTTGACAAGCTGCATGAAATGCTTTGTAAAATGTTTGAGACTAACCTGATCAAATCAGCTTACAAAAATAAAAGACAAAAAATCCGAGACCATCTACATTGGACATGCCTCGCTAGCATCTCCAAAGTCCTAACACAAAACCTAGGAGCGATATGTTAGCTGACAAGGGGCGGAGCGCTGCAAGATAGTGACGTGCCGGCATGGACACTGCCTGCTGCGGCAAATAATGAAAAATTTAAAGAGAGTATAGTGGTTTTATTTAAAGTCCACTAATGTTCATAACTGTCTTGCAATTGTACTAGCATGTTTTTGGGAAAAGGACTAATATTGAGTCCTCACATCATTTGCACATAAATCACTACGTCGATATCTTTTTCACATTGCTGCATACTTCCCATGGTTGTTGGATTGGACCGGATTCAGTTAAAGACGATGACCTTATATAAAGACGATGGAGGATAGCTGGGGGTTCAGCAAACCGAGAGAAGTTAACCTTACCCTGACTTTGGTGTGACATACTAATCAGCTATGCAAATTCATGTGATAATCTTTCTATTGGATGTGATATTGAGTAGCCACAGTGTAGTAGTAGAGCGCATTTCATGTTTTTTCTAGCATTTCATGTCTATGCTTGGGAGGCATCGAGGAATACGACAACACAACCCGTCCTGATGCACGAGGCCGTGCTTGGTCTGTTCGTGTTCCTCCTTTTTTCTGTCCTCCTGCACACGGCACATAAGCTGTAGCGCAGTTGTATCAAGTAGATGGCTTGCGAATCCATCGTAGTTTAGTTCAGATAATAGTAAATAGGAATATCTGTCATCGTGTCTATTGATACGTGGCTATGAAATTTTAATCGATACTTCTTCATAATAAAGGGTAAGATGGTTATGTTCACGTATACGTTGTATTTTTTTTCATACACAGTCAAAAAAGAATGTGAGTAGCAAGATTCAAACCATTCATCTTTAGGTATTACCAAAGCTACACTAACCAACTGGTCAACAAGACAACATGTGCTACATATGTTTTTTATTGTAATAAACAACATCGGGAACACAATATTCTTTGTTTCGTTTCCTTTTTCTATTTATTTTTTCCTTTTCTTTTTTTGATTTCCTTTTCCTTTCTAAATGTGTTAGCTTTTTAAACCTCGCACCATTTGTTTTTTAAGATGATGATTTTTTTCAAGTTCGTCATTAAAAATAGGTGATTTTTTCACAGTTTGATGAAGTTTTTTTTTCTAAATTCGTCAACTATTACTCAAATAGGCGAACTTTTTTTAAAAGTTAATGAACTTTTTATAAAATTGATGATCTGCTATTTTAAAAATTGATGAACTATTACTTAAACCATAATGTTGGCATTCGAAACCCTAAACCCTAAATTGTTGGGAAGTTGTTAACAACTTTGGAAAATGTATTAAATTTTTTAAAATTTTCACACATAATTTAAAATTTCAAAATTATGCACAAATTTAAATTAGGTCCATTTCATGAGTCAGAGTAACATCATCGCATCATAACACCCCTTCCGTCCTTACCGACACCCATGTATTCCACATGATGTATGTTGCGTCACGTCCGGCAACTGTTTTTCTGTGTTTTCACATGGAAAATCATAAAAAATGCACGAAATGTTAGAAATTTAAAAAAATTAGCATGCCTCCTTGTGATGATCATTGGGACCTGTGAATTTTTTTGGGTTCCATTTCATGAGTCGAAGAAACATCATCGCATTATAACACCCCTTCCTTCCTTACCGACGCTCGTTGGTTCCACATGATGTACATGCATACATTCATCAAACCTACCCAACATTTGCCAGAAAGTGGGGATGAACATACAAATGACCCATACAAAATTTGAACAAAATCAGACACCAAACGCACTTTATGTCACGTCCGGCAACTGTTTTTCCGTGTTTTCGCATGAAAAATCATAAAAAATGCGCGTGAAAAAATTGGGTCCAGTTCATAAGTCGAAGAAGCATCATCGCATTATAACACCCTTCCGTGCTTACCGACAACCGAGTTTCACGTGATGTTTATGCATGCGTTCATCAAATCTACCCAACTTTTGCCAGCAAATAAGAATGAACATGCAAATGACCGATGCAAAATTTAGACGAAACCGGACACCAAGCACACGTTGTGACATGTCAGACAAATGTTTTTCCGTCTTTTTACATGAAAAATCATAGAAAATGCACAAAATATGTTACTCCGTGTAAGAATTAGCTTCAAGTTTTGTTTCTGCGTGGGGAAGCATAGCCATACTCTACTTGAGCGGATCTCGTTTTCCACATCGACGTTGATGTGTGTGCTAATCTGCCTTCATGCTTCACGGGCAGAGGCAACAATTGATCTGCTCGGTACTTACGACTCTGTACACGGCTGCTTTTGGTGGATTTGATGCATCTGCTTCTTACGTAGCTTCCATCGGACGCGTCGCCGGTGTAGATCAAATCATAGCAGAATTTTAAACCGGTGCCGCAGGAGACGGAGGTTCAGCCCGAGGTAGCTTTGCGTGAGCGCGTGGCAGCGGTGACCACGTCGACAGAGTTGCACAGCGGATTAGAATCGTGGCAGCGACGGTATGACCTTAGCTCCGATGCCAATCATGACCTTAGCTCCAACAAGTAATAATTTCATGATAATCGTGTAAAGTAATTTCATACATGAATACATGTATTATTTTATAACGAGGTATTTTGAATATCAGCAATTCATAATATTTGAATATAGTTGTAGGACACATAATTTCAACATATCCTAATGTGCAGAGCAGCACTACTCTAATTAAAGTTGTTGGCTGGCTACTCCAGGTCGTCGTGTTGGATGTTACTTGTTTCACCATTCCACGCCGGTTTATTGGGCTTTTATGTCACTTGCAATTTTCAAGTCACCACAACAATGTTACACGCATCAGTATAGCACAATAACAATACTAGTACAAATTTGGTAGGACTTATTTAAAGCAAAGTTTTTCTGAAACTTACAAGTACTGCCATGGGTGATTAACTGAAATTGCAGCATGTCTTTACATTGTGTTCGAGCAAAGCCAAACCAAGGGCATCACAGCTCAATCTAGTAGCCAACTTTGAAAGTGAGAGGTTAGGGGAAGTATGGTAGATGCTAAACTATGCTGTTTATGCACACATACATCTTGAGATCATTTAGTCATGTAGAGCAGATCATTTTATTTTAGATTTGGCAAGATGGAGAGTACATCTGAGGGCCTTCACTCTCTAGCAGTTCATGTATTGTAGGTAGGTATGGGGCTGAGAGGCATCGGGAATTACACGACAATGATGCTTGGCTAACACCGCACATGTATTTAATGTCTCACTTGGTCAAGATGGTTATGGTTCTCTTTTTTGCTAGGCAGTTGTCACTAGTGAGACACGAGGTTGAATTGCTCTAAAGCAGAGCAAGCAAACACGGAAACTCAAGCCTCACATTGCTGGTGCCCTCATTCTGCCACTTGATTCTTGACCTACTCAAAGTGAGGGATGAAATCCCCACATGAAGAACTTTCCGAATGCAGATGATTTCATATGCTCCGTATGCGCTATGGGGAAGTTAGTCATTAGGTCATCGTCCCTCAAAGTGAGGGATGAAATCCCCACGTTCTTGAAACGTACCAGTGAGACATATGAGTACCATCTTATAAAAATCATCGGTGGAATTATGTTAAGAGGGATGCAGTCTTTGATCCTAATGCCATGTTTCAAGCCTCAACATCAACATTCCCCCTTGCATGTCAAAAACGATCTGCAGCCTTCCAACCTGACGCTGCATGCACCCTCAACATCAATTGGGTGTGCACACTGTCAATTAATACTGATCAAGAATCCATTAGGCATCAACACCTAGCTGGATAGACATGTATTGTAGTCCATTTATTTTCTTTATTATCTAGCATTGTTCTAAACTAAAATGACATCGGGCCACCTATACCGTTCAGGCTTAAGCAAGAGGGAAAGGAAACTTTGGGACGATATGTTCCTTACATGAGTGCAGTTGAAGCACTCATATATCTCGCAAATTGTATCATGGAATTTTTTTAGTTATACGACGAACATATTTTTGAACACATACTAAATAATTTTTAATATACGATCAACTTTCTTAATATAGGTTGAACTATTTTATATATATACAGTCTGAAAAACTTTTATTAAATATTTCTTTCGTTTTAATAGGTTTTAAAATAGCATCTGTCGTGGTTTTGTCACGGCAGATGTCCTCGTGAAAGGACTTAGTGTTGGAGCCATCGCACCTTGGTGGCGACTCAAAGGGGTTGAACGGGAGCGAGACAGAGATTTACCCAGGTTCGGCCCCTCGTGAGGAGGTAAAAGCCTACGTCCTGCTTTGTGTTGTATTGATGATGTTTCGATTACAAGGAGGGCGTAACTCGCCTGACCTAGTACTCGATGATTTCTAACCTATCCCTCCTTCCCTGGGACTCGCCTTTATATATAGGTCGAGCCCTTAGGGTTTACAAGAGTCCTTGCAATCACGCAAGTCATGATTCTTTCTATCTCTAAGTCGCCGTGCTTTCCAAGACTGGAGTACTCCCCGATAATCGGTTCTCCACGAGGATCTTGAACCGCCATCCAGCTCCCGGATCTATCAGGCCAAAGCTTAAATAATCAAAGGATGAGTCGCCCACTTGGTGACCGGCCCAACTAGGGCGGGTCACACTGCAGATAATATCTCCAACATTAGGCCCCAGATTGACTTGAACCTCTTCACGCCAATATTCTTACCCAGTTAGGGGCGACTCACTCTGCTCCTTTTATGCATCATACGCTTAAACCGCCATCTGTTGTGGAGATACCCAAGTCGCCGAACCACTTCTTGTTGGCATCATCTTATCCCTTTAATCTCGGAAGAGATAATGACGCGATCCCCAACGGATCCTTCGACAGAGATATCCCGAAAATTTTGGGCGCCATTATAGCGAATCTTTATCCCGTCGGCAGTTCCCGCGCGAGGCGCCTTGATTCCAGCGCCTGGCCTAATAAATAGGCCGGGGAAGGGGGCAGGGAACATTTCCACCTACCCATCTTGTCGACCCCTTCTTCCTCGCGACTGTACCGAGAGCTCCGTCGCCGCCCGAAGACCTCCGTCTCCGGCCGCCGCATCTGACACATCCCCACGCCAGCTAAGCGCGCATCACTCGCCGCGGATCTTCCTTGGTCGCCTCCGGTCGCCATCACCAGGTAAGTCTTCCGCCATTAGAGGTAGATCTTAGCTCCTCGAGGTTCATTGCCTGCCAGTTTCTTAGAACGCCTCGAATGCCTCCATAATTGCTGATTAGTTCACGACGATAACAGTAGGCACAGTAGCATCGACCATATCCTTAGTTGACTAGCTTCGGTTTGAAGATCTAGCAAGGCTTCCGTCAAATCAGCTTCACTGTTCTTACCCTAGCCATAGGCTGTTCTTCTTTATCCAGGCTTTTTTCATTCATTTTTGCCTGCTCTGTAGATCTATATGTTATCGCCTGTTGTATAAAACCTGTTTGTAGATCCATACTTCACCATTTTAGCGAACATCTCTGAAGCTCTGAGCCATCTCTCTTAAGCAGTAGGAAATTCATAAATCGCCCTGGTATTCTGACCCGACCCCTTGTTGGCGAGTCAACAAACTCCCTTAGTCGCCTAACAAATGTTCGGCGAGTTAATTGATCTTTTAACCACTCAGTAAGCGCTCGGCAAGTTAATTTACCCGTAATTTCTCCCTTTGTAGCATGGGTACCGTTTTCAAAGCCGATTGGCTCCCGACCAAAGTTGATGAAGCTTTTCTCAACGACTGTGTGAAGACGGGAAATCTTGACCCGCAAGAAGTTATCGGATGGCGATCCGGGTTTGGAGAAGAAATTCCCAACCCGAAGGAAGGGGAAATAGTCGTCTTTGCTGAGCACCTCGAACGGGGGTTTAAGCGGCCAGGATCAAAATTCCTCAGAGATGCCATGACTTTCATGAACATCTGCCTTCAAGACTTAGGACCTAACTCGATTAGCAACTTATGTTAGTTCCAAGTGTTCTGCGAAGCCTACTTGCGGATGGAACCTTCAGTTCCTTTGTTCTGGTATTTCTTTCATTTGAATCGTCAGACATAATTTTCCAATGGCCCTAGCTTGGAACTTGGAGGCATCAACGTTCAACGCCGCAGGGACAGCCCATTCCCATCACTCGCCATGCCAAGCCATCCCAAAGGCTGGGGCGAGTCTTGGTTTTATTGCCAGGAAACTTCTCCCGAGGGTGAAAACAAGCTCCTTGGCTATAGGGAGGAACGCCTTCCGACAAACTTCAAACTCCCAGACAAGCTTATTGAAGAAGAGGAGTCAGATTTTATCCCAGTGCTATCCGAGTTAAGATCTGTGACAAACAACGGTCTTACTGGGATCGATTTGATCCGCTGCTGGGTTGAATGGCGCATCCTCCCCTTAAGTCGCCGACACGGCTTAATGTGTGAGTTTGATGGCACCTTGGACCATCCCCAGTGCTACTTCCGTACATCACTGACAGAAAACGACATTGTATCCATCATCAAGAAGTTGACCGGCGAGCCCTTGGCCAAATAGGTCTTAAGCCATTCTGCAAGATCAACCCGGCGCCAAAGGTAAATAACTTAACCCGCCTTTACTTTATTCCTCCCGACTTATGTGAATTATGATTCTCATAAAAAATGCCACTTCAGAAAGGCGATAAATTCTGGTCCAAGAGGCCGAAAAAGATGGCCCTGAAGCAAGCGAGGCCGCCCCCAAAGAAGAAATCCAAGGGCAAAGGCAAAGCCGCCGTTACTAAGACGTCTAACGCAGACGAATCCCAAGTCGGCGATGTACTTTCAGAGGTAAAATTCTATCTTCTTTGACTCGCCGTTCATTGTTATAGCTTTGTGTTTACGCCTCTGTATCTCTTGTGTAGAATGAGGGCAACGACAGGTAAGAAGACTCCGTAGAGGTAATTTCTGTTTCTTCCGACTCATCTTCTCCTCCGCCTAAGCCGGCCAGGCGGAAAGTGGGAAGGTTCCCATGTCTCACCCAAATGCTTGTTTGGATCCTAATTTCCTTTTGAAGAAAACGCAATATGCTTCCAATCGGAAAACTTGGAGCCATTCTAGAGACTTGGTGTCCGGGTTACCAACAAAAACTCCTACCAAGAAGAGGCAGAATGAGGTATCCTTTTAACAACGTCCCCTTCCGTTTACTTTTGGATCATATTCATAACTCACTCACATCTTTATGTATTACTTTTGCAGAATTCTCCTCCCTCGTCAGGCGACTCAGTGATGTCAGCCCTTCCGCCGATGATCCGAGTTCCAGGGTAAGTTCTTATAACACTTACATTGTCTTGATGATGATGATGTCTGTTTTTAAGCGCACCCCCTTCTCTTTTAGGGCACAAGCGAAGAAGAGGAAAACTGGCGGGTCAACTTCCACTACAGCTCCGGAGCCTATTGAAAAACCGACGCTGACTCAGGATAACCCGACCAAGGATAGATCTGAAGATCAAGCGGATCTCCCGAATTCGCCCAAGGAAGGCATGGAAACGCCCAATCCACCGAGTCCGTTGAAAACGGTAGAGGATCCACATGCTGTGATCATCAGTGGCACTCGCTTTTCTAAGCCGGCTTCAGCAGTCTTGTCGAAGCACGTATCATCATCAGCTCAGCCTTCTATTGAACATGAAATTTCCAAGGCCAAGCTATCCCAATATGAAAATCTTGAATTTAAAGAACTCTGCTCCGGCTTTGCAAGTCGCCTGGAGGCGAGTTATGAAATGGAAAAGAGTCTGCTCCTTATGATGAAGAACAAACATGAGGTACGCCTTACTGCATACTATATTATCCTCATTAACCCCCAAGGGCCGGGTCATCTGTTAAAAGATGAGCCGGGTCTTGATAGTAGAAAAATCTTTCGACCTGTAACCCCCAAAGGCCGGGTCATCTGTTAAAAGATGAACCGGGTCTTGATAGTAGAAAAATCTTTCGACCAGTAACCTCCAAGGGCCGGGTCATCTGTTAAAATATGAACTGGGTCTTGATAGTAGAAAAATCTTTCGACCTGTAACCCCCAAGGGCCGGGTCATCTTGTTGAAAGATGAGCCGGGTCTTGTCATTAGAAAAAATCTTTCGACCTATAACCCCCAAGGGCCGGGTCATCTTGTTGAAAGATGAGCCGGGGCTTGTCATTAGAAAAAATCTTTCGACCTGTAACCCCCAAGGGCTGGGTCATCTGTTAAAAGATAAACCGGGTCTTGATAGTAGAAAAATCTTTCGACCTGTAACCCCCAAGGGCCGGGTCATCTTGTTAAAAGATGAGCCGGGTCTTGATACTGTATAATTTTGTCTAAAAAATTATACATTAGCCCCCAAGTGTCAGAGATGTTGCTTGCAATAATTCTGAGACTTGCCCCTTGATAATATATTTTGACAGGAATCTCTTGCCCAAGCTGAGTCGGCATTTGGCGACTTAAAGAAAAATTTAGCCGATCAGCAAGATGCACGGGCAAAATCAGAAGAAAAATATCAAATAATCTTATCTGAGATGGAGAAGCTGAAGGCCGCCCTAAAAAAGGCTCAAGCTGATCAAGACGCCGTGGTAAAGCGAGCGGAAAAAGCTGAAGCCAAATTGGAAACCGTGCAACAAGAGCTGGCCGGCTTAAAGCAACATATCTCCAACATGGCACATGCTATCTTTGGTAAGAAGCAAAACCCTGATCTTGCACTTTGTAAATAAATAACTTAGTATGAAGAAGTTACTGACCATCATTATCCCTTATATAGGTCCGAGAGCCGCCAATCTTCAGAATGATTGCGTCCTGATGCTGAAGGCGATTTACACATTAACAGAGCAACTGTATACCGGAAGCGTGCTGACCGTGAAGGCAGTGATGGGTGCCAAGGAACCCATAACATCAATCAAAAAGATGCTTGGCTGCTTATCTACCCTTCCGCCTCAGATCGGTGAGCTAACCCGGTCAGCTGCCCGAAAAGGGGTACTGACTACGTTGAGTCGGTGCTTGGCGTACGCTCTAGAGTTAAAACCCGAAGAAGTAGCAGCAGGCTTTCCCCAGCTCAAGGACGACGGGTCAGAATTTGCTCAACAGGATTACCAGCGCGCTGTCAAAGAATCCCGCTTGGCGGCGACTCAGCTTGCAACAAGCTTGGATTTATCAAAGTATCAAGCTGCTTATGATGACAAGAATAAGAAAGTAAATCCGCCAACCTTTGTGACAACCAGCTTGACTCCGCGTCGACCCAAGAATCCTTATGATTTGGAAGCGGATCTCTCATCATTTCTGAATGATGAAGATGAATTTGCCGCCTTATCCAAGTGTAATTGGGTATTGGGCGACTTGCAAATTGAAGTCGGTCACAGCTCAAAGCAGGCTGACCCGGGGACATCAGCAGAGTAGTTCTTCATGGATTTGGCCATCAGAGCCATGTAATAAGTCATCATAGAAAACAACCCTGTACCGTGATTTCTTTAAAACCCTTGTGTCGCCCTCAGGGTGCCTTATGATGCTTGACCCGCCCTCAGGGCGTTTTATGATGCTTGACCCGCCCTCAGGGCGTTTTTATGATGCTTGACCCACCCTGGCAATAATGATTTTGATCATCAACCTGCTAGGCTTAAAAACATACATCAAACCACCTCAGTGAGTAATGGATGATAATAAATAATAACCGACTCAATATGTTAGGGTGAGTCGGAAAAATTTGAAAAACCTTGTGGCAGTGCCAGGAAGGTGAAAAATAAGAATTTCGTCGGCTCATTCAAGTCGCGACAGGATAGGACGAGTTATATAAACTCAAGTGCTACCCGAGGGAGACTTTTTGTATAAAAAAGCTCAAGTATTTAGACCGGCTGATTAGGCACGAGTCAAGCTTCAGTGAAGCAGGTTCAGTGAACCAATGGTTTCTCTATTTTCCATGTGGGGCGCTAGCCGGTACCAGACATGTTTTAACCAAGGCGAGTTCAGGGTCCATAAAGCGGAGTAACTCGCCAAAAGTTCATGGGTCCATATGGCGATTCGGCCAACACATAGTCCAGTATAACCATTTGTAATGCGGTAATTTTTCGCAGGCCAAATGGGTAGTAAGGCTGATCTCAATGAGAGGAAGCCCCCAAGTGACCTATGATTAGGGGAAAGGCCGGTCATAGGATTGTAGAAGTGTATACACTATTACCACAAAACGACTTGGGAACAAATTGCCCCCAAGTAAGCCGGCCTAATCCACAGAATCATATAAGGCGCCTATGTTTGAATCACGCGCTTGTAGCGACTTTGATCCTCTTTGGCTTATCGATACCTAGTTTTGTAATAAGTGCATCGTGGCGACTTATGCTCTCTGGTATGGATAGCTTCCATGCTTGGGCGAATTGTTGAGGAGCAAAATAAAAGATCCATACTTTCAATAAGATGAATAGCAGGAAAGCCCCCGAGCTTGTGGGCCTCAATTTTATTGCTTCATAAAAATGAAAAACTTACAAAAAAGCAGAGCTAATAGATCAAGTGTAATAAGGCCGCAAGTGGGCTATGTTCCACGAGCGAGTTGACTCAGCCTCCGTGGTTGGCCGATCAGGCCGAAGATCCACCAGATAGTATGACCCGTTGCGAAGGCTTTTGCTGACGACGAATGGTCCTTCCCATGGTGGTGATAACTTATGCATGCCAGTGCGATCTTGGATCAATCGAAGCACTAAGTCGCCCTCCTGAAAGGTTCGGCTTTTGACCCAGCGGCTGTGGTAACGCCGTAAGTCCTGCTAATAAATAGCCGATCGGGCGGCAGCCAAGTCGCGTGCTTCCTCCAAAGTGTCCAAAGAATCTTGACGCGCCAACTCGTTGTCCTGTTCCACATAAGCAGCAACTCTGGGCGAGTCATGCCTAATGTCAGTGGGAAGAACAACTTCTGCTCCGTATACCAGGAAAAAGGGAGTAAAACCCGTAGAACGGTTTGGGGTGGTCCGGATGCTCCATAGTACTGAAGGCAACTCCTCAACCCAACACCTTGGGGTGCGTTCCAGGGGAACCATAAGTCGGGGTTTGATTCCTCGCAATACTTCCTGATTCACCTGTTCTGCCTGCCCATTAGAATGTGGATGAGCCACTGCAGAGACATCAAGCCGGATGTGCTCACGATGGCAAAACTCCTGCATCGCACCTTGTGATAGATTAGTACCATTATCAGTAATAATGCTGTGTGGATATCCGAACCGGAAGATCAGTTTTTTCAAGAATTTGACCGCTGTCTCTGCATCACAAGCACCAACAGGTTCTGCTTCGACCCACTTGGTAAATTTATCAACCGCCACCAGCAGATGAGTTTTTTTGTTGGACGACATCTTAAAGGGGCCAACCATGTCTAGCCCCCAGACTGCGAAAGGCCAAGTAATAGGTATCATCCTTAATTCTTGAGCCGGCACATGAGCCTGTCGTTAGTAACGCTGGCAACCATCACATCGACGAACTATCTCTTCTGCATCTCCATGAGCCGTTAACCAAAAGAAACCGTGACGGAACGCCTTTGA
The DNA here is from genome assembly GCF_904849725.1 of Hordeum vulgare subsp. vulgare. Lineage (NCBI taxonomy): Eukaryota > Viridiplantae > Streptophyta > Magnoliopsida > Poales > Poaceae > Hordeum > Hordeum vulgare. Next base: position 123,227,221 of record NC_058524.1, on the reverse strand, counting down.
AACCAGGGAGCGTGACCCGGCATGATGCCCACAATCTCCGGCATGGATGTCGTTCAAAATCACGCATCCTTCTTCGGAAGAAACACATCATTAGAATACCCCAGCAGTGCTTCGCTTATACAATTCGCCATTGATAATGACCATGGATTTGCTTCGACGAACAATTTGGCGAGCCAACACCTCATCCGAAGGTAACTCGCCTCGGGCGAAATATGCCAGATACGGAAGAACCCAATCTGGCGTAACATGGAGAGCCGCCATGAACTGGGACTCAGGGTCTGGTATTGCCAACTCCTCTTCTGAGGGTAGCCTTACAGAAGGATTATGCAAAATATCCAGAAAGACATTGGGAGGAACCGGCTTACGCTGTGAGCCGAGACGCGAAAGGGCATCAGCTGCTTCGTTAAGGCGCCGGTCGATATGATCAACTTGATAGCCATGGAAATGACCCGCCACATCAGACACGGCCCTTCAGTAAGCCGCCATCAGGGGGTCCCGAGAATCCCAAGTACCTGAAACTTGTTGAGCCACCAGATCAGAATCGCCGAGATATCTGACCCGCGTGAGGTTCATTTCCTTGGCGAGTCGCAAACCATGAAGCAAGGCTTCGTATTCTGCAGCGTTGTTGGTGCATGGAAACACCACGCCAGCCCCCTGGGCGATATCAACACCACGCCAGCCCCTGGGCGATATCAACACCACGCCAGCCCCCGAGCCTTCCAATTGCCTAGACCCGTCAAAGTAAATAGTCCAGTACGTGAGGTCGGGCCTGTCTTCCAGAATCTGTAATTCGGTCCAATCGTTGACGAAATCAACCAAGGCCTGAGACTTGATAGCCGTGCGAGGGGTGTATCGCACGTGGTGCAGCCCAAGTTCGATAGCCCATTTGGCGATTCGCCCTGCGCTTCTCGGTTTTGGATGATGTCCCTGAGAGGAGCGGAGCTAACCACCGTGATGGGATGCTCTTTGGAAATAGTGTTTGAGGTTTCGACTTGCCATAAAGATCCCATAGACCAACTTCTGCCAGTGCGGGTATCGTTGCTTGGAGAGAGTTAGCACCTCACTAATGAAATACACCAGGCGTTGCACCGGATAGTCCTTCCCTTCTTCCTTCCTTTCGACGGCTACTGCCATGCTCACCGCCTTGGAGTTTACCGCAACGTACAAAAGCATAGGCTCTTTTTCAGTCGGGGCGGCCAAAACCAGCGGGTTGACCAGCTGCTGCTTCAAGGCTTCAAAAGCTTCATTGGCCTCGTCTGTCCAAACAAAATGGTCAGATTTCTTAAGAAACTGATAAAGGGGAATAGCTTTTTCTCCCACGCGGCTTATGAAGCGACTTAAAGCCGCGATACGACCCGCCATCCGTTGAACTTGATTGATATTTGCCGGTTTCCCAAGCGAAGTAATCGCCTCGATTTTGTCCGGGTTGGCTTCAATGCCACGCTCAGATACCAGGAAACCCAACAACTTTCCTGCGGGAATGCCAAAGACACACTTGGTGGGATTAAGCTTCATCTGGTATATCCGCAGATTGTCAAAAGTTTCCCTTAAATCTTCCAAGAGCATATCCTTGTTGGAAATATGCCCTAGAGGCAGTAATAATTAGTTGTTATTATATTTCTTTGTTCATGATAATCGTTTATTATCCATTCTATAATTGTATTGATTGGAAACACAGTGCATGTGTGGATACATAGACAAAATACTGTCCCTAGTAAGCCTCTAGTTGACTAGCTCGTTGATCAAAGATGGTCAAGGTTTCCTGACCATAGGCAAGTGTTGTCACTTGATAACGGGATCACATCATTAGGAGAATCATGTGATGGACTAGACCCAAACTAATAGACATAGCATGTTGATCGTGTCATTTTGTTGCTACTGTTTTCAGCGTGTCAAGTATTTGTTCCTATGACCATGAGATCATATAACTCACTGACACCGGAGGAATGCTTTGTGTGTATCAAACGTCGCAACGTAACTGGGTGACTATAAATATGCTCTACAGGTATCTCCGAAGGTGTTCGTTGAGTTAGTATGGATCGAGACTGGGATTTGTCACTCCGTGTGACAGAGAGGTATCTCGGGGCCCACTCGGTAATACAACATCACACACAAGCCTTGCAAGCAATGTGACTTAGTGTAAGTTGCGGGATCTTGTATTACGGAATGAGTAAAGAGACTTGCCGGTAAACGAGATTGAAATAGGTATGCATATACCGACGATCGAATCTCGGGCAAGTAACATACCGAAGGACAAAGGGAATGACATACGGGATTATATGAATCCTTGGCACTGAGGTTCAAACGATAAGATCTTCGTAGAATATGTGGGATCCAATATGGGCATCCAGGTCCCGCTATTGGATATTGACCGAGGTGTCACTCGGGTCATGTCTACATAGTTCTCGAACCCGCAGGGTCTGCACACTTAAGGTTCGACATTGTTTTATGCGTATTTGAGTTATATGGTTGGTTACCAAATGTTGTTCGGAGTCCCGGATGAGATCACGGACGTCACGAGGGTTTCCGGAATGGTCCGGAAACAAAGATTGATATATAGGATGACTTCATTTTGTTACCGGAAGGTTTTCGGGCATTACCGGTAATGTACGAGGAATGACGAATGGGTTCCGGATCTTCACCGGGAGGGGGGACCACCCACCCGGGAGGCCCCAAGGACCTTGGGGGTGGCGCACCAAGTAGGTGGGGTCAGCCCAAGGCTGTCTTGCGCAAGAGAAAGAAAAACCAAAAGAAGATAAAGGAAAAAAAGGAAAGGTGGGAAAAGAGAGAAGGACTCCACCTTCCAATCCTAGTTGGACTAGGATTGGAGGACTCCTCCTCCCTTGGTGGCGCAACCCTTGGGGCTCCTTGAGCCTCAATCCAAGCCTCCCCTCCCCTCCTCCTATATATATGGAGCTATTAGGGCTGATTTGAGACAACTTTTCAAGGCAGCCCGACCACATACCTCCACGGTTTTACCTCTAGATCGCGTTTCTGCGGACCTCGGGCGGAGCCCTGCTGAGATTAGATAACCACCAGCCTCCGGAGCGCCGTCACGCTGCCGGAGAACTCATCTAACTCTCCGTCTCTCTTGCTGGATCAAGAAGGCCGAGATCATCGTCGAGCTGTACGTGTGCTGAACGCGGAGGTGCCGTCCGTTCGGCACTAGATCGTGGGACGGATCGCGGGATGGTTCGTGGGACGGTTCGCGGGGCGGATCGAGGGACGTGAGGACGTTCCACTACATCAACCGCGTTCACTAACGCTTCTGCTGTGCGATCTACAAGGGTACGTAGATCGGAAATCCCCTCTCGTAGATGAACATCACCATGATAGGACTTCGTGCGGTAGGAAATTTTTTGTTTCCCATGCGACGTTCCCTAACAGTGGCATCATGAGCTAGGTTCATGCGTAGATGTAATATCGAGTAGAACACAAAATTTTTTGTGGGCGGTGATGTGCGTTTTGCTGCCCTCCTTAGTCTTTTCTTGATTCTGCGGTATTGTTGGATCGAAGCGGCTCGGACCGACATTACTCGTACGCTTACGAGAGACTGGTTTCATCGCTACGAGTAACTCCGTTGCTCAAAGATGACCGGCGAGTGTCGGTTTCTCCAACTTTAGTTGAATCAGATTTGACCGAGGAGGTCCTTGGATGAGGTTAAATAGCAATTCATATATCTCCGTTGTGGTGTTTGCGTAAGTAAGATGCGATCCTACTAGATACCCATGGTCACCACGTAAAACATGCAACAACAATTAGAGGACGTCTAACTTGTTTTTGCAGGGTATGCTTGTGATGTGATATGGCCAACGATGTGATGTGATATATTGGATGTATGAGATGATCATGTTGTAATAGTTAATATCGAATTGCACGTCGATGGTACGACAACTGGCAGGAGCCATAGGGTTGTCTTTAAACTAACATTTGTGCTTGCAGATGCGTTTACTATATTGCTAGGACGTAGCTTTAGTAGTAATAGCATGAGTAGCACGACAACCCCGATGGCGACACGTTGATGGAGATCATGATGATGGAGATCATGGTGTGACGCTGGTGACAAGAAGATTGTGGCGGTGCTTTGGTGATGGAGATCAAGAAGCACATGATGATGGCCATATCATGTCACTTATGAATTGCATGTGATGTTAATCCTTTATGCACCTTATCTTGCTTAGAACTACGGTAGCATTATGAGGTGATCTCTCACTAAAATTTCAAGACGAAATTGTGTTCTCCCCGACTGTGCACCGTTGCGACAGTTCTTGGTTTCGAGACACCACGTGATGATCGGGTGTGATAGACTCAACGTTCACATACAACGGGTGCAAAACAGTTGCACACGCGGAACACTCGGGTTAAGGTTGACGAGCCTAGCATGTGCAGACATGGCCTCGGAACACATGAGACCGAAAGGTCGAGCATGAATCGTATAGTTGATATGATTAGCATAGAGATGCTTACCACTGAAACTATTCTCGACTCACGTGATGATCAGACTTGAGATAGTGGATTTGGATCATGTACCACTCAAATGACTAGAGAGATGTACTTTTTGAGTGGGAGTTCTTAAGTAATATGATTAGTTGAACTAATTGTCATGAACATAGTCTAATGGTCTTTGCGCATTACGATGTAGCTTGCGCTATAGCTCTACTGTTTTTATATGTTCCTAGAGAAAATTTAGTTGAAAGTTGATAGTAGCAAACTTTGGAGAGGATTGTCCTCGTTGCTGCGCAGAAGGCTTATGTCCTTAATGCACCACTCGGGGTGCTGCACCTCGAGCGTCGTCTGTGGATGCTGTGAACATCCGACATACACGTTTCTGATGACTACACAATAGTTCAGTGCAAAATACTTAATGGCTTAGAAGCAAGGCGCTGAAGACGTTTTGAAACGTCACGGAACATAAGTGATGTTCTAAAGAGATGAAATTGTGATTTCATGCTTGTGCCCTTGTTAAGAGGTACGATACCTCCAAACAAGATTCTTTGTCCACAAAGTAAAGGAGAAAAGCTCAATCGTTGAGCGTGTGCTCAGATTGTTTGAGTACGACAATTGCTTGAATCAAGTGGGAGTTAATCTTCCAGATGAGATAGTGATGGTTCTCCAAAGTCACTGCCACCAAGCTGTGAGAGCTTCGTGATGAACTATAACATATCAAGGATAGATACAATGATCCTTGAGCGATTCACGATGTTTGACACTGCGAAAGTAGAAATCAAGAAGGAGCATCAATAGTTGATGGTTAGTAAAACCACTAAGTTTCAAGAAAGGCAAGGGCTAGAAGGGATACTTCGTGAAACGGCAAAACGGTTGCTGCACTAATGAAGAGACCCAAGATTAAACCCAAACCCGAGACTAAGTGCTTCTGTAATGAGGGGAACAGTCACTAAGGCGGAGCAACTCTAGATACTTGGTAGATAAGGAGGCTAGCAAAAATCGAAAGAAGTATATTTGATATACATGATGTAGATGTGTACTTTACTAGTACTCCTAGTAGCACGAGGGTATTGGATACCGGTTCGGTTGCTAAGTGATTAGTAACACGAAATGAAAGCTACGGCATAAGCGGAGACTAGCTAAAGGCGAGGTGACGATACGTGTTGGAAGTGTTTCCAAGGTTGATATGATCAAACGTCGCACAATCCCTCTACCATCAGGATTGGTGTTAAACCTAAATAATTGTTATTTGGTGCTTGCGTTAAGCATGAACATGATTGGATCGTGTTTATTGCAATACGATTATTCATTTAAATAGAATAATGGTTACTCTATTTGCTTGAATAATCACCTTCAATGGTTTATTGAATCTCGATCGTAGTGTTACACATGTTCATGATATTGATGCCAAAAGATACGAGGTAATGATGATAGTACCACTTACTTGTGGCACTGCCGCTTGAGTCATGTTGGTATAAATTGCATGAAGAGGTTCCATGCTGATGGATCTTTATACTCACTTGATTTTGAATCACTACTGACATGCAAATCATACCACATGAGCAAGGCCTTGTTTTCATTGAGATGAAACAAGATAGTAACTTGTTGGAAGTGATACATTTTGATGTATGCAGTCCAATGGGTGCTGAGGCACGCAGTGGATATCATTATGTTCTTACTTCAATGACGATTTGAGTAGATACAAGAGTATTTACTTAATGAATCACAAGTCTGAAATATTGAAAAGTTCAATTCTGTTTCGGAGTGAAGTTCGTCGTAACAAGAGGATAAACTGTCTATGATATGATCATAGAAATGAATATCTAAGTTACGAGTTTTGGTACGCAGTTAAGACAATGTGGAAATTGTTTCGCAGTTCATGCCACCTGGAACATCATGGTGTGATGATGTGTCTGAACGTCATAGCCACACACTATTTGGTATGGTGCATGCTATGATGCCTCTTATCGAATTACCACTATCGTTTATGGGTTATGCATTAGAGACAACCGCATTCACTTTAAATAGGGCACCGCGTATTTCCGTTGAGATGACAAAGTATAGATTGAGGTTTAGAGAAATCTAAACTGTCGTTTCTTGAAAGTTTGGGGCTTCGACACTTATGTGAAAAAGTTTCAGTCTGATAAACTCGAACGCAAAGCGGATAAATGCATCTTCATAGGATATCCAAAACAGTTGGGTACATCTCCTATCTCAGATCCGAAAGCAAAGTGTTTGTTTCTAGAAACGGATCCTTTCTCGAGGAAAGGTTTCTCTCGAAAGAATTGAGTGGGAGGGTGGTAGAACTTAATGAGGTTATTGAACCATCACTTCAACCAGTGTGTAGCAGGGCGCGGGAAGTTATTCCTGTGGCGCCTACACCAATTGAAGTGAAAGCTGATGATGGTGATCATCGAGCATCAGTTCAAGTTACTACAAGCCTCGTAGGTTGACAAGGCCGCATACTACTGCAGAGTGGTACGGTAACCCTGTCTTGGAGGTCATGTTGTTGAGCAACAGTGAACCTACGAGTTATGGAGAAAGCAATGGTGGGCCCGAATTCCGACAAATGGTTGGAGGCCATGAAATCCGAGAGAGGATCCATGTATGAAAACAAAGTGTAGACTTTGGAAGAACTAGTTGATGGTCGTAGGACTATTGAGTAAAGATGGATCTTTAAAAGGAAGACAGACGACGATGGTGATAAGTCACTATGAAGAAAAGCTCGACTTGTCGCAAAGATGTTTCTGACATGATCAAACAGTTGACTATGGTGAGACTTTCTCACTCGTAGCGATGCTAAAAGTCTGTTAGAATTATGTTAGTAGTTGTTGCATTATTTTTGAAATATTGCACATAGGATGTCAAAACATTGTTTCCTCGACGGTTTCCTTGAGCAAACATTGTATGTGATACAACCAGAAGGTTTTGTCGATCCTAAAGATACTAACAAGTATGCAAGCTCCAGCGATCCTTCAATGGAATGGTGCAAGCATCTCGGAGTTGGAATATACACTTTGATGAGATGATCAAAGATTTTGGGTTTGTACAAGGTTTATGAGAAACTTGTATTTCCAAAGAAGTGAGTGGGAGCACTATAGAATTTCTGATAAGTATATGTGGTTGACATATTGTTGATCAGAAGTAATGTAGAATTTCTGTGAAGCATAAAAGGTTGTTTGAAAGGAGTTTTTCAAAGGAATACCTGGATTGAGCTACTTGAACGTTGAGCATCAAGATCTATGGAGATAGATCAAAACGCTTAATAGAAGTTTCAACAAGATGCATGCCGTGACAAGTTTTTGAAGGAGTTCAAAATAGATCAGCAAAGAAGGAGTTCTTGGTTGCGTTGTGAGGTGTGAATTTGAGTAAGACTAAAAACCCGACCACGGCAGAATAAAGAGAATAGACGAAGGTCATCTTCTATGCCTTAGCCGTAGACTCTAAAGTATGCCATGCTGAGTACCGCACCTGATGTGTGCCTTGCAGCAAGTCTGTTAAGAGGTACACACAGTGATCCAGGATTGAATCACTGATCAGCGGTCAAAGTTATCCTTAGTAACTAAATAGACTAAGGAATTTTTCTCGATTATGGAGGTGGTTAAAGAGTTCGTCGTAAAGGGTTACGTCGATGCAAGCTTTGACACTAATCCGAATAACTATGAGTAGTGAAACGGATTCGTATAGTAGTGTAGATATTTGGAGCATCTCCGAATAACACGCAGTAGCAGCATCTATAAGATGACATAAAGATTTGTAAAGAACACACGGATCTGAAAGTTTCAGAACCGTTGACTAAAACCTCTCTCACGAGCAAGACGTGATCAGACCCCATAACTATATGGGTGCTGGATTCGTTGAAATCACATGGTGATGTGAACTAGATTATTGACTCTAGTGCAAGTGGGAGACTGTTGGAAATATGCCCTAGAGGCAGTAATAATTAGTTGTTATTATATTTCTTTGTTCATGATAATCGTTTATTATCCATGCTATAATTGTATTGATTGAAAACACAGTGCATGTGTGGATACATAGACAAAACACTGTCCCTAGTAAGCCTCTAGTTGACTAGCTCGTTGATCAAAGATGGTCAAGGTTTCCTGACCATAGGCAAGTGTTGTCACTTGATAACGGGATCACATCATTAGGAGAATCATGTGATGGACTAGACCCAAACTAATGGACATAGCATGTTGGTCGTGTCATTTTGTTGCTACTGTTTTCAACGTGTCAAGTATTTGTTCCTACGACCATGAGATCATATAACTCACTGACACCGGAGGAATGCTTTGTGTGTATCAAACGTCGCAACGTAACTGGGTGACTATAAAGATGCTCTACAGGTATCTCCGAAGGTGTTCGTTGAGTTAGTATGGATCGAGACTGGGATTTGTCACTCCGTGTGACAGAGAGGTATCTCGGGGCCCACTCGGTAATACAACATCACACACAAGCCTTGCAAGCAATGTGACTTAGTGTAAGTTGTGGGATCTTGTATTACGGAATGAGTAAAGAGACTTGCCGGTAAACGAGATTGAAATAGGTATGCATATACCGACGATCGAATCTCGGGCAAGTAACATACCGAAGGACAAAGGGAATGACATACGGGATTATATGAATCCTTGGCACTGAGGTTCAAACGATAAGATCTTCGTAGAATATGTGGGATCCAATATGGGCATCCAGGTCCCGCTATTGGATATTGACCGAGGTGTCACTCGGGTCATGTCTACATAGTTCTCGAACCCGCAGGGTCTGCACACTTAAGGTTCGACATTGTTTTATGCGTATTTGAGTTATATGGTTGGTTACCAAATGTTGTTCGGAGTCCCGGATGAGATCACGTACGTCACGAGGGTTTCCGGAATGGTACGAAAACGAAGATTGATATATAGGATGACTTCATTTGGTTACCGGAAGGTTTTCGGGCATTACCGGTAATGTACCGGGAATGACGAATGGGTTCCAGATCTTCACCGAGATGGGGGACCACCCACCCGGGAGGGCCCAAGGACCTTGGGGATGGCGCACCAAGTAGGTGGGGTCAGCCCAAGGCTGTCTTGCACAAGAGAAATAAAAACCAAAAGAAGAGAAAGGAAAAAAAGGAAAGGTGGGAAAAGAGAGAAGGACTCCACCTTCCAATCCTAGTTGGACTAGGATTGGAGGAGGACTCCTCCTCCCTTGGTGGCGCAGCCCTTGGGGCTCCTTGAGCCTCAAGGCAAGCCTCCCCTCCCCTCCTCCTATATATATGGAGCTATTAGGGCTGATTTGAGATAACTTTTCAAGGCAGCACGACCACATACCTCCACGATTTTACCTCTAGATCACGTTTCTGCGGAGCTCGGGCGGAGCCCTGCTGAGATTAGATCACCACCTACCTCCGGAGCACCGTCACGCTGCCGGAGAACTCATCTACCTCTCCGTCTCTCTTGCTGGATCAAGAAGGTCGAGATCATCGTTGAGCTGTACGTGTGCTGAACGCGGGGGTGCCGTCCGTTCGGCACTAGATCGTGGGACGGATCGCGGGATGGTTCGTGGGACGCTTCACGGGGCGGATCGAGGGACGTGAGGACGTTCCACTACATCAACCGCGTTTACTAACGCTTCTGCTGTGCGATCTACAAGGGTACGTAGATCGGAAATCCCCTCTCGTAGATGGACATCACCATGATAGGACTTCGTGCGCGTAGGAAATTTTTTGTTTCCCATGCGACGTTCCCCAACACTCCTTCCTATGAGTTTTGACCACAATGTCGTCAACCTAAGCATGGACGTTGCGTCCGATTTGGCCACAGAGACAATTTTGGATGCAGCGCTGGTAAGTCGCCCCAGCGCTTTTGAGCCCAAACGACATGGACACATAGCAAAAAGCCCCGAAGGGGGTTATAAAAGCTATCTTCTCCTGATCTTCCACAGCCATCTTGATTTGGTGATACCCGGAATAAGCATCGAGGAAACACAAACGCTCGCAGCCCGCCACTAAATCAATGATTTGATCGATACGGGGAAGGGCGAAAGGGTCCTTTGGACAGGCTCAGTTAAGATCTGTGTAATCAATGCACATGCGGAAGGTGTCGTTCTTCTTGAGCACCAGGACTGGGTTAGCCAACCATTTGGGGTGGAAGACCTCTACGATGATTCCGGCGGCCAAAAGACGGGCGACTTCTTCCCCGATTGCCTTGCGTCGTTCCTCATTGAACATGCGAAGATATTGCTGAATCGACTTTGCTTTTGGGTCAACATTAAGATGGTGCTCAGTGAATATTCTCGGTACACCAGGCATGTCAGAAGGTTTCCATGCGAAGATGTCCCGATTCTCACGGATGAATTCGATGGGCGCGCTTTCCTATTTGGGGTCGAGACCCGCCCCGTTAGTGAACTGCTTGGCTGAGTCGCCAGGGACGAAATCCACTATCTTAGTGTCATCTGTTGGTTTGAACTTGAGGGGCGGCTCAGCGTCTGTTGTTGGCTTATTTAGAGGTGACATATCTGCTGGATCAACATTGGCCTGGTGATATTTGAGCTCTTCTGCAGCGCAAGCGACTTCTTCGTAAGCCGCATCCCCTTCTTCACACTCTCTTGCTATCCTCCCATCACCATCAACCGTGATGGGTCCCTTAGGACCAGGCATCTTGAGTTTAAGGTAAAACATAGCAAGGGCGAGCCATGAAACGGGCGCAAGCCGGTCGCCCAAACAACGCATGATAGGGGCTCTTTAACTTGACCACCTCAAACATAAGCGACTCACTCCTGTAATTAGATGTTGTTCCAAACGCAACTGTGAGTTTAACCCGGCCTATGGGGTATGCCGATTTACCTAGGACAATTCCGTGGAATACCGTGGTTGAAGGCATTAAATCTTTCTCCAACAGGTTCATCCTTCGAAAAGTGTCGAAGTATAATATGTTGATGCTGCTACCACCATCCATCAGTACCTTCGATAAGGTATATCCCCCGACTTGAGGAGCCACGACCAACGCTAAGTCGCCGGGGTTGTCAACTCTGGGCGGGTGATCCTCCCTGGTCCACGATATAATCTGCTCGGACCAGTGGAGGTACCTAGGGAGTGTCGGCTCAGATACACTGTACGCTCGGTGATTCACCTTTTTATCACGCCTCCAGGCACTGGTGGTGAAGACATGGTATTGCCCGTTGCTTAATTGTTTGGGATTTTTGCGGAACCCGCCATTATCATCTTGCCCCTGTGGAGCCCCCTGTGGGGGTGGCTGTTGAAAAACCCCGGGCGGGTTATACCGCCGTTGGTTATGCACTGGATACTCGCCGCTGCTTGGCTGCGAGCCTCCCTGAGCCCCCGGTTCGGGGAAGCCGCCGAACGGGTTCTGGCGTTGATTAGGTGCACCGAACTGTTCCTGCCGTTGGTCCAGGTCACCGCTTTGCCCTTTTTTGATCGCCTCCACCCGAAATTCCCGCATCACGTAACAGTCCTCCCAGGAATGAGTCGCTGGTCCGTCCTCCATGGCGTGGTGCGGGCAGTGGCCTTTGAGTATCTCGTTATAATTGCGCGGCTTCTTGCCACTGTAACCCCTCTTCTTCTGGCGCTGGTTGCCGTTGTTGGCATTGGTGTTGGCGACTAAGTCCGAGGATTCTTCCTGCTGTCTTCTCTTGCCGTTCCCTCCGTGATTATGGCGGGCGCGTCCCTGAAACCGGGTATGATTTTTGGATGACTCGCCTTTCCTTGGCGAGTTGGCCTTGCCACCATCCTCTCCTGAGTTTTTGGTGTCGTCTGCCTCGGCGTACCTAGTGAGGGTGTCCATTAGTTCCCCCATATCCTGGACTTTTCGCTTGAATCGCCCCAACTTTTGTACCAAGGGCTCATAGTGGCAGTTTTGCTCCAAGATCAGCACAACCTGAGCCGCCATGATGCCGTCCGACGAGTGAATGATTTCCGCGATCCGCCACGTCCAGTGGTGAGCGGACTCATCAGGGCGCTGAACGCAGTGTTGTAAATCGACTATTGTCGTTGGGTGCTTGCAAGTTCCCCGGAAGTTTTTGATGAAACGCTCTTTCAATTCAGCCCAAGTCTGGATGGAGTTGGGGGGCAGGTTTTTTAACCAAGTACGCACCGTTCCCTCGAGCATCATTGTGAATTACCTGGCGCAGATTGCTTCACTTACATCAAGCATGTCCACGGAGATTTCGTAACTCTCAACCCATGACGCCGGCTCAAGGTACGGGGTGTAGTTAGGCACCTTTCTTGGTCCCTTAAAATCCTTCGGCATTCTCTCATTGCGAAGGGCGGGGGCCAAGCATGGCACCCCTACCTGCCTGCCGCCTCCAACAAGCGACGTTGGGCCGGTTTGGATGTCCGGGTGATCCCAACCCGATAGGTCCCGATGATCAGGCGTGTTGACCTGGGGAAGGGGTCGCGGTCCGCTGGTTATGACGGGCTGGTCCTCTGGCTGGCTCCTGGTGCGGCTTGCCTGGGGGGGGAGTGTAGCCGATCGAGGCTGTGCGAGAACTGGGCGTTTTGAACCACCGCTGTCTTCAACATCTCAATGGTGTTCCTTGCTTCTATTTCAGCCTCGGAGTTGCCATGAATCGGAAGGGACTCTAAATGGCGAGTCGCAGTGAGGACATTGTCCACCGGGTCGGAAAAGTGACCTCGAGGTGTCTGGAATCGAGGGACGCGATTAACAGCTGGCTGAAGCGGCAGGTTTGGCGGCTGGCCCGACCCTCCTCCCGGAGCGTCTCCTGCCCCGGGAGTACGTGGAGTGTCGAATAGGCGGGTCGGGTTGAGATTAGGGGGTAAACGCCCCTGGTGCCTCCGCTGATGGACAGCGTCAGATGCGCGCTGATGCCTCTCGAGCCGCCAGTTTTCGGTGTCCAAGCGGGCTGCCTCAGCGGTGATTTGAGCTTGCCGGGTCTCGATCCTGGCGGCTTCTATTTCAGCGTCTCGCTGAGCCTTTGCCACCCCATCTCTTAGCTTTGTTAACTCGGCGTTTATCGTGTCCTGGTTTTCTGCTGTTACACGGGTCGCCATGAGCGTTGTTATCTCTGCCCAAATCCACCAAGATCGCAGCTGGGCTTCTGGATGTTTCGCTAGTCCCGTCGTTGCTTGCCGGGTTTGGTGGGGGCTGATTCGCCCCTGCCATGTAGACGGCGATCTGACAGCGGGTCCGGTCGAGAACCTCGGGGTCCATTGCTAGTGACAGGCCTCCGAGGCAGCCCCCATGTAGAGACTTAATTGAATCTGAGTCGCCCATGGATGATTCGTCATCAGTGTTGATCGGCGTGGTCTCCTGAGTTGCCGATCGTTCTCGTTCCTCAGATCCCTCTGTGAAACCAACAAAGATCGGGCGGGTTAGATTTGGCGTCGCGACAGGGCGGACATACCTGGCCAGCTCGACGATGTCGGTGAAGATGTCTGGCTCACGCATAGGCGATCCAACCATGCCGACAAAGACGTTGATCTTGCCGAAGGGGATTCTGTAGCCGGATTCGATTGAATCGGCCTCGGGCCCCCACAGCAAGTTATTGATGTAGTACTTCCCACGGCGGCTCCGAGTCATGAGCCCTGCTGCGTAGCTCCCTGACCCTGGTAGGGCTCCCTTTGAGAACTCAACTCCACCGTGCGCAGGCCCCACGGTGGGCGCCAACTGTCGTGGTTTTGTCACGACATATGTCCTCGTGAAAGGACTTAGTGTTGGAGCCATCGCACCTTGGTGGCGACTCAAAGGGGTTGAACGGGAGCGAGACAGAGATTTACCCAGGTTCGGCCCCTCGTGAGGAGGTAAAAGCCTACGTCCTGCTTTGTGTTGTATTGATGATGTTTCGATTACAAGGAGGGCGTAACTCGCCTGACCTAGTACTCGATGATTTCTAACCTATTCCTCCTTCCCTGGGACTCGCCTTTATATATAGGTTGATCCCTTAGGGTTTATAAGAGTCCTTGCAATCACGAAAGTCATGATTCTTTCTATCTCTAAGTCGTCGTGCTTTCCAAGACTGGAGTACTCCCCGATAATCGGTTCTCCACGAGGATCTTGAACCGCCATCCAGCTCCCGGGCCTATCGGGCCAAAGCTTAAATAATCAAAGGATGAGTCGCCCACTTGGTGACCCGGCCCAACTAGGGCGTGTCACACCACAGATAATATCCCCAACAGTATCTACCTACAAAAACAACAAGCATTCTTTTGGTTAAAACCCCGTCTAGAAACCAATCTTGGGGCAGATTGGGCTACCCCAATTTTCTTGGCTACTTGGAGCTCTTGTTATCACGTTAATTGGGTCCTCTAAAGAATAAAAATAGAACATCTATTTTTTTATAATCCCTAAGGTATCTAATCCAACCTCCATGATCCATTGTTGATGATGCTCCTGCTGTACACGGGGTGTTGCGAATTTCTTAGCTCTAAAGCTATTCGGGTGCCTTTCTCTCATGTTTATATGTTTATCTATGCTTTTCAAGTTCTATAAGTTACTTTGATACCTCTACTGCAGAAACCCACCTCCCTTTCCTCCTCCTCTGGCGCTTCCGTGGGCGGTAGCAGAGGAACCCTAGCCACCGGCCACCTCACCACCTCTTCCCTCCTATTAGAGTTGTGTCGAATATTTTGTACAAGGTAGGTTATAGTTGGACTTGTAGTTGTATTGTGTTTACATAGGATATGGAGTCGTGCCCAATCACGACACTTGTATCCTAGGCCTCTCATATATAACGGGGGTAAACACACGATGTAACCTATGCCAACATAATAGCACAGGCGTGCAGGGGAGCCGACAGTGTGTGCCGGTGCCCAGGGCTGCGAGGGTGCGGTATTGTGACGGTGTCACAGGGAGGAGCGCTCGTAGTCATGCCCCGGGGATGCAGCCATATCGGTGAGCCTCGTTAACAAATATCAGTGTCGTGCTCGTGTGATTGCTTGGTCCTCAGATGAGAGACGGTGTGCCTCAGATTTATTCTAACAAGTGGTATCATGAGCTAGGTTGTTCGAAGGTCGCTCGTGATTAATATAGAGGAGGAAGGTTCGATGTCATGATCGTTGTTGGCGAGCAGCGGATGGAAGCGATCGGAAGACGTCGTCAGATCAAAGAGAGCAATCAGGAGGCGCGTGTGCGTGAGACAGCATCATGCGAGACGTGCGGCGATACGTTCGATCTGGCGAGCGTATTGCAGCAATGACATCGGCTTATGGGCAGGTGTCATGTTTCTGGGCGAAATTGCCCACGACGCTCGGACCCTGTAATGCCCCAAGTGTTTAACCTTCCCTTTTTGGAACCTTCTTCATGTGGGTCCAACTTGTCATTCCTATGAGAGAGTTCTATGCTTATGATTTCATGTGGAGCTCTCCTTGTTATTTCTTTCTTTGCATGCATGCATGCCATATCATTTCATGCCCATGTCTTTGTGTGTTGCATTGTGATCATATGAGGAGGTGTGATACCTTGGGTGAGATGTGGTGTTGTGAATTGTGTGGTGTGGTGCTACTCTAGTAGAGGCTTGTGGATTTCAACTAGGGTTTCAAAACCCTCTCTCTCTTTTATTCTAAGCCAAATAATCTTTGCCTCTTCTTTGTTTTTAAATTGTCCAGGGTTTAGCATATTTTTGTGGTGTAATTGTAGAGGTGAAGTTGCTGCTTTAATCCTTATTTGCAAGGTGCAAATATTTCCAAAACAGCTAATATTAATGATGTTTTGAAAATATTTAAATGCCCCAAATACTCCTTTTCTATTTTTCTTAAATAGGTCATGATTTATCATGACCAGGGGTGTTATAGTTTTATTTTTAGCACTTATAGTTTTCTCTGTGCTTTTATTTCTTTCTCTGGTTTATTTCAATTAGAAACAACCCAGGGAATGTTTTTCCTTCTAAGTTGGGCCACCTGGTGGGCTCTCTCCCTCCTGGCGGCCCATTCTCTTCGCTGCCTCTCGCGCTAGAGCCTAGCAGTGCGTCCCTCCTCCTCTTGACGCCGTTCCACCCAACACGCCTTCTTTCCGTCAGGTAGCAGAGAGAGCGCGTGAGCTGCCATGAAGCGCAGACGTCGAGGTCCTCCCCATAAAGCGTGGGCGTCCGTGCCTCCCCTCTTCCTAGGGTTTCCCTCTTCCATCCACCGCCGCCGTTCCTTCCTCATCTCCCTCCTCTTCTTCCTTCCCCTCAGGTAAGCCCGTGTAGCTAGGACTGCAGAGAGAGAGAGAGAGAGAGAGAGAGAGAGAGAGAGAGAGCAGCACCTCGGCGGCGTCTACCCCACTCCAGTCGGCGTCCGGCGCCGCCGTCATGTCCAGGGGCACGGTAGAGGTGCCCGCGCCCCATTCCCGTCCTCGGTGAGGACGGGGAGCGACCTCACCGACGGCCAGCTCGACGTCAACACCTCGGTCCCGCTGCACTTCATTTTGTGCTTCGGTCTACGGCAGGATCTCCTTCGGCGCGTATTCTTCCTCTCCAGTCGGCCTCCTCCACCATACGGCTTCCCCTCTTCCTTCCCTAGGTGAGGAACTTCTCCTCCCTCCTTTCCCTCGGGTAGATCCAGCGGTAGCTCGGCCGGCGAGCTTTGCAAGGCTCTGTTTGTAGAAGAGACCGACATGCCCGGTGTTTGTTCCATGTAGTGGTGCTCGTGTAGTTGCATCTAGGTAGTTGCAGCATGTTGCAGAGGAGACCCTCACAGGAGGTGTTCTTCCTCGCCCTTCCCTGCTGGCGTGGTAGAGGCACCAGTTGAGAGATTGCTCCGGTGACAGTCTCTGCCGCCGGCGCGCAGGTGCAGAGCAGAGTCATGAGTGGTGATAGTATTCCTTGTTTTAGTCCCTCTGTTCTGTCAGACGTCGATGCATAGCGTAGTGGCGCAGCTGTGGGGTGTGTTGTACCCAGGTCGTGGGTTCGATCCCCCTAGACCCCCCTTTTGTTTTATTTCGGGCATGGCAGATATAGTATAAGCAGAGTAGTTACCCTGCTTAGTTCCTTCTCTGTCGAGAGCCTGGTGCATAGTGCAGTGGTGTAGTTGCAGTGTTGGGGTTCCAGAGGTGCAAGGTTCGAACCCTCACCCCATATCTTTTATTTTTTGTTTGTTCTTTCTTTTGTTTTACTTTCTTGTTTGCCTAAGCATGTGTGTATATTGCTGTAGCTACTAGGAGGATTATGTGGCATTTATTTATGCCTTAATCAGCATGTATTGCAAGTCATTGCTAGCTTGTAGATTTTATCATATGTGTAGTGTTATGTGGTGTAGTGGTGTAATAGGTTTGTGGTGCAAGTGTGTGTATGTGAGATTGTGGTAAGACGTGGAGGTGTTTTGCTTGTGCCCTTTGAGGTGCAAGTAGTGTGTGAAGTGAGTGCGTGTGTGGGTTTCCCCCCCTCACCCACCTTGTGTTTGTGTAGGTGCTCTCCTCTTGAAGTGTGTGTAAGGGTGTGGTGACCTACACATGCCCAAGGCTTGTTGTTCATTGGATGTGCACTTGTGCTATCTTGTGTGTGTATGGGTAGAGTGCATGATGTGTGTGTAGCTAGTGGTGGTGATTCTAACAAGTGTGGGTGAATTTATGCATGAGCTTGATGTGTGTGGTGTATGGTGGTGTGCCAAGGCACATGAGCATGAGGTATACCCCTCATGTGCACCATAGTTGTTGTGGACAGGTCCAAGAGGTTCACCAAGTGTTGCTCTAGTGAATAGCACATGTGATGATGCACTATTCACTAGATATGATTCTTTGTAGTTTTTCTTTTCTAGTTTGTTCCCATTTGTTCCAAGCAAGTGCATATGTTTTATATACGTTTTTGGGGTAGAATCATCCCAAGAATCTATTGGTGAAGTCATTTTTGCCTTTGGAACATTTTCTGGAGATGACATATTTAAGATTTGTTCTATGTTTGGAGCTTGGTCTCATGAGTTGTGGTGTGCACAAGAGGTTGAATCCTTGTTGTGGCATTAGAGGGTAACCCCCTCTACCCCATATTGGTTTTGTTTCATGCTTAGGATCCATGTGTGCAAGTTGTGCCCATTCAAAGTAGGTATGTGGCTGAAATTCCAGATTAGTGAAAATCTGAGATTTTCACTAAGTCTGAGAATCTGTTTATATTTTCTTCTCCTGTTGATGAGCTTGTGCAGGTCAACGTGTTGTGATTCAGCCTTAGCTATCAACTGGAAACTTGAAGCTTATGTGTTTTTATATCTCCCTGTAAATTTTCATTCCATTTGGATTCCTGTAGATATTGTTTTGGCTGCTGTCAAAATGCTTGAGAGCCTAAACAGATAGTGAGAATATGGAATTTTCCCTAAGTCCCTGAAATTTGATATTTTTGGGCAAGTTAGCAGTTGTGTAACTTTCTGTGTGTAACTCCTTTGTGTGATATTTTTGCTTGTGCTTGAAGTACTCTTGGATAGCTACTCCCACATATCTTATTTGACATGTTTGGGTGGCTGTAGGTGCTTTGCATGTAGCTCTCAAAGTGCCATGATGCTGTTTATGGCAGATTGTGTAGTTTTGGAATTTTGATGATTGTGAGTGCATAGTTGATGGTGTGGTGATATTCTTTGCACCACCCCATCCATGTTGGTTTGTTTTATGTTTTGGCAACATGGAAATACCAGAGTTATGCCATTGGAGTGTGTTGTGATGAATTTGACACGTAGCACTTCATTTCTTGTTTCGTTGTTTCCCGTTGATCCATAGCTCCGTTTATAATGTTCTTTATACGCTTTTGCATCATTTTCACGTGACGCATCTGATCATGTCATTCTCATGCATTTCAAGATAGCTTAGGGTGCTGTTCTGTCCAGAAACACGTATTTACTTCTTATGCTTGTGCTAGTGATAGAAATAGAGATGCATGTTCATATTCATCTCATGCATCTAGTGCTTGTTGCATCTTGAGGTGCTTGTTGCATCTTGAGGTGTTGTTGTTGTTCATCTTGAGATGCATCAGTTGGCGCATGACGAACAATAGCAGTTCCAAGCTGAGGATATCACAGGCAAGATGATATGACCTTGATTCCATCTCTAGACTTGTTATGCTAGATTACGTTACTTCCATCATATGCTCGCTGCCTACCACTGAAATAATTGCCTCCTGATATTTCCATGAAACCCAAACACTTATCCCTTCCTAGCAAATCTTGAATGGCTAAGTAGGCTTGCTAAGCTTCCAATGTTAACGTTGCTAGTTGCAGGTGCAATTGTCTCATGTGATAGCATGAGTTTGATATCATTATGCTAAATCTGTTATTTTAATTAATTCACCTATATACTTGGTAAATAACGGAAGGCCAAGCCTTTTGCCGGGTGTTTTGTTCCGTTATTTCCGCCTTAGTTACCGGCTACCGGTGTTTGATTCCATATTGATCGCTCCTAACACGTTCGGGGTTGTTATGGGGAACCCCTCGTTAAATCGCGTAGTGTTAAGACTTGTCCGGCAGGACCCAACATTGGTGTTAATTTGCTAGTCACTTAATAATAATCTACATAGGGAATAGCTACCCTGAGGAATTTAATCAACAACCCGGGCCAGTGCTCCTCATGAGTGTTGGTCCAAACTGGGCACACTATGGGGCCACCACAGGGCAACCTGAGGTTTGGTATACCTGTAGTGTGACTCAGCCGTCGTGTCCTGAGACTGAGATACGCGGCTCTTATCAGGGTCGTCGACACGACGGGAGGTCCTTCTAGTCTTGTCTTACCTTAGCGATATATCTTGCGTATAGGAATCCCGGTGAAGCTTTGGTTCTCCCCAGAACTAAGGTTTTCCTCTAAGGAATCCGACGAGATCACGAGATTCATGATAGAGGATTACTTTGTGGCCCGTGTACGTTTGTGATGGACTAGTTGGAGCACCCCTGCAGGGTTTAATCTTTCGGAAAGCTGTGCCCGCGGTTGTGTGGCAACTTGGAATATTTGTTAACATCCGGTAATAGATAACTTAAACATGAGTTAATAAAATTGCCAACTATGTGCGTAACCGCGATTGTCCCCTTCGAAGATCTCTCTTCGATCGGGAACACGGTGGGGTTATTATTATGTATGTGCTATTTTACCGTGCTTGCGAAACGCTTAGATGCGCTTCTTTCCAATTCGGGGCCTCGTTCCCCAAATCGGAAAGGACCGCATCTTAGTCGTTACAAGTTGGTAATCGGAGCCTTACGACCATAGGAGCCTTTGTGTGAACGTACTTGGCCGAGTCGAATCTAGTAAAATGTTTTGAGTCTTAGTTATATCGGAGAGTAGGATTCTTTTTTCTCCTCTTCCATGCTCTGGTGAGGTTCCCGACTTAGGAAATCTTAATTCTACTCCTCTTCTCATTCAATTTTTTTTAGGATCACGCGGATATTTGTGAAATCTATATGATTTCGGTGTGACGGAGTCCTGTCTTGGTGCCTCCTGTCTGCTTTGATTTCTTCCGGGGAGTTGAGCTCCAGGGGATTCTTGCGCACATCGCCATCATTCAGATTTCTGAGTATCTAAGAACGAAGGATGTTCGTTATTGCTTCAATACTGGTAGTGGCGAGATAACCCCGATGTCCCCAGTACTGGTGCAGATTGTTCGGGAGTACTGCCATACTTTGTATCGTTGTGATCACGAGGGCCTGTTGTAGATGAAGGTCCGAGATTCTGGTTGTGTGCTGACGGATGTGATACAGGTGATGGGTTAGTATAAGAGTTGTGTGATATTACTCCTTGTATCCGTGTACCAGATTGCATGACCAGATATTTCGGGAATTCATAGGTGGGATATCAAGTAGTATCTTATAGGACTATCTTCCTACATATGCATAGTGAGGTTGGGATTTGATGTTTGATGACCCACAAGTATAGGGGATCGATCGTACTCCTTTCGATAACTAAGAGTGTCGAACCCAGCGAGGAGCAGAAGAATCTGACAAGTGGTTTTCAGCAAGGAAATATATGCAAGCACTGAAATGGTCGGTAACAAGTGATTGTGTGGTGAGATGATTCGTAGCGAGCAACAAGTAACAAAAGTAGCAACGGTGCAGCAAAGTGGCCCAATCCCTTTTGTATCAAGGGACAAGCCTGGACAAAGTCTTATAGGAGGAAAAACGCTCCCGAGGACACACGTGAATTTCTATCATGCTAGTTTCATCATGTTCATATGATTCACGTTCGTTACTTTGATAGTTTGATATGTGGGTGGACCAGCGCTTCGGTACTGCCCTTACTTGGACAAGCATCCCACTTATGATTAACCCCTCTCGCAAGCATTCACAACTACGAAAGAAGAATTAAGACAAAGTCTAAGCATAGCATTAAACTAGTGGATCCAAATCAGCCCCTGACGAAGTAACACATAAACTAGGGTTTAAGCTTCTCTCACTCTAGCAACCCATCATCTACTTACTACTTCCCAATGCCTTCCTCTAGGCCCAAATAATGGTGAAGTGTTATGTAGTCGACGTTCACATAACACCACTAGAGGAAAAACATCATACAACATATCAAAATATCAAACGAATACCAAATTCACATGACTACTATTAGCATGACTTATCCCATGTCCTCAGGAACAAAAGTAAATACTCACAAAGCATAATCCTATTCATGATCAGAGAGGTAATGAGTAGCTTCAAGGATTTGAACATAAACTCTTCCACCAAATAATCCAACTAGCATCAACTACAAAGAGTAATTAACACTACTAGCAACCTTACAAGTACCAATCGGAGTCACGAGACGGAAATTGGTTACAAGTGATGAACTAGGGTTTGGAGATGATATGGTGCTGTCGAAGATGTTGATGGTGACAAGTCCCCTCCGGTGAGAGGAGTGTTGGTGATGACGATGGCAATGATTTCCCCCTCCAGGAGGGAAGTTTCGCCGGCAGGATCGTCCTGCCGGAGCTCTAGATTGGTTCTGCTCAAGTTCTGCCTCGTGGCGGCGGCGAAACCACGAAAAATCTCCTCCTCGATTTTTTTCTGGACGAAACCCTCCGTATAGCAAAAGAGGGGAGCAAGTGGGCCAGTGGGCTGCCCACAAGCCCCATGGCGCAACCTAGGGGGGTGGCCGCGCCGTGCAGGCTTGTGGGCACCCCTTGGTGCCCCTCTGACACTTCTTCGGCCCAGTATTTTTGATAAATCTGGAAAAAAATTCCTCGTTGATTTTTACGGTGTTTGGAGTTGCGTAGAATAGGTATCTTAACTTTGCTCCACTTTCAGGCCAGAATTCCAGTTGCCGGTATTCTCCCTCTTCATGTAAACCTTGCAAAATAAGAGAGAAAAGGCATAAGAATAGTACCGTGAAGTGAAATAACAGCCAAAGAAGCGATAAATATCAACATGAAAACATGATGCAAAATGGACATATCAACTCCCTCAAGCTTAGACCTCGCTTGTCCTCAAGCGAAAGCCGAGCTCAATAAATATGTCCACATGTTTAGGGAGAGAGGTGTCGACAAAACAAGATATGAACATGCATGGATCATGATCAAGATCAGAACAGCAATACCAACATATAATCTCTCATGCTAAAGTGATAATTCCTTCACAAAGTAAAGCATGGATCAAGAACCTTACCGAGAAGTAACAACCGATAGCCTTTAGTCATTGAAGCAATTGCAATTTATCACAACATCAGAAAGAGTCAAATAAGAGCTTGTAAAGCAAATCCACATACTCAATCATTCTTTCGTTATCTACAATTGCTACAACTCACGTGGTACTCATGAGATCAAAGTTTCAGCTGGATACAGAGAAAGATAGGGGCTTATAGTTTTGCCTCCCAACTGCTTACCTCAAGGGTAATGTCAACAATAATAATTCATGAATACTTACCTCCAAGTTGACATGTGAATATAGATCTTTCCCAAGCATATGACGTTAGCCAAGACAAAGGAAAAATAAGGAATTGGTGAAGATCACCATGACTCTTTCAAGGGAAAAAAGTAAAGGTACAAGATAGGCCCTTCGCAGAGGGAAGCACAGGCTGTCATGCGCTTTTGAGGTTTGGATACGTGTCGTCTTAGTGCGGAGGAACGTCACTTTATATTGCCTCTTGTGATAAAGAAATTTATTATGCAGTCTGTCGCTTTTATGTCTTCCTCATCACAGGTTGGTATAAAGCTTATTTTCCACACACTAATAGATCATACATATTAGAGAGCAATTTTTATTGCTTGCACCGATGACAACTTACTTGAGGGATCTTATTCAATCCATAGGTAGGTATGGTTGACACTCATGGCAAAACTGGTTTGATGGTTCATGGATGCACAAGTAGTATATCTA
Organism: Hordeum vulgare subsp. vulgare; assembly: GCF_904849725.1. NCBI lineage: Eukaryota > Viridiplantae > Streptophyta > Magnoliopsida > Poales > Poaceae > Hordeum > Hordeum vulgare. Next base: position 123,203,586 of record NC_058524.1, on the reverse strand, counting down.
CTTAGTGCGGGAGGTTTTGGCTAATATGAGGTGGAAGAAATCGTCACATGCTAAGGGATCTCTAATCATATAACATTGTTCAGAGCCAAGCAAACACAATTCATTACGTTGTCTTCCTTGTCCAACATCTACTTCTAGGCATGTAATAGTTTAGTGAGTGTTCACAATCATAGATGGTGTCAGAGATGATATATTTATATGTGAACCTCTCCTTACTTATCACTTCCTATTAATTGCAACAATGACCAAGGTCTACATTTCTCTACCCTCAACAAGTTTCAATCCTCATTCTTTTTATATGTGAAGCCATCACTTCCCATAAGATCATTACATGATCTTTCATGCTTTTGTTCTATTCTCACTCTTTTTATCATGGCAAGAGGCAAAGCCCTTCAACTAAGACACTCTTTATTATATGGCTCACGAGCAAGAATACATCGGGGGTGACACAAAGCAAAACTCAAGACTAAAACACTAAGACTTTTAAACTACTAGAGAAAAAGAAAGAAAACTGAAAAGGAAAACTACAACAACGGTAAAGGAAAAATATGTGATGGTGATACGATACCGGGGCAACTCCCCCAAGCTTGGCAAAAGCCAAGGGGATTGCCCATACCAATGCTCAGTTGTCTTCCTTTGGTGGTGGTGGTGATGAAGTTGTTGCAATCTTTGACTCCAAGAGGGCCATCAGTCTTTGATTTATACTTTGGAGATCTGTGATATGTTTCTCCAGCAAAACAACTTCACGAGTGAGACAAGTATTGCAAGCACGAGTTGTTTCACGAAACCTCAAGAGTTCAATCAATGATGGAGACAGTAGGTGGAGGTAAGGTTGGAGGAAATCCACTTCTTCAACTTCTTCCTTGTTGAGCACAGATTGAACTTCGTCCCATGCCTGATCCTTCTCCTTAGCCTTGCCCTTGATTTCTTTAGGTAGCCTCTCCTTAGCCTCCATGACCTCCATCCTTTTCAGATCAGCATGAACTTCTCCATAGATTTGACGGAGGTTGTTCTCCCCCACAGATTCCTAGGACGACATCTTGACCTAGATCTGCGGCAGAAAACAGGCTCGAAACGAGAAACAGAGAAAATCTGCGTGATTTTTTACACCAAACAGAAGTATATATAATGATTTTTTACAGACTAGAAGGAGTACCCTGCACGAAAACGGAGTCCGGGAGGCGCACGAGGTGGCCACAAGCCCTCACAGCGCGGCCAGGGTGTGGGCCCACGCCGTGCACGCGTGTCGCCTCCTCGCGCACTTTCCGGACTACTTCCAACTTTTGTATTTTTTCAAATATTCCAAAACAGAGAAAATTTTATACTGGAAAAGTTTTGGACTCTGTTTTCTTACCGAATCACATACCTCTTCATTTTCGGAGTCTGAAACAGGCTGATAAATGTCCCTTAGGTATTCTTCCGGAGTTATGGTATTGATAATATTGCTTTCAACATTTTTGGGAGTACCTAAGATATAATGCTTGATTCTCTGCCCATTTACCACTCTCGAACAATTACCGTCCGTGTTGTTGGTCTTGATAGCACCGGAATGATATACTTCCTCAACAACATAGGGACCTTCCCATTTAGCGAGAAGCTTGCATGCAAAGAATCTTAAACACGAGTTATATAGCAAGACATAATCACCTACATTGAACTCACTCTTTTGCATCCTCTTATCATGCCACCTCTTAACCTTCTCTTTGAACAACTTGGCATTCTCATATGCCTGAGTTCTCCACTCATCAAGCGAGCTAATATCAAATAACCTCTTTTCACCGGCAAGTTTGAAATCAAAGTTGAGCTCTTTGATTGCCCAATAAGCTTTATTCTCTAGCTCAAGAGGTAAATGACATGCTTTACCGTACACCATTTTGTACGGAGACATGCGCATGGGATTCTTATAGGCAGTTCTATAAGCCCACAGTGCATCATTGAGCTTCTTAGACCAATTATTTCTAGACCTGTTGACAGTCTTTTGCAGAATCAGTTTAATCTCTCTATTACTTAGCTCTACTTGACCACTGGACTGAGGGTGATAGGGAGACACAATTCTATGTTGACATCGTACTTAGCAAGCGTTTTACGGAAAGCACCATGAATGAAGTGTGAACCACCGCCGGTCATTAGATATCTAGGGACTCCAAATCTAGGGAAGATAACTTCTTTCAGCATCTTGATAGAGGTGTTGTGATCAGCACTACTAGTGGGGATAGCTTCTACCCACTTAGTGACATAATCAACAACAACTAGGATATGAGTATACCTGTTGGATTTTGGAAAAGGTCCCATATAATCAAAGCCCCAGACATCAAATGGTTTAATGACAAGTGAATAGTTCATAGGCATTTCCTGACGTTTGCTAATATTACCTATTCTTTGACATTCGTCACAAGACAAGACAAACTTACGGGAATCCTTGAAGAGCGTGTGCCAATAGAAACCTGATTGCAATACCTTGTGTGCAGTTCTATCTCCCGCATGGTGTCCTCCATAGGCCTCGAAGTGACACTTCTGTAGGATCTGTCCCTGTTCATGTTCAGGTACACAACGTCTAATAACACCATCTACTCCTTCCTTATAAAGGTGAGGATCATCCCAAAAGTAATGCCTCAAGTCAAAGAAGAATTTCTTCTTTTGCTGGTACATGAAACTAGGTGGTATATATTTGGCAAAAATATAGTTTGCATAATCAGCATACCACGGTGCACTACGTGAAGCATTGATGTCATTCAGTTGCTCATCGGGGAAACTATCATCAATAGGTAGTGGGTCATCAAGAACGTTCTCCAACCTAGACAAGTTATCTGCTACTGGGTTATCAGCACCCTTTTTGTCGACAACGTGCAAATCAAATTCTTGTAGCAAGAGAACCCATCTGATAAGTCTAGGTTTACCGTCCTTCATCTCCATGAGGTACTTAATAGCAGCATGATCAGTGTGAATAGTGACTTTGGAATCAACTATGTAAGATCTGAACTTTTCACATGCAAACACGACTGCTAAAAATTCCTTCTCCGTACGTAGTGGCATAGTTTCTCTGGGCACTGTCTAGAGTTTTACTAGCGTAGTGAATAACATTCAACTTCTTATCAACTCTTTGCCCTAGAACAACACCAACAACATAATCACTAGCGTCACACATGATCTCAAAAGGCAAGTTCCAATCAGGTGGTTGAACAATAGGTGCAGTTATGAAAGCCCTCTTAAGTATTTCGAAGGCTTCCTCACAATCATCATAAAAACAAAAGGAATATCCTTTTGCAAGAGATTGCTAAGAGGCCTAGAAATCTTAGAGAAGTCTTTATTGAACCTTCTATAGAAACCAACATGACCAAGGAAACTTCTTATCCCTTTGATATCTGTGGGGTATGGCATTTTCTCGATTGCATCAACCTTAGCCTTATCGACTTCAATACCTCTTTTAGAAATTTTATGACCTAAGAAGATGCCTTCATTAACCATAAAGTGGCACTTCTCCCAATTGAAGACAAGATTGGTGTCTTTACATCTATGTAAGACTCGATCAAGGTTACTGAGGCAATCATCCAAGGAAGACCCGTAAACGGAAAAGTCATCCATGAAAACCTCAACAATCTTTTCACAAAAGTCAGAGAATATAGCCATCATACATCTTTCAAAGGTGGCAGGTGCATTACACAAGCCAAAAGGCATACGTCTATAGGCAAAGGTACCGAAAGGGCAGGTGAAAGTGGTTTTCTCCTGATCAGATTGTGCAACTGGTATTTGGGAGAAACCAGAATAATTGTCTAGAAAGGAGAAGTGTGTGTGTTTGGACAGTCTTTCTAGCATTTGGTCGATAAAAGGCAAAGGGTAATGATCTTTCCTAGTGGCTTTATTCAATTTCCTAAAATCGATCACCATCCTATAGCCAGTGATAATCCTCTGTGGGACCAATTCATCCTTATCATTAGGGACAACGGTAATGCCTCCCTTCTTAGGGACGCAATGCACTGGACTCACCCAATCTCTATGAGCAACATGATAGATGATACCTGCTTCCAGGAGCTTTAGTATTTCTTTTCTCACTACTTCTTTCATCTTAGGATTTAATCTCCTTTGATGATCAACAACTGGTTTGAAATCAGGATCAGTTTTAATCTTGTGCTGGCATAGAGTGGGACTAATGCCCTTAAGATCATCAAGAGTATATCCAATAGCAGCACGGTGCTTCCTCACAGTTTTTAGTAACTTCTTTTCTTCATGCTCTAAGAGGCTAGCACTAATTATAATAGGATATATCTCCTTTTCATCAAGATAGGCATATTTAAGAGTATCAGACAACTGTTTAAGCTCGAACATAGGATCACCCTTTGGTGGGGGTGGATCCCCAAGCAGTTCAACAGGCAGAATATTCTTAAGAATATGATATTGTTCTAAGACAACTCTATCTATTTCATCCCTTTCATCCATATGCATATCATTTTCATGCTCAAGCAAGTATTGCTCTAAGGGATCAGTAGGAGGCACGACAATAGTTTCATCCCTACTAGGCAACTCCTTTTCATGAGGTTGTCTACCAAACTTAGAGAAATTGAACTCGTGTGACACACCTTCAAAGCCAACAGTGACAGTTTGCTTCTCACAATCAATATGAGCATTGACAGTATTGAGAAAGGGTCTACCAAATATGATGGGACAAAAGCTATCTTGTGCGGTAGCAAGAACGAGGAAATCAGCAGGATACTTCATTTTACCACACAAGACTTCCACATCCCTAACAATTCCACAGGGCAGATAGTATCTCTATTGGCAAGCTGAATAGTGACATCTATAGGTTCTATCTCAACAGGTGCAATCTCATCTTCGATTTCATCATATAAGGATTGAGGTATTGCACTAACACTAGCACCCACGTCACATAAGCCATGATAACAATGATCTCCTATCTTAACAGAAACCATAGGCATGCCAACAACAGGCCTATGTTTGTCTCTAACGTGAGGTTTAGCAATTCTAGCAGCATCTTCACAGAAGTGAATATTATGTCCCTCAACTTCTTCAGACAGAAGATCTTTGATAATAGCAATGCTAGGTTCAACTCTAATTTGCTCAGGGGGTGTAGGTGTTCTAATATAGCCTCTACGTATCACAGTTGAAGCTTTAGAATGATCCTTTATCCTAACAGGGAAAGGTGGTTTCTCAATGTAAGCACTGGGAACAACAGGATCATTATAGGCAATGACTTTCTCTTCAACTGGAGTGGGTTTAACTACATTGACTTCTAAAGGAGGATGATATTTAAACCACTTCTCTTCGGAGAGATCTATATGAACAGCAAAGGATTCACACAATGAAGCTACTATCTCAGAGTCAAGTCCATACTTAGCGCTAAAATCACTAAAGGTATTTGTCTCAACAAATGATTTAACGCAATCAAACGTGAAATTCATACCTGACTCCTTACCTTCTTCAAGATCCCAATCTTCAGAGTTGTGTTTAATTCTCTCCAATAAATTCCATTTGAAGTCAATATCTCTCTTCATAAAAGAACCGGTACAAGAAGTGTCAAGCATGGTGCGATCATCATGAGAAAGCCGAGCATAGAAGTTCTGAATGATAATTTCTCTCGAGAGCTCATGATTGGGGCATGAATATAGCATTGATTTAAGCCCCCCCAAGCTTGAGCGATGCTTTCTCTATCACGAGGCCAAAAATTATAAATATAATTCCGATCACGATGTACTAAATAAATAGGATAAAACTTTTGATGAAATTCCAATTTCAACCGATTGTAGTCCCATGATCCAGTATCATCACATAGCCTATACCATGTCAACGCCTTATCCTTCAGAGATAAAGGAAAGACCTTCTTCTTGAACTCATCCTCGGGCACACCTGCAAGCTTAAATAAACCACAAACCTCATCTACATAGATCAGATGCAAGTCTGGATGTGATGTTCCATCTCTTGTAACAAGATTAGCCAGCAGTTTCTCAAGCATACCCGAAGGAAATTCAAAGCAAATATTTTCAGTAGGTGCAGCAGGTTGAGGAGCAACTCTTTCTGCTTCCGTTCGAGGTGAAGATACCCCGAACAAGCCCCTCAAAGGATTAGTATCCATAGTGACAAGTGACAATAAATTTCAGCACACTATATGAATGTTTCCTTACCAAGTTCCACTTACCAAAGGCGCTTCACTCCCCGACAATGGGGCCAGAAAAGAGTCTTGATGACCCACAAGTATAGGGGATCAATCGTAGTCCATTCGATAAGTAAGAGTGTCGAACCCAACGAGGAGCAGAAGGATCTGACAAGTGGTTTTTAGCAAGGAAATATCTGCAAGCACTGAAATTGTCGGTAACAAGTGATTGTGTGGTGAGATGATTCGTAGCGAGCAACAAGTAAAAAAAGTAGCAATGGTGCAGCAAAGTGTCCCAATCCCTTTTGTAGCAAGGGACAAGCCTGTACAAAGTCTTATAGGAGGAAAAACGCTCCCGAGGACACACGGGAATTTCTGTCATACTAGTCTCATCATGTTCATATGATTCACGTTCGTTACTTTGATAGTTTGATATGTGGGTGGACCAGCGCTTGGGTACTGCCCTTACTTGGACAAGCATCCCACTTATGATTAACCCCTCTCGCAAGCATCTGCAACTACGAAAGAAGAATTAAGACAAAGTCTAACCATAGGATAAAACTAGTGGATCCAAATCAGCCCCTTACGAAGTAACGCATAAACTAGGGTTTAAGCTTCTGTCACTCTAGCAACCCATCATCTACTTACTACTTCCCAATTCCTTCCTCTAGGCCCAAATAATGGTGAAGTGTTATGTAGTCGACGTTCACATAACATCACTAGAGGAAAAACAACATACAACATATCAAAATATCGAACGAATACCAAATTCACATGACCACTATTAGCATGACTTATCCCATGTCCTCAGGAACAAAAGTAACTACTCAAAAAGCATAATCATATTCATGATCAGAGAGGTAATGAGTAGCATCAAGGATCTGAACATAAACTCTTCCACCAAATAATCCAACTAGCATCAACTACGAAGAGTAATCAACACTACTAGCAACCTTACAAGTACCAATCGGAGTCGCGAGACGGAGATTGGTTACAAGTGATGAACTAGGGTTTGGAGATGAGATGGTGCTGGTGAAGATGTTGATGGTGACGAGTCCCCTCCGATGAGAGGAGTGTTGGTGATGACGATGGCGACGATTTCCCCCTCTGGGAGGGAAGTTTCCCCGGCAGGATCATCCTGCCGGAGCTCTAGATTGGTTCTGCTCAAGTTCCGCCTCGTGGCGGCGGCGAAACCACAAAAAAGCTCGTCCTCGATTTTTTTCTGGACGAAACCCTCCATATAGCAAAAGAGGGGAGAAAGTGGGCCAGTGGGCTGCCCACAAGCCCCCATGGCGCTACCTGGGGGGGTGGCCGCGCCGTGTAGGCTTGTGGGCACCCCCTGGTGCCCCTCTGGCACTTCTTCGGCCCAGTATTTTTGATAAATCTGGAAAAAAATTCCTCGTTGATTTTTACGGCGTTTGGAGTTGCGCAGAATAGGTATCTCAACTTTGCTCCACTTTCAGGCCAGAATTCCAGTTGCCGGTATTCTCCCTCTTCATGTAAACCTTGCAAAATAAGAGAGAAAAGGCATAAGAATAGTACCGTGAAGTGAAATAACAGCCAAAGAAGCGATAAATATCAACATGAAAACATGATGCAAAATGGACGTATTAATGTTCAGTGGGTATGTTTGTTCACGGTCGTCTTACAACGGTTCTCGTTGTGTCTTAAAGAGTCCTTGTAGCTCGCTACGACTTGGGGATACTTCGTATGTCGTGTGCACTATCTTGCACAAGATGGCTACTGTAAATCGAGCCCGTGCGATCTTATACACGAAGATATCGGATGAAATCTTGATCATATGTTTGTTCCGAGCAGTTCTAGCTCATACTTGTTTGAAGTGGTCTTAATCAGAATTTTGTCAACCATCACCTTGAGGAAGCATTCTTACTATTTTGTTAGAGTGCAATTGCTTTATTCCTGTTCAGATATTCCTGTCATTTTGATTCAGCAATATCTTCAATTTATTCTGTGGGCTAATGTGTTGTCCGTCTTCAGGATGGCTCCACCAACTCGTCAGAACCCAGGGCGTGAGAATGTGCCACCACCACCTCCTCCTCCGGAGAATCCTCCTCCGCCGCCTCCTCCTCCTGCAGAGGCCTCGCAAGCGGTGATGGCTGCTAATAATGCAAACACCCAGATGCTGCTAAAGTTGTTGCAAGAGAGGGCTAATCAGCAGCAAGGCAATTTTCATCATGGTGGCAATCAGTTTGCTAATCTGAGTCAGTTCCTGTCGAATCAGCCGAAGACTTTCACTTCGTGTGACCAGCCGTTTGTTGCTGAGGATTGGATCCGCGACATGAACAAGCATTTCGAGTGTAGCAATGTTCGTCCTGAGGATTTTGTCATATTTGCAACTTTCCAGCTGAAGGGGCAAGCATCTATCTGGTGGCAACAGTTGAAGGATTCCAGAGGCGCTAGAGTGATGACTTGGGATGAGTTCTGCCGTGACTTCAGGTCCCACTACATTCCTTCCAGCTTCATGGAGGAGATGCGTGGGAAGTTCAGGCGCTTGAAGCAGGGTGGTAATTTCGTATACAAGTACAACGTTGAGTTCCACGAGATAGCTCGATACGCCTTGCAGGATATCCCTGATCAGAAGAGCAAGATTTATCAGTTCAGAGGTGGCTTGAAATAAGATTTGCAGTTAGCTCTTGCTTTGCACGATCTTGAGGAGTTCGACAAGTTCTAGAACTTAGCTCTCAGGGCAGAGGCAGCCTTGCTCAGGGTGGAGAATTCTAAGAAGCGCTTCAGAGATTCTAGCTCTTCTTCTACTCAGGTGGTTCAGAAGCAACATAAGTTTTGGGTGTCTCCTCCTGCTCCTCGGCACTCGCAACAGCTCAAGCATTCTGGTGGCCATGGTTCTTCCCACCCACCCAACCCAGTCTTTCAGTAGAGATTCCAGCATCAGAAGCAAGGGCCTCCTCAGACTCAGTACCGGCAGCCAACAGAGGTTACTTGTCACAAGTGTGGGCAGAAGGGTCATTATGCCAACAAGTGCACTTCTCAGCTCCGACTGCCGCCTCCTCCTCCAGGCAAACCTCCAAGCAATGCTCTTGTCAAGTTCAACCCCAGATCAGCTCGAGTCAACATGGCGAATGCAGCTGAGGCAGAAAACTCGTCAGATGTGATCATGGGTAACCTCCTCGTCAATGATATTCCTGCTAAAGTGTTATTCGATTCTAGTGCATCGCATTCTTTCTTGTCATATCCTTTTGCGGCAAAGCATGACTTTCATCTTCAAGAGTTGGCTAAGTCTTTGGACATTGTTTCTCCGAGTATGCTTATGAGTTCTCGTTGGGTTGTTCCGGATGCTTCTGTCAAGATAGGCAGTTATTCTTTTCTGGCTTCTCCGTATGTCTTGGGAAATTTCGACATTGACTTGATCCTTGGTATGGACTGGCTGGCCATGAACAAGGCATCGATTGATTGTGAAGCTAAAGAAGTGAAGCTTATCCACTCTTCGGAGGACGTGACTATATTCGCGGCGCGCGTTGATACAATCCATCTGTTCTCTTTGAATGAAAAGGGTGAGATTAATCCTATTTCGCAAGTCCGAGTGGTCTGTGAATATGAAGATGTGTTTCCAGGAGAGCTGCTAGGCATGCCTCCACACTGATAAGTTGAATTTGTGATTGAGCTTGAGCCAGGTACCGAGCCGGTGTGCAAACGGCCATACAAATTGGGTCCAGAAGAGTTGAAGGAACTTAAGAGGCAACTCGATGAACAGGAGCGTTTGGGTCTGATCAGACCGAGCTCGTCTCCGTGGGGCTGTGGAGTTCTGTTTGTCAAGAAGAAGGATGGCACAGACCGGCTGTGTGTCGATTATCGTCCATTGAACAAGAAGACAATCAGGAACAAGTATCCACTTCCGAACATAACTGAGTTGTTTGAACATTTGAAAGGTGCTAAGGTCTTCTCCAAGCTCGATCTCAGAATGGGCTATCATCAAATTTGCATTCGCGAAGAAGATATTCCGAAGACTTCCTTCAGGACTAGTTTTGGCTCGTATGAGTATACGGTCATGTGTTTTGATCTGGCTAATGCTCCTCCGAGATTCTGTCGATTGATGAACTACATATTCTCTCCGTTCAAGAATGACTTCATCTTGCTCTATCTCGACGACATTATGGTCTTTTCTGAAACTGAGGAAGAACATGAAGAACATCTCAGGTTGGTGCTTGATAAGCAGAGAGAGTACTAGCTGTATGCTAAGTTTTCCAAGTGTGAGTTCTGGCTGAAAGAAGTTGTCTATCTTGGGCACATTATCATTGTCGAGGTCATCAAAGTTGATCCGTCCAAGGTGCAGACCATTGTTGAATGGGAGCCTCCGCAGAATGTGAAGCAACTTCGAAGCTTTCTCGGGCTCGCAAGCTATTGCAGAAGGTTCGTTCAGAACTTCTCCAAGATTGCGAAGCCACTCTCAAGTCTTCTTCAGAATGGTGTTAAGTATGCTTGGTCTCCAGAGTGTCAGTTGGCCTTCGACACACTCAAAGAGAAGCTCACCTCCACTCCAGTCTGGGTTCCTCCGGATGATTCCAAGCCTTACCAGGTGTTCTGCGACACTTCTCTCCAGGGTCTTGGTGCAGTTCTGATGCAAGAGAAGAAAGTGGTTGCTTATACCTCTAGGCAGTTGAAGCCAGCGGAGAAGAACTATCCTGTGCATGATCTTGAGCTAGCAGCTGTGGTAGCTCTGATGACTTGGAGACACCTCTTGTTGGAACGAAAGGTTAAAGTTTTCACCGATCACAAGAGTCTCAAGTACATCTTCACTCAGCCTAACCTGAATCTTCGGCAAACACGTTGGGTGGAGATGCTCCAAGATTTTAATCCGAGTGTTGAGTATACGCCAGACAAAGCTAATGTCGTGGCAGATGCCTTGATCAGGAAGGCGTACTGCAACATTCTCATTCTGCAACCTCTCCAGCCTAGTCTTTGTGAGTCTTTCAGGAAGCTCAACCTTCAGTTAGTACCTCAGGGATTCTTCCAAACCTTCAGATCTCTCCTACCTTAGAAGATCAGGTCCGAGCAGCACAACTTCTTGATGCAATGGTGAAGAAAGTCAAGATTGGCGTGGCAAAGAGTCTTCCCAAGTATAAGTGCTTCAGTGTTGATGCCAGAGACACGTTGTTCTTCGAGGATCGTCTTGTCGTCTCAAAAGGTGATCTCAGAAAGGTAATCATGGAAGAAGCTCATAACTCTCTGCTCTTTATTCATCCTGGAAGCTCCAAGATGTATCAGGACTTGAATCAGACTTTCTGGTGGACTCGTATGAAGCATGAGATTGCTCAGTTCGTAAATGAATGTGATGTATGTCGAAGGGTAAAACCAGAGCATCAACATCCGGCAGGTATTTTGCATCCTTTGCCCATTCCCGAGTGGAAGTTCGATCACATTCAGATGGATTTTGTCACCGGGTTTCCGAAGTCCAAGAAGGGTAATGAGGCCATCTTCGTCATCATCGACAAGTTGAGTAAAGTGGCTCATTTTCTTCCAGTCAAGGAATCCATTTCCGCAGCTCAGCTTGCAGAGTTGTACACCTCCAGGATTGTGTCTTTGCACGGCGTGCCTATGATGATCTCTTCGGATCGCGGAAGTATCTTCACTTCCAAGTTCTGGGACTCTTTTCAGTCTGTGATGGGCACGAAGATCCGCTTCAGCACAGCTTTTCATCCTCAGACTAGTGGTCAAGTGGAGCGAGTCAATCAAGTTCTTGAGGATATGCTGAGATCCTGTGTTATCTCTTTTGGTATGAAGTGGGAGGATTGTCTGCCTTTTGCGGAGTTCTCGTATAACAACAGTTATCAAGCTAGTTCTGGCAAGGCTCCGTTTGAAGTTCTCTATGGCAGGAAGTGTCGTACCCCGCTCAACTGGTCCAAGACCGGCGAGCGTCAGATCCTTGGGAATGATTTGATAGAAGAAGCTGAGGAGATGTGTCGGGTCATTCGCGACAACCTCAGAGCAGCTCAGTCCCGTCAGAAGAGCTATTATGATAGCAAGCATCGTGACATGTCTTACGAGCTTGATGACTTCGTCTATCTCAAGGTGTCGCCTATGAAGGGTATGCAACGTTTTGGCATCAAAGGCAAGCTTGCGCCTCATTTCTTTGGTCCGTTCAGAGTGGTTGGCAAGAGAGGCGACCTTGCGTACCAGCTCGAGCTCCCGTCAAACTTTGCAAATGTGCATGATGTGTTCCATGTTTCTCAGCTCCGGAGGTGCTTCAAGACCCCCGAGCGCACTGTTCATCTTCAAGACATCGACCTTCAGCCTAACCAATCTTATCGTGAGCATCCAGTTGCGGTTCTCGAGGCGACTGAGCGCAAGACCCGCAACAAGACTGTCAAATTTCTCAAAGTGCAGTGGTCACACCATTCCGATAAAGAGGCTACTTGGGAACGCGGGGATCACCTCCGTTCTAAATTTCCGGAGTTCTTTCAGGCATAGATCTCGGGGCGAGATCTTTTTGTAGTGTGGGAGAGTTTGTAATGCCCCAAGTGTGTAACCTTCCCTTTTTGGAACCTTCTTCATGTGGGTCCAACTTGTCATTCATATGAGAGAGTTCTATGCTTATGATTTCATGTGGAGCTCTCCTTGTTATTTCTTTCTTTGCATGCATGCATGCCATATCATTTCATGCCCATGTCTTTGTGTGTTGCATTGTGATCATATGAGGAGGTGTGATACCTTGGGTGAGATGTGGTGTTGTGAATTGTGTGGTGTGGTGCTACTCTAGTAGAGGCTTGTGGATTTCAACTAGGGTTTCAAAACCCTCTCTTTCTTTTATTCTAAGCCAAATAATCTTTGCCTCTTCTCTATTTTTAAAATGTCTAGGGTTTAGCATGTTTTTGTGGTGTAATTGTAGAGGTGAAGTTGCTGCTTTAATCTTTATTTGCAAGGTGCAAATATTTCCAAAACAGCCAATATTAATGCTGTTTTGAAAATATTTAAATGCCCCAAATACTCCTTTTCTATTTTTCTTAAATAGGTCATGATTTATCATGACCAGGGGTGTTATAGTTTTATTTTTAGTACTTATGGTTTTCTCTGTGCTTTTATTTCTTTCTCTGGTTTATTTCAATTAGAAACAACCCAAGGAATGTTTTTCCTTCAAAGTTGGGCCACCTGGTGGGCTCTCTCCCTCCTGGCGGCCCATTCTCTTCGCTGCCTCCCGCGCTAGAGCCTAGCAGTGCGTCCCTCCTCCTCCTGACGCCGTTCCACCCAACACGCCTGCTTTCCGTCAGGTAGCAGAGAGAGCGCGCGAGCCGCCGTGAAGCGCAGACGTCGAGGTCCTCCCCATAAAGCATGGGCGTCCGTGCCTCCCCTCTTCCTAGGGTTTCCCTCTTCCATCCACCGCCGTCGTTCCTTCCGCATCTCCCTCCTCTTCTTCCTTCCCCTCAGGTAAGCCCGTGTAGCTAGAACTGCAGAGAGAGAGAGAGAGAGAGAGAGAGAGAGAGAGAGAGCAGCACCTCGGCGTCTACCCCACTCCAGTCGGCGTCCGGCGCCGCCGTCATGTCCAGGGGCACGGGAGAGGTGCCCGCGCCCCATTCCCGTCCTCGGTGAGGCCGGGGAGCGACCTCACCGACGGCCAGGTGAAGTCATTTTTTCCTCTGGAACATTTTATGGAGATGACATATTTAAGATTTGTTCTATGTTTGGAGTTTGGTCTCATGAGTTGTGGTGTGCACAAGAGGTTAAATCCTTGTTGTGGCATTAGAGGGTAACCCCCTCTACCCCATATTGGTTTTGTTTCATGCTTAGGATTCCATGTGTGCAAGTTGTGCCCATTCAAAGTAGGTATATGGCTGAAATTCCAGATCACTAAGTCTGAGAATCTGTTTATATTTTCTTCTCCTGTTGATGAGCTTGTGCAGGTCAACGCGTTGTGATTCAACCTTAGCTTTCAACTGGAAAGTTGAAGCTTATGTGTTTGTATAGCTCCCTGTAAATTTTCATTACATTTGGAGTCTTGTAGATATTGTTTTGGCTGCTGTCCAAATGCTTCAGAGCATAAACAGATAGTGAGAATCTGGAACTTTCCCTAAGTCCCTGAAATCTGATATTTTTGGGCAAGTTAGCAGTTGTGTGACTTTCTGTGTGTAACTCCTTTGTGTGATCTTTTTTGCTTGTTCTTGAAGTACTCTTGGATAGCTACCCCCACATATCTTATTTGGCATGTTTGGGTGGCTGTAGGTGCTTTGCATGTAGCTCTCAAAGTGCTATGATGTTGTTTATGGCAGATTGTGTAGTTTTGGAATTTTGATGATTGTGAGTGCATAGTTGATGGTGTGGTGATATTCTTTGCACCACCCCATAAATGTTGGTTTGTTTTATGTTTTGGCAACCTAGAAATACCAGAGTTATGCCATTGGAGTGTGTTGTGATGAATTTGACACGTAACACTTCATTTCTTGTTTCGTTGTTTCCCGTTGATCCATAGCTCCGTTTGTAATGTTCTTTATATGCTTTTGCATCGTTTTCGCGTGACGCATCTGATCATGTCATTCTCATGCACGTCAAGATAGCTTAGGGTGCAGTTCTGTCCAGAAACATGTATTTACTTCTTATGCTTGTGCTAGTGATAGAAATAGAGATGCATGTTCATATTCATCTCATGCATCATGTTCTTGTTGCATCTCGAGGTGCTGTTGTTCATTGGATGTTATTTTTATGTTGGGTAGCACCGAGATCGGAGAACGAGTACGTGGATTCGGGAGAGTACGCGCAGGACGAACAAGAGCAGTTCCAAGGTGAGGATATCATAGGCAAGATGATATGACCTTGATTCCATCTCTAGACTTGTTATGCTAGATTACGTTACTTCCATCATATGCTCGCTGCCTACCACTTAAATAATTGCCTCCTGATATTTCCATGAAACCCAAACACTTATCCCTTCCTAGCAAATCTTGAATGGCTAAGTAGGCTTGCTATGCTTCCAATGTTAGCGTTGCTAGTTGCACGTGCAATTGTCTCATGTGATAGCATGAGTTTGATATCATTATGCTAAATCTGTTATTTTAATTAATGAACCTATATACTTGGTAAATAACGGAAGGCCTAGCCTTTTGCGGGGTGTTTTGTTCTGTTATTGCCGCCTTAGTTACCGGCTACCGGTGTTTGATTCCACATTGATCGCTCCTAACACGTTCGGGGTTGTTATGGGGAACCCCTCGTTAAATCGCGTAGTGTTAAGACTTGTCCGGCAGGACCCAACATTGGTGTTGGTTTGCTAATCACTTAATAATAATCTGCATAGGGAATAGCTACCCTGAGGAATTTAATCAACAACCCGGGCCAGTGCTCCTCATGAGTGTTGGTCCAAACTAGGCACAGTATGGGGCCACCACAGGTTGCGGCAACCTGAGGTTTGGTATACCTGTAGTGTGACTCATCCGTCGTGTCCTGAGACTGAGATACGCGGCTCTTATTAGGGTCGTCGACACGACGGGAGGTCCTGCTAGTCTTGTCTTACCTTAGCGATATATCTTGCGTATAGGAATCTCGGTGAAGCTTTGGTTCTCCCCAGAGTTGAGGTTTTCCTCTAAGGAATCCGACGAGATCACGAGATTCGTGATAGAGGATTACTTTGCGGCCCGTGTACGTTTGTGATGGACTAGTTGGAGCACCCCTGCAGGGTTTAATCTTTCAGAAAGCCGTGCCCGCGGTTATGTGGCAACTTGGAATATTTGTTAACATCCGGTAATAGATAACTTAAACATAAGCTAATAAAATTACCAACTGTGTGCATAACCGTGACTGTCCCCTTCGAAGATCTCTCATCGATCGGGAACACGGTGGGGTTATGATTGTCGTAGGTAGGTGTTCAGGATCAGTTAGTGATCATCTACTATCGATCGCTAGCATAGACCACCTTCTATTCAAGTTCTACGTAAGTTAGCCACTATATAAAGCTTAGGATGCTGCGACCTAAACACTCCATCTTCCAACCTAACAACTTGACTAGTTCTCGCACCGAGGTCATAGATTGCTGAGTCTCCGTGGCTCACATATTCCTTCACAACACCAACAGGTCCAGGTACCCCCGAGATAGGTGATCCCGACGGCACGCAGCTGGCGTGGCAGTACGATAACGAGAGCGACTGCATGTACGTGAACTATCCAGAAGACTAAGGTGTGGTCGTGATGATGGGCAAGCTTACAGGATAGCATAGTCATTTCTCATGTTTTGTAGTCCGTAGCGGAACTACCTTGTTTGGATGCGTGATGTACTCTGATATATTAATGAGATGACAGTTGAATCCCTTATTATCATTCAGTTATCATTATGTATGTGATATGTTACCGTGCTTGCGAAACACTTAGATGCGCTTCTTTTTAATACGGGGCCTCGTTCCCCAAATCGAAAAGGACCGCATCTTAGTCGTTACAGACCCAATGCGCATGCATCGTTGCAGCAATGGATATCCAGGCTTAGGCGCGCGTGAAGCCAGCTAGGCGAGCCGACCGAGTCGGGCGCGGTCATGCAGCTGAGGGACTCCACAACAAGCGTGGCTGGAGCAAGACAGGAAGGGCCAGGCTATGGGCACTTTTGTTGTTTTGCTAGAGATGTTGATACATATGTGAGCTGTGTACAGTTGAGATTTGTTTTGAAAACAAAAGAAAGATCGACTCCTTATACGACACGGAGAGGCACAAGGCAGATCAATCAAGGAAAAAGAAATTCAGCAAGGGATATTTTCATCGGGAAGGCAAAGATTTGGCAGAGTAATTAGCTAGCTTTGGAAGTTGTGCTAGTGAGCTATACACGTGAAGACCAGGAAGTTGTTTTGGTTGGAAATTGCTATTAGTACATGTAGGCTAGTCGTGTATATTGCGTGGAAAGTTTAGATAATGTTTCGCAGGGTCAGTTGTACAAAGAACCATGACGTCAACGGGTATCAGGTTTGAGGTGGATAAGTTCGATGGAACTGAAAACTTTGGGTTATGGTAGACATGGGTGAAAGATTGTAGGCACGAAAATATGCTTGAAGGCGTTGCAGGAAGTCATGCCGGCTAAGATGGAATTATCATGTGATGGATGAAAATTCATGGAAGATGATTTGCGATCCTAGAGTGTGTCGTGCAGTCGGACGATTTCGGCTGGGTCGGACTGGACAGTGTGACAGATCGACACGAGTCGTTTGGTACAGAAGACGGTGGTTGGATCGACGACAACGACATGGGAGCGTGATGCTGATAGTGACCGACTTCTGGGCGTGGAAACACGCGGCGCAGGCTCTAGGGCTTGTGTGGCTTCGACAAGACTATGGCGCGGGGTTGATTCAAGACGGTGCACATGTGAGCTTGAAGTCGACGGGGCGCAAGGGGTGGACTGATTGTCTACCATGGAGTCATGTTGAAGGTGGAGCTGGAGTCTGAAGGACTTCACTCGGGGAAAAGCGAGTGACACGTGGTTCAGACTGGAGCTCGATGGTCTGATGGAAACATGATACATGTCATCGGTCGGTGATGACCGGTGATACTCTACAGTGGGGGTTGAGTGGTGTGGGTTTGCGACCCTTGAGACTCGAGCGGGACATCGGAGGCTCAACGCGGTAATAGCGGCCAGGCATGCGGTACGCACGGGACATGGAGATGGGCCAGGGCTCTGGTGGTCATACATGTGGTGAGACAAACTGCGAATTTTACTCGGGATGACTATAAGCAATGGAGAAATTCTTTCAAGTTCCAGACAGGCGGTCAAAGAAGAGCGGTGATGTTGAGTTCAGGTAACTCTTATGTGCGATACCCAATATGAGTTGTTCACTTTCACGCAAGTCAGTGATCGGTGTGTGATGGTGTTGGATACTCTGGAAGTTGGGAGCGTAACTAGAGTAATGTGGAGCTTAATTTCGTTCGAGCGTTGACTATGGTCAGGAAAACAAGGAACTACAAGTTGCAGATGGAGTCACATGGAGTCTTTGGAGTAGCAGCGTTGCTCATGGGATAAGCTCAAGTCCAATGTACATGGAAGTTTGACGCATGGACGAATTCAAGGTGGTGGAGAATATTCGTCAAGGTGGAGTTTGTTAGAGTTGTGTCCAATATTGTGTACAAGGTAGATTACAGTTGGACTTGTAGTTGTATTGTGTTTAGATAGGATATGGAGTCGTGTCCAAGCAGGACACTTGTATCCTAGGCCTCTCATATATAACGGGGGTAAACACACGATGTAACCTATGCCAACATAATAGCACAGACGTGCATGGGAGCCGACGACGTGTGCCGGCAACCAGGGCGGCCACGACGCGGTATTGTGACGGTCTCACGGGGAGGAGCACCCGTAGTCATGCCCCGAGGATGTAGCCATATCGGTGAACCTCCTTAACAAATCTCGGTGTCGTGCTCGTGTGATTGCTTGGTTCTCAGATGAGAGACGGTGTGCCTCGGATTTATTCTAACACCTCCTCCTCCCGCCATCACCAGAGGGCGCACCCAGGCGAAGTCCGGCTGGCGGCGGCAGCGGGGCCTTCTCACCCCACCACGGGGCAGGGACTGGTGCGAGCCGGCGCTATAGAGTCGGGCCGCCACAGAACGCGGGACGTGATGATGCGATGGCGGCTCTACGGGCGAAGGCGCGCGGATCTGCTGCGGGCGCGGTGGGCTGCATGGTGCTGGGGCATGCACGGGCCTGATGTCGCTGCATTGGATGGATCTGGCCTTGAGGCGGCGCGGGACGAGGGCGTCCACCTCTGCCATGGCCTTCTTGGCTGGTGAAGGTGGGTTGTTGGGGGTGTGCTTGAGGTCAGGGACGACGGACGCATGATGGCGGCGCGACGGCTCGAACAGATATGGCCTCGGCACGACGCACTCGTCGTGGATCAGGCATTGGGTTCGGGGTGGGTGGCGTTGGTTGGGCAGCGTCCTGGCGTGGCTGTCATTCCGGCCGTGGGCGGCGATGCGGGGAGGTCCGATGCACGAGTGGTGGCCTCCCGGTGGCATGGCGCTAGACGGTGGCTCGGCAGCTCTGCCCTGCGACGACGGTCAACTTCTACTTCGGCGTCGGCTCATCTTCGGTCAAACCATGTCGACCTTCAGTTCATCTCTTCGTGGTCCGGGCTGTACTTCTGTCGAAGGGCTGGCCCTCTCTCAGTTGTGGTCCATCGCTCGTCTTGCGCCCGGTGCGGCAAGACTGACCTCGTCCCGCGCAAGGTGTCGTAGGACCAATCTCGTCTCACCCATGATGCAGCAGGACCGACCTTGTCTCGCACACGGTGTCATAGGACCAAACTCGTCTCTTGCCCGGTGCAGCAGGACCGACCTCGTCTCGCACACGGTGTCGTAGGACCGAGCTCGTCTCATGCCCGATGCTACAGGACGAGTCGATGGAGGCTAGTTTTGTCTGGCCTATTGGGTCTCGTCGCTGGGGGCTGCCCAGGGGTGGGAAAGGGAGAACCTCGTTTCATGTATTGGGGTAGCGGCGGATCTCGGGTGAGGTGATGTCGAGGTCTTGGATGTCGGGACGGCGGCCCTGAAGGTGGTTGCCTGGTGCTCATGGGCAGAGCCTGTGGCTTGGTGCTGCCTAGTGGCCATGGCCGTTTGGGCGGCATGGTAGCCGGGGTGTGGTGATCGGTGGCGGTGAGTGTTGGCCGGGGTGAAAAAATATTCTATCTTTGGACGGACAGGGTGCTGCGAAGCACGTTCCCTTCTTAAACGTGTCGTCGTGGCTCTCGTCGTCCGTCGTGGTGCTTCAGGGGGAACTCTGTTCATCAAATCGGGCGATGACGCCGCTCCGGTGGCATATCGTTGTTGAAGGCGACGCCTTGGAGCCCACGATTCGTCGTATGCGGCTTCATTTCTTCGTGATGGAGTGTTCAGGTTGAGCTCCCGTTGCTCTTGTAGTGCTAGAGGTGGTGTTGCTGCGATCAGCGTCTATGTATCCTACCTTGGATGTGTGCGTGTGCTAGAGTGGCGTGCGTTTGTACCGGATTATTGTTGTTCGTTGTTTTATATATAAAACGGGACGGAAATCTTTTTCGATAAAGAAAATGAACTATAGTTTAGGACTGTCAAACCGCATTCTTTCTTGGAAAAGAAAGTTATTGTCCACTCTACAATGAATCTTTATGTCATTGACCTATCAATTTTTTTAGAAGAGACATAATGCAGTAGATATAGGAAAACTAACTTTATATAAATGACCAAGGACAAAAATGGCTGAGCAACGCGTGTGCCTTTGCTTGTAGTAGGAAGTAATTCACATCGAATAATTTCACTGTCGCCATACAAATTTGCAAAGGGAAGTATATATATCTAAATTATTTATCGTGAAAACTAATATATACATTTTTGAACCCTGGATCATAGAACAATTGCTCTATGGTATATTTTCTATTAATAAAATAAAATATTTACAATAAAAAGATAGTCTGGCACTACCCAACTACAGTTTTTCTAACATTGTTTTTTCTAAACCAATATTGAACCAAAACAGAACTTGGATGTAGTATGTACAATAAGTATATATATATATATATATATATATATATATATATATATATATTAGGCTGCTAATAGTGGAAAGTAATATATAATAATATCATGTATTTGTTACTATTGTATGATACTATCTTTATAGTACATAGTATCATAAACTAGTATCATAGTGATCTCATTTATTGACATGCATAACACATACTCCCTCCGTTCCTAAATATAAGTCTTTAAAGAGGTTTCACTAGAAGACTACATACGGATTTATATAAACATACTTTGGAATGCACATTCATTCATTTTACTACGTATGTAGTCACTTAATGAAATCTCTAAAAAGACTTATATTTAGGAACGGAGGGAATACTAGCGTATCATTTATCATGATACGGTATCTACCTACTCTAACCTTTTTTTTTTAATTACTTACCACATCAGCATGTTTGCTAGTTCTAAGACTATGATACTAGCTATGATACCTCCAGTATGGCCAGCCTGACTGAATCTCTCAGTCATAAGGGAAGAGCCATTCGGACACGGATTGTGGAGAAGGCGGTGTTCCGTCCAGTAAAACTGCACTAACTGTGCCGCTAGCTCTTGATGTCATACACAAGATAGCTGGGAGTAACATGCTTAATATCCCACCTAGCGCTACCATGCCCACGGCAGGCTGTACGTGCGATCCTATTCATAGCCCAAAATGAACACACGGTTCCCTCGAAATCTTTGGTCGTGATGGGATGAACAAAACGACTTAGAGCACGTTCTGCCAATGAAGAGAACCTGGTCACCCAAGTCCTTGACCTCCGACCATTAGCTTTTCTCAAAATCTGCCTCGAACACGTCCAACCTAATGCCATGTTCAATGGCCGTCTTTTTTGTAAAGAGAGAGAGAAGAATCACTGGTGGAAAAAAGGCCTTTGGTCGCGGTTCGCAACTGCCATTAGTCGCGGTTGCGCAACCGCGACCAACTAAGCGCGACTAAAGCCCCCCACCTTTAGTCGCGGTTTCTTAAGAACCGCGACTAAAGGCCCGTCCACGTGGGCGCCAGGCGGCCGTCGGGGCGGAGGACCTTTAGTCGCGGTTATTCTGGCCAACCGCGACTAAAGGCCGCCACAGGTTTAGGGTTTTAGCGCGCGCGCGCCCCCCCCCCCCCCCCCCCTAAACCTGTTTTCTGTTTAATTTGTATTGTTTTATTTCTTTTGTGCTTTATTTTAATTTTGAAGGAATTTCATATATTCTACGGTACTACATACATGCATATGAATGTACAATTTCAAACAAATTTGAAATTAGAACCAAAAAGAATTCAAGAGGAATATACAATATATATTCAATATCATCGGATGACCATATACAATTTTGAACAAGTTTCCATACATAATTTAATGCATATAAAGTTCTACGTCCTCGTAATGGTGTTCTCCTTTAGGATGGAGGACTTCCCTGCTGAACCATCCAGCTAGTTCCTCTTGAAGTGGTCGGAAGCGAGCTTCTGGACTAAGCATCATCCGGAGGTTATTCCTCTGAGCATTGGTATCACTCGGAACCCGCTCAGAGGTGTATCTCCGGATCATCTCACAGACATAGTATCCACATAGATTGGTCCCCGCTGGCTGAATATCCCCAGCATTCTTAGGCTTTGACCTTTTGAATTCTAGCTCTTTTTTGAATTCACCGACCTTTGTATCTACGAACCGTCTCCAAACCCTACGAGGCAAAGAAAATTAAATGAACAAGAGAGTTATTAGTTACTTGATATTAGGAAATGAACGAAATAGGCCGATCGATATAGAGCGCAAATGAATGAAAATAATTACTTCTGCAGCATTCTTCTCATGCCGCCCCAAAGCTTTGGATCCATATTCAGAGAGTCGTGGACGAGACATTCTGAGGTGTTAACTTTAATTACTAGCAGAATCCAGTGGAACCTGCGGACACGATACATGCACAGTACGTCATGCATAACTCATCGATTAGCCGGCCACATACCATGCATGGAGTAAACAAAAGAGAATGTGCTCAAGACAGAAACACTCACCCAAAATGGTAAGGAAATAGAATATCACTTTTGAGTTCCTGCTTTGTAAGAAACTGCCACAGGTCTGCCTCCATGTCGGCGGGGTGATGCTCCAACACATGTCCATTAACGATGTGTGGGTCAATGAACCCAACATCATGGATGTTCCTTACTCTGCATTCCTTAATCTTCATTCTGCATGTATAATAGCGGACACAACAATATAGTTAGGACATATATATAGTGCAGGCAATATGAACGAGATGGGGTAGAAATAAATCACTTACAGAACGTAGCAACTGATGATAGATTTGTCGAGATCGCGCAGATTGAAAAGCTGGAACAATTCACTCAGTTCAATTTGTACATAGTAATGTTTGAAGTGATGCTCATGTCTAACTTCCGCATAAATATAATCTTTGGCGTTTTTATTTTTTATGTAACCCTTGTACCATTTCAGCAGACCTTTCATTTGTGGAGGTAGATCCTTTTCCTGCGCAGGCTCGACGAGAGGCCCATTCTTGACATATGTAATTACTACCTCCTTCACTGGCGCCTCATCAAGGCCTAACAGTTCACGAAGAGTAATACCTAAGTTGGCCGCTTGTTCTCTGGCACTCATTGCAGTCAATCCCTGTGCTGCCGCAGCTTGTATGATCTCGGGGGCATCCGGACCGGCGGCTTCCACTATAAGCGGGGCAATCGATTGTTTACTTTGTTCCCCGAGCTGGGCAACTTGTTTCCCGCTTTTTTTACTTTCGGCCTTCTCCCGCTCTTTGTTCTCCTTGAACATGAGTGCCTGCCTGCGAAGTTCACGTGCATAGTCGTCAGGCAGATTCTTCGCGGCTTGGGACGGTGTGCTCAAAAATGACTTAGCCCAC
This sequence comes from Hordeum vulgare subsp. vulgare, assembly GCF_904849725.1. Lineage (NCBI taxonomy): Eukaryota > Viridiplantae > Streptophyta > Magnoliopsida > Poales > Poaceae > Hordeum > Hordeum vulgare. Next base: position 123,180,149 of record NC_058524.1, on the reverse strand, counting down.
TTCTTTTGCTCATCAGAAAATACTGGCTTGGGCTCGGGCTCTCTTTTCTTCTTGCAGTCCGCCTTCCATTTCTCCAAATCAGCAGCCGCGGCCGCGTCGACTTCCTCGGCACTACGTTCCCAAGGCCTTGTGGGGAGAGGCTTCAGTGATGGCTCCGGTACCTTTGTGGTCTTAGGTACATAAGGGTCCGGGTTAATAATCCAGGACTGCTTCTGCTTCTGCTTCTTTGCCGGAGGTGGATTGGGGGGCGGCGTCTGATCACCCGCCGGACGAGGACTGGGGGGCGGCGTCTGATCACCCGCCGGACGTTGTGGACTGGGGGGCGTCGGCTGACGTGACGGAGGTGTAGGTGAACCGCCACCACCACCACCACCACCACCACCGCCACCGCCACCACCACCACCGTAGGGGGGTGGACTTGTTGTCCTTGGCGCCTCGCCTGGAAACTTGATAAACTTCTTTTGCCATAGAATGAAATGGCGCTTGACATCTCCAAGTCTTTTCTCCCCTTCAGGTGTAGCAATGTCAATCTCCAGGTCCTCAAACCCTTGGACTATGTCCTCCACCGTGACACGAGCATAGCCATCTTGAATGGGGTTGTTGTGGTGGAGTGCTCCAGGTAAACATGGTAAAGCACTGCCGATGGATACCTTCATGGACATGTTCCCGATAGGATAATACAGATGACATTCTTTCATCTCCTTTATATCGTCCACGGGGTAGCGAGGAGGCTCCGGTGCAGTAATTTCGACCACCAGAGGCTCCGGTGCAGTAATTTCGACCACCAGAGGCTCCGGTGCATTAATTTCGATCGTCGGTGCATCTGCACCAGCCGGTGGGGCCTCCGTGGAAGCCACGCTGCTTCTCCGCTGCTGGCTTCCGAGATCCGCTGGATGATCTTCATGCTGCACCCGAGCTGCATCTCTTTCGGCTACTAGTACACTCATGGTTTTCTTCATCACATCCATTTCCGATGCCAACCGCGCCACAACATCTGCTTCCCGATCCATCTTTCTCTTACGGCTTCTGTAACCGTACGGGTCATCGTTCTGGGGGAACCCTATTTTCCACGAAATGTGCCCCATGCCTCGTACACGTCCTCCGTGTTCAGGATTCCCGAGGGCTTTTGTCAGCGCGTCGTTCTCTCTGTTGAACTTGATCTTCCCCTCTTGAGCATCCCTCATTGCGTCAATAAGGGCTTGGGTGGGTTTAATTAATTTGCCCCGGTAAACACACTCCCCTGTCTCTGGGTTCAGCGTTCCCCCATGCCCGTACCACCAGCTTTTGGCCCTTGGGTCCCATCCCTCCGTACCTGGACGGATTCCTCGCGCCCTCAGCTCGTTCTCCATCTTCTCCAACCTAGGCAACAAAATGCGATACCCTCCTGGCCCCATAATATGATTGTACTCCTTCTTAGCCGCATTTTCCTTATTTTTTTTCGATATTTGAATGAACTGCTCCGATTTCTTTTGCTTCACAAATTCTGGCCAATCATGTTTCAGTTTCTCATATTGTCCTTTGAAATCCGGAGTCTTGTTCTGCTTGACAAAGTCATGGGCTAGATTTTGCTTGAATTTCCGGAATGCGTCGGCCATCTTATGAAGAGCGAACTGTTTGACTAGCCTCCTCCTCTCCTTGTTTTCCTCAATCTTGTTACCCTCCTCATCGAATTTGTTGTATTCCGGAGGTAGAACGAAATGTTCCATAAGCTTCTTGAAGCAATGTTTTTTTGTTCTCTTATCGACAAAAGTGAAACCTGCAGCAATTCGTGCCTTCTTTGGCTCATTCCACTCCTGGACGGTGATCGAGACGTTGTCTCTAACAACGGCTCCGCATTGGCTGACAAACTTGGTGGCGTTCTTGCGGGGCTCCAGCGGCCTGCCGGTTGCACTGTCGACAACCTCGATGGTGCATGTTTCTCCTTGTTTCATCGTCTTGGTTGCGCCACGCTTTGACGACGTACTCGATTGTTTCGACGATCCGGCCGAGGGCTAAAATAAGAAAGAGAGTCGCGCGCGTTAGTACACACATATTTATTCAAATCAGTTAGTTTGTATCACCAGAGGCTCAATGTATATATATACCTCGGCGCCGGAGGTGGTTGCTACTTCCATTTGAAGCTTTGCGCCTCGAACTACCCTTGTCCACCGGGCTACCGCGTCCCCACCGGCTGGAGCCTAAGCGCCGGCGGCGTGCCGGTCCCTCCCGTCCCTCAGGGTACTGCGCGCCGGGCGGCCATCACGAACCACTACTACCTCGACCTCACGCCGGAGCAGCGGATGAATCCCCGCTGGCATCCCGATAACCAGCATACTTGGGACGCCTTCTTCATCAATCGGCGTGAGAGGGCGCTCGCCAGGTATGAGGAGGACGGTCTGCCTCCTGGGAACTTCCACGAGGCCGGCCGTCGGCTATGGTGGTACGGCCGGACTCTGCACAGCGTCATGGACTACATCACGGCCGGCGATATCCCCCGCCTGTGCTACCCTCAGTTCGAGCCACGAGCGCCGCCCGACGACAGCGACGACAGCAGCGACGACGACGGCGGCAACTTAGAAGGCGACGACTACCAGTACAACGACGACGGCGGCTATGAAGACTACGAGTATGCATATTATACGCCTAGGCAGGAGTATGACTAAATCACTCCAAATTTCATGTATCATCAGTGGTATCTCGAATCATTCGAAAATGGACACCAAACACATCACGGGTAATATAATTCACATGATCCATTCAACAAAGTTTGGTACAATAAATTATTACACATCATTTCTTCCCTTGTGTCCCTGCTTGCTTACGATTGTGCCGTATCCATGGAGCATCCTCATCATTTAACTTAATGCTTGGGTCGGTGTTCACTTTGAAGGGCGGAATTTCAGCAAACATATTATAATCTTCTGACATGTCTGTCTTGTCCTCCACTCCCACGATGTTTCTTTTCCCTGAAAGAACAATGTGGCGCTTTGGATCATCGCATGATGTACTGATCGTTTTCTTATCTTTCCGTTTCCTCGGTTTGCTACTCATGTCCTTCACATAGAAAACCTGAGCGACATCTTTCGCTAGGACGAATGGTTCGTCAAGGTAACCAAGATTGTTGAAATCCACCATTGTCATTCCGTATTGCTGGTCCACCTTTACCCCACCTCCTGTTAGCTTGAACCATTTGCACCAGAACAAAGGGACCTTAAAGGAGGGTCCATAGTCAAGTTCCCATATCTCCTCTATGTAACCATAATATGTGACCTCTTGCCCATTCTCGGTTGCTGCATCAAAGCGGACACCACTGTTTTGGTTGGTGCTCTTTTTATCTTGGGCGATCGTGTAAAATGTATTCCCATTTATCTCGTACCCTTGGAAAGTCGTTATAGTCGAAGATGGTGTCTTGGCCAACATGTACAGCTGATCTACAACATCATTGTCATTCATTAAATGTTTTCTCAACCAACTGCCGAAAGTCTCCATGTGGGCCTTCCTAATCCAGGATTCAGGCTTCCCCGGGTTGTCAGAGCGTAAAATATTCTTGTGTTTCTCAAAGTACGGAGCCACCAAGCTGGAATTGGTCAGTACAGTGTGGTGTGCTTCAGTCAGAGAATGGCCGTCCAGACATATCGTTGATTTCCTTCCGATCGTGCCTTTTCCACTTAGTCTCCCCTCGTGCCGCGATCGAGGAAGACCAATCGGCTTAAGGTCAGGAACAAAGTCAACACAAAACTCAATTACCTCCTCATTTCCATAGCCCTTGGCGATGCTTCCTTCTGGCCTAGCACGGTTACGAACATATTTCTTTAATACTCCCATGAACCTCTCGAAGGGGAACATATTGTGTAGAAATACAGGACCGAGAACGAAAATCTCTTCGACTAGGTGAACCAGGAGGTGCGTCATAATATTGAAGAAGGATGGCGGGAACACCAACTCGAAACTGACAAGACATTGGATCACATCGTTCTGTAACCGTGGTAGAACTTCTGGATTGATTACCTTCTGAGAGATTGCATTGAGGAATGCACATAGCTTCACAATGGCTACTCGAACATTTTCCGGCAGGAGCCCCCTCAAAGCAATCGGAAGCAATTGCGTCATAATCACGTGGCAGTCGTGAGACTTCAGGTTTTGGAACTTTTTCTCCGCCATGTTTATTATTCCCTTTATATTGGACGAGAATCCAGACGGGACCTTCATACTGCTCAGGCATTCAAAAAAGATGACCTTCTCTTCTTTGGTCAGAGCGTAGCTGGCACGACCTTGAAACCATTCCGGATGCCGGTCATCAGGGTCTTTCAAACGTTGCTGGTCCTGCCGTGCTTCCTTTGTATCATTTGTCTTCCCATACACGCCCAAGAAGCTTAGGAGGTTCACGCAAATATTCTTCGTAACGTGCATCACGTCGATTGCAGAGCGGACATCTAGGACTTTCCAATATTCTAGCTCCCAGAATATAGATTTCTTCTTCCACATGGCTGCGTGCCCGTCAGCTCCCTTCGGAACTGATTGTCCGCCAGGACCCTTTCCAAAGATGACTTTCAAATCCTTGACCATATCAAATACCTCAGCACCAGTGTGTTCCGCAGGCTTCGGCCGGTGATCTGCCTTGCCGTTGTAATGCTTGCCTTTCTTTCTTACTGGATGAATTTTCGAAAGAAATCGACGATGCCCAAGGTACACGTTCTTCTTACAATTTGGCAAATGTACACTTTCAGTCTCATGTAAGCAGTGCGTGCATGCATTGTATCCCTTATTTGACAGTCCCGAAAGGTTACTAAGAGCAGGCCAATCGTTGATGGTTACGAAAAGCAACGCTCGTAGGTCAAATTCCTCTTGTTTGTGCTCATCCCACACACGGACACCACCCCACAGCTGTAAAAGTTCATCAACTAATGGCCTTAGGTACACATCGATGTCGTTGCCGGGTTGCTTCGGACCTTGGATGAGCACTGGCATCATAATGAACTTCCGCTTCATGCACAACCAAGGAGGAAGGTTGTAGATGCATAGAGTCACGGGCCAGGTGCTATGGCTGGAGCTCTGCTCGCCAAAAGGATTCATGCCATCCGTACTTAGAGCAAATCTTATGTTCCTTGCGTCAGCTGCAAAATCTTTGAACCATCTGTCGATCTTTCTCCATTGCGTTCCATCTGCGGTGTGTCTCAACTCCCCGTCCGACTTACGGTCCTCTTTGTGCCATCGCAACAACTTGCCATGCTCTTTGTTCCTGAACAGACGTTTCAACCGTGGTATTATAGGAGCATACCACATCACCTTGGCGGGAACCCTCTTCCTGGGTTTCTGGCCCTCAACATCGTCACCAGGGTCATCGCCTCTGATCTTATAACGCAATGCAGTGCATACCGGGCATTCATTCAAATTCTCGTATTCACCGCGGTAGAGGATGCAGTCGTTGATGCATGCATGTATCTTCAGAACCTCTAAACCTAGAGGGCAGACAACCTTCTTTGCTTCGTACGTACTGGTGGGCAACTCGTTATCCTTTGGAAACATATTCTTCAACATTTTCAGCAAGTTTTCAAATGCCGAGTCAGCTACACCTGCCTCTGCCTTCCATTTCAGCAAATCCAGTGTGCAGCCCAGCTTTTTCAGACCATCATCGCATCCGGGGTACAACGCCTTTCTGTGATCCTCTAACATGCGATCCAAATTCTCCCTCTCCTTTTCAGTTTCGCAGCGTCTCCGTGCATCAGCAATGGTCCGACCAAGATCATCAACGGGATCATCACGTGCCTCTTCTTCACCTTCCCCTTCACCTTCAGCATCCTCCATGAAAGTATCACCGAAATGAGCAAGATAGCTTTCATCCATGAAATCATCCCCTTCTTCATCTTCTTCCATTATAACCCCTCTTTCTCCATGCTTGGTCCAACAATTATAGCTTCGCATGAAACCGTGCCGAAGCAGGTGCAGGTGAACTTCTCTTGAGGAAGAGTAACCCTTCTGATTCTTACAGTCAACACATGGACAGATAACAAAACCCTTCTGCTTGTTCGCATTAGCCACTACGAGGAAATCTTTCAAACCCGTAGTGAACTCGCGAGAGAGTCGGTTACCGTACATCCATTGCCGATTCATCTGCATTATTATAATATAAAATATATAATTAACCATCATGCATTTGTTAAACTAACTAGCTATAAACAATAGAAATTAAACAATGAACAACACACATGCATATTTTATCAATGACACACATGCATGAAAGGTTCAAGTTGCTAACCGCGATCGAGGAGGAAAAAATAAATGAGGAACCTCAAGTGTGGCTCCAACACTTCATATCATGTTTGTTTCACGCTCTTGGGGCATTTCATCAAACACCTTGTGTGCATAAGAGGAACCAAAAGCAAACCTACACCCCCTTGTGAAGCTTGTGAAGAGAAGTGGCACCAAATGGCTAAGTGAGTGTGCTGAACTGGTATCTATAGGGGAGGAGATTTAGTCGCGGTTGGCATGGCAAACCGCGACTAAAGGCCTTTGGGCACCTTTAGTCGCGGTTGGCCTGGCCAACCGCGACTAAATCCCCTCACGTGCACCAGCTGGCCACCGAGCGCCCTGGCCCAGGCCTTTGGTCGCGGTTCGTCTGCCGAACCGCGACTAAAGAAATCATTAGTCGCGGTTCCTACAGTGTCGCGACTTATGGGGCTGGACGGAAGCCTCTTTTTCTACCAGTGAATTTGCTGCACACCGATTCTCATTAACACACAGGCTATTTATACATGTACAAGGAAGAGAGAATAAGCTGCGCTAACCACCCTAACTAACCCGAGCTAGAAGGAGGGGAAGTGAGGCAGCGTATCCGGCGCATGCGATAACGAGCGCGGACTGGGCTCGGTCGTGGGCGAGCCAGGAGCGATACGCGCGCGCATGCATGCAGGTCGTTGGAGTGCTGTTTAAACACCCCCCCCCCCCCCCGCGCAGACGAAGCGGCGGCGGAGACGCAGAGGCTGGAGCGGAAATCTTCGAAGACCGTCGTGGGCAGCCCCTTTGTCATGATGTCGGCGAATTGCTGTGAGGTGGGTACATGAAGAACGCGAACATCCCCGAGTGCGACCTTCTCCCGGACGAAGTGTATGTTGAGTTCGATATGTTTGGTCCGCCGATGATGAACCGGGTTGGCGGACAGGTAGACGGCGGAGACGTTGTGGCAGTAGACAACGGTGGCGCGGCGAACGGCACAGTGAAGCTCGCCAAGGAGCTGCCGGAGCCAGGAGCATTCGGCCACATCATTAGCTATGGCACGATACTCGGCTTCGGCACTTGATCGGGACACCGTCGGTTGGTACTTGGAGGACCAGGAGATGAGCGAGGAGCCGACGTAGACGCAGTAGCCGGAGGTAGAGCGTCGAGTGTCGGGGCAGCCTGCCCAGTCCGCATCGGAGTAGGCGACGATGTCGAGCGAAGAAGAGGCGTGGATGGTGAGCCCCATGGATGGAGTGCCGCGAATGTACCGCAAAACCCGCTTAACCAGAGCCCAGTGCACGTCCCGCGACGCGTGCATGTGCAAGCAAACCTGTTGAACGGCGTAGGTCAGGTCGGGGCGGGTGAGCGTCAGGTATTGGAGTGCGCCGACGATGATGCGGTAGAACGAGCCATCAGGAAGAGGGGACCCGTCGGTCGCCGAGGTTTTGGCCTTGGTGTCGACGGGAGTAGGAGCAGTCCGGCAGTTGTCCATCCCAGCACGCTCAAGAAGCTCGCGGGCATACTTCTGCTGGCACAGGAAGAATCCACCGGGACGCCGCGTGACGTCGATGCCGAGGAAGTAGCGAAGAGGGCCCAAGTCCTTGAGCGCGAACTCGCTGCGAAGAAGGCCGATGAGGTGATGAAGCAGGCGTTCACTGGAGGCGGTGAGGACAATGTCGTCGACGTAGAGCAGAAGATACGCCATGTCACCACCGCGGTTGTAGACGAACAGGGAGGCGTCGGAGCGGGTGGAGACGAAGCCGAGCCGGACGAGGTAGCCGACGATCCGCTGGTACCACGCGCGCGGGGCCTGTTTGAGCCCGTAGAGCGAGTGTGAGAGGAGACAGACAGCGTCAGGTTGATCGGCGTCGACGAAGCCAGCAGGTTGCTCACATAGGACACGCTCGGCGAGGTGGCCATGGAGGAACGCATTGGATACATCGAGCTGGTGCACCGCCCAGCCACGCGAGACGACCAGGTGCAGGACGCAACGAATGGTGCCGGGTTTGACGACAGGAGCAAAGGTGTCCGTGAAGTCGACGCCGGCACGCTGGCGGAACCCCCGGACGACCCAACGGGCTTTGTAGCGGTCGAGTGTGCCGTCGGCGCGAAGTTTGCGACGGAACACCCAACGGCCACTGATCACATTAGCACCACGGGGGCGCAACACGAGACGCCATGTGTTGTTCCGAAGAAGCGCGTCGAACTCCTCGCGCATGGCGGCATGCCAACGAGGATCACGCAGGGCGGCATGAACGGAGGCCGGCACGTCGTCATTGGCGGAGGGAGCGGTCGATGCAGCGAGGACGTAGTCGGCCGCGGAGTACCGTTGACTGGGGCTACGTATACCCGCGCGAGCACGGGTGAGGATGCCAGCCCCCCCGGAGCGTTAGCAGGGGCGCCCAAGCCGGCAGGCGATGCGGGAGCAGCGGGCCCCCCCGGAGCGGGAGCAGGGACGTCCGAGGGGCCGGCGGCCGGTGGAGCCGCCACGTCCTCAGCGCGAAGCGGACGAGAGGACGGCGGCGAGGGGACGACCACGGAGGAGCCCGACGGTGACGCAGGGTGCCCACTGGCGCGGGAGACGCGGCGGGCGTGTCGAGCGCAGGGGCAGGCGATGGAGGAGGAGCTCAGCGTGGCGGATGGCGCAGGTGCGGAGCGGGGACCGGCAGGAGCACCGGAACACGCAACGACGACGACGGCGACGGGGAGCCGACGGAAGATACCTGCTTAAGAGGGAAAACACTTTCATCAAAGTAAACGTGCCGGGAGACGATCACGCGATTAGAGACGGGATCGTAGCAGCGATAGCCCTTGGTGTTAGGAGGGTAGCCGAAGAAGACACATGGAATGGATCGCGGGGCCAATTTGTGGGGGGTGGTGGCGGTGATGTTGGGGTAGCAGCGGCAACCAAAAACACGCAGGGCATCATAGGAGGGAGGGTGACCGAAAAGAAGGTGGTGAGGAGAGAAGTTGCCGCGGGGACGGCAGGGTCGAATATTCAGGAGGTAGGTGGCGAGAGCCTTGGGCCAGAAGTAAGGGGGGACGCCGGCGTGGAACAGGAGGGTGCGCACACCCTCGTTGAGGGTGCGAAGAGCCCGTTCGGCGCGGCCGTTCTGCTGCGACGTGTAGGGACAGGTGAGACGCAAAATGGAGCCGTGAGCCGCAAGCAGGCGATGGACGCCAGCGTTGTCGAACTCACGACCATTGTCAGTCTGGAGACCGAGCACAGCATGCCCGAACTGGGTGCGAACGAATGTGAGGAAGGAGGTAAGAACGGCGAGCACATCAGACTTGCGTCGGAGGGGGAACATCCAAGTATAATGAGAAAAATCGTCGAGGAGCACCAAGTAATACTCAAAACCTGAATTACTCTTTATTAGGGACGTCCATACATCAAAGTGCAGAAGTTCAAATGGAAAAGTAGCGACGGTGGAAGAAGAAGAAAAGGGCAGGCATGTGTGCTTGCCAAGGCGACATGACGAGCAAGAGTGTTGGGTTGTCTTAGTACAATGGAAAGGGAAATAACGAGCGAGCTGATGCAGTGCGGAGGCGCCGGGGTGGCCGAGGCGTGCATGCCAGAGGTCGAGCCCGACGGTGAGCGCAATCGGAGCGACAGGGGCTGGTGTTGGTGGACGCAGCGGGTAGAGATCACCGGGACTGTTACATCGGAGGAGCACCGTCTTGGTCTACAGATCCTTGACAGAGAAACCGAAAGCGTCAAATTCGACAGTCACGGGGTGCTGCCGCGTGAGAGCACGGACAGAGATGAGATTAGTGATCAAATTAGGGGAAACTAAAACATCGTAGACGAATAGGGGAAGAAGAGGAGGAGGGAATGGAGAGGTCGCCGCGGTGAGTGATGGGAAGAGTAGACCCATCACCAACGACGATGCGAGTAGCAGTGGGATAGGGACGAGCGGAAGTAAGAATACCAGGGTTGGACGCCATGTGGGAGGAGGCGCCGGTGTCCATGAACAAATCCCCGTTGCCGGAATAGGCACCGGGGGAAGGAGCCTGGTGGAGAGCGGCGAGGAGGGCGGGGTCGTAGGTGCTGGTAGACGCGCCGGTCCAGGTGGGAGGGGGTGCAGCCGGCCAGGGCGACGGAGGGGGCCCGCCGGGGGTGGGGCGCGGTCAGGAGTGCCTGGTGACCCGCAGGGTGAGCGCCGAGGATGCCGGGACGAGGCGCCTGAGTGGGCGGCATGGCCCAGGCGTGGATGACCCCAATCCAGGGGTTGACGCCACCGAACCAGGGCGCCGGTGAGGTGGGCGCGGCGAGGGAGCCGGAGCACGGGGCCCGCCAGAGGACGGGCTAGCGTTCCGAGGGCGGCCGTCATTGCCGCACTTCTTCTTGCGGGTGTTGCCCGGAGGAGAGGACGCCGGGACGGGAGCCGGAGGCGCGGCCGACATCGGAGGGCGGACGGTGCCAGCGGCGAGGGCCGTTTGAGAACGGTGCAGCGAGGCCTGCCGCATGCGACGTTCCTCCAGGCGAAGGTAGTTGACGGCCCGTGCAAAGGTAGGCCCGGTGAGGAGGTTGAGATTGGAGGCGGCATTGGCGTAGTCGGGCCCGAGACCACGGATGAGGTTGGTCAGCATCGTGGCGTCGGAGACGGGGGCGCCAACGTCGCGCAGTTCGTCGGCGAGGACCTTGAGACGCAGGCAATAGTCGAACAACCCCATGCCCTCCTGCATGAGGCTGTAGAACTCTGTCGTCAGCAGAACCTGGCGCTGCAGCTGGTTGTCCAGGAAGAGCTGGCAGATGGAGGTCCAGGCGCAGAGAGTCGTGTCGTTGTCGCGGATGACCTGCGAGAGATCTCGCGGCTCACCATCCGGTAGAGACACTTGACGATGGTGGCGTCAATCGACAGCCACTGCTCATCGCCGATCATGGCGAGGGCATCCACCGTGCCGTCCACATGATCGCGGATGCCGAACTCACGGAAGGTGAGGGAGAAGTAAGTGCGCCAGGTGGAGAACGACGGGGTGTGGAGGTCGAGGGTGACCGGAACGTGGTCCTGGATGTGGAGCAGATGGAGAGAGTTGGGGTTGACAGGCTCAAAACCGAAGGGGTTGAGTTCACCGGAGGCGGCGGAGCGAGGCGAGGCCATGGCCGGTGAGGAGAGATGCGGAAGCGAAGACGATCAAGGATGAGCGTCTGATACCATGTAAAGCGAAAGAGAGAGAAGGATTTGCTGCACACCGGTTCTCATTAACATAGAGGCTATTTATACATGTACATGGGAGAGAGGATAAGCTGCGCTAACCACCCTAACTAACCCGAGCTAGAAGGATGGGAAATGGGGAGTGAGGCAGCCTATCCGGCGCATGCCATAACGAGCGCGGACTGGACTCGGTCGTGGGCGAGCCAGGAGCGATACGCGCGCATGCATGCAGGTCGCTGGAGTGCTGTTTCAACATTTTTCACCCCATTGTTAGGAGGATCGATTCCCCACCGCACCATCAAAAGCTTGCCAGATGATGATGATACAACCAGGTGCTGGGCCATGGATCGACAATCGTCAGGAAGCTCGCTGAATTTCGTGGCTGGAGGCGGTGTGTTGATGACATGCTCGACTGGACGAGCCAAGTCATGGTGATGAAGGAAGAGCTCCTCTCTCCAGTTGAGAGCATACAGATTTCCATGGAAAAAGGCAATGTCCATGTACATTCTGTCCCCCGGGCTAAATGACCACGAGAAGCGAGCGCCCGGCCGGAAAAACGCAACCCCGCAGGTCGGCATAAAGACCAACGCCGCGACGAGCTGGTCAGAAGAAGAGCACACGATCAGCTTGGAAATAAACTGCGTGAGGACCCGTTTGTCGCCGTCAATGGTGCGCCACGGTACGTGTATGGTGGTTCCCGAGAAAGGATTACGCAGCAAGCATGGTCGCCTGCAGGTGCAGCGGCGGTCGTTGTCGTTGTGGTGCTCGTACAGGACCCAGCTGCCGAAGTTGCGAAGCATACCATCGAAGGCGTCGCGGCCGGACGAATTGCAGGGCGCCCGCGGCACGGCGAAGCGGTGCGCCTTGCCGTCCGGCAGGCTGTGGTATGTGTCCATGCGTTGGTGGAGCCACGGCAGAGCCAGCGGGAGAACCGGTCGCTCTTGTCGTGCGGCGAGTCGCCACTGGTAACAGACGGCCCGGAAGCTGAGGCGGTCGGCATAGGACGACAGTTGACAGAGGATGAGCCCCAAAACCTCCGGTGGGAGGTCCGGCCACGGTGAAGAGCTGCATCTGCGTCTGCGTGGCTCCTTGGTCAAACAGGCGCCCATGATCGCGATCGATCGGCAGAGACAAGGTTGAAGACAGATCGGCCAACTATCTTTTGCGGATCGATCATAGAGTATTACTGTACTAAGGGTCTGTTTGGGACTCTCTGCTCCTTAAAATTTAGCTTTGCTCCAAAAAAACAAACTAAACGGGGTAGCTTCACGATATGCCGCTTCATAAAAAAACTAGAATCTAAGATAAAACTTCAAAGTTTTTATGAAGCTCTTCACAGGGTGCTTCAAAAAACTCTAGAAGCTGGAGTTGGGGGGAAATTACCCACCACTACCACCAGTAAGTGGATACCCCTTCATTTCTTTCCCCTCAACCAATCAAATAGATTATTTCCACCAGATATTTTATTTTTGAAGCTGGAGCTAGATGGAAGCCAAACATTCTCTTAATAGTGCTATAACTTCTGTATGAAACTGCTTCAAAGTGAATTTGATGAAGTGAAGCTGATTTTGATGAATTGAAGCAGTCTCAAACATGCCCTAAATAGGTAGCGCCTACTGGTTTTATATATTGTTTCTTTTTTCTGGTGATGGGATCCAATCGGATCACGCTAGATTACTGGAATCCTTTTCGGCAGGGGAAAATAAACCCTAGACGGACGCAGCTTGCGTCCATGCTCCGCGACTACTTTGTGAGAATCGGACGGATGCCTCTCTTTTCCTCCCCCAAACGATTTTTTCTTTTTTGGAATTTGTAAAAATATAAATCGCAATATGTTAGGACATGTCTCTCAATTTACGTCATGAATTTGAAATTAAGCTACAAGCTGTTTAAGAAAGGAATCGGAGAGGAGAAGAGGAACACACACGCCACACGTGTGGCCAATTAGCCGTTTGCCACCGCCTTCCTACACACGCACACACGCAATCACTTGTTTAAGTAGTGTTGCTCCACTCAGGCCCATTCCAGACTAGCGAGCCGAGCAGGACGGTGAGGCTCCCTCTTGGGCCGGCCCACCACTTGAATCCTTTCTTGGCGCTCTTCTGACTTGTCATCAATAGCTTGATCGCTAACAATTCCCCCTCTATTAGAAACGGCTTGTCTCCAAATCGATGCTCACGGAAACATCTGCTTCAAGGTTTCTTTGCCTTCACAAGTTGCAAGCTCGGTCGTTGAATCACTCCACTGAACCAACATTTGGATCACGGAGGCAGAAGCACGACGGACCACTTGTTGATGTAATATTTGAACAAGAACTTGCAAATGAGCATCATCAGACGGTAAGTGAGGGAGTACCTGGCAGCAATGTTTTAAATAGCGGGCTATTGCAAATAACGGTGAGCCTCTAAATCAGCTATAACCGGGCTATAGCGGGCTATAGCGTCATATTTGTACATGAGACCATTTAGCGGCACCCTGCTGAAAAAGCGATAGCAAGGCTATTACGGGGCTTTAGCAGGCTATTTAAAACTATGCCTGGTAGTCCAGCGTCAGAACCTTTTTAAGTAACGACACATGAAAAACTGGATGAACTTAACTAGTGAGGGGTAAAGCCGGTTCATAAGCAACTTCTCCAATACGAGGAAAAATTTGGAACGGTCGTAAAACTTGAATGGTAACACTAGTGGAAAATGGACCATTAATCCCGGTTCCGAAGGCCTTTATTTCCGGTTTTTCAACCGGGACTAAACAATCGGGACAAAAGGTCAAAACTTTTAGTCTCGATTGTGTTACGAATCGGGACTAAAGGCCCTCCAGGTGGCTGCTAGGCTCTCACTGCTCCAGCCCAAGCACGCATAACTTTTCAGTTCTATCTCCACTAGTTTCCAAGTCTGCACTTCTAGTTTTCTTGCCAATAGTAAACTATCAATTCTATAAACCCTTAGGACTTGATGTCATATGATTTAATTTTTTGAATTTCAAACAATTATTAAAATAAACAACAATGATTAACAAACAACAATAATTAATTTAAAAACTCAAAAAAACTTCAAAAATGGAAAAAAATTCAGAAAAAACTCAAGTAATTCTCAAAAATCATAAAAAAAAATCTAAAATAATTAAAAAGTTCAAAATAAAATAAGTAATAATAATATTGATTTTAAATGAAAATAAAATAACTAATAATATGATTTTATTCATTGTTTGCCATTTATTCATTTAATATGGCATAATTAATATCTTTAAATCTATAAATAGAAATTCAACAAATAATATATCCATTATTATTAGAAAAATGTGAGAAATACAAATATGACATCATTTGTTTAAAAATAATAATTTATAAAATCTGAATTTTTATTCTTGTTGAATTTCAAAAATCTAAAAGAATTAAAAACGTTTAAAAAAATAAACTACTTATTCAATTAATTTATGTTATATGTATCATATCAATCCTATTAAGACCTTGAGCATGATGTCACATGTTTCACCATTTGATTTTGAAACTATTATTCTAAAAAATAATTATTTAGTAACACTAATATTTATTGAATGTAACACCCCAAAAATTGGGTTATCGATTTTTGTGCTGTTATTCCTTCCTAGCTTCTCTCTCCCGGATTTTTCCTGTGCCATTTGGCAAATGACCAGGTGAACCCAGTCTATCCTCAACCTCTGTGTGCATTTCTCATGTCCTTGTGCCAGTTTGTTCCTGCTGAGAAAACCCCGAACCTCTTGAAAACCCTAGCTCCGAAATATTGGAACTCGAAATCCTGTCGTTGTGTTTTCAAAGGAGCCATCATTTCCCTTGCTCTGTTGATCCTCCAATTTCTCCCAGAGCTCATTATTCCCCCATAGACCCCAGATGTGCAAAAATATTGCCAAGTCTTATGCAATATTTCTTTTCTAGAATTAATTCCTATTTCTGCCTTTCTGAGGAATTAAATCCAAGAAAATATCTATCCATATCCCAAGGTCATGAAAACTTGCAGAAATATTCTTTGTGATCATATGAAGCTCTCATAAAATATTGGCTATCACTGAGTAGGGAAAAATGCCTTTTTCCTATTTAAAGCGAATATTCTAATTTGGGGCCTTTCCAAAGGAACTTCCATTTTGGTAGCAAGGAAAAATCCCAAATAATTTGTGGAGCTTCTCATACGCATATATTCATCATTTCCATGAAGATATCAAGTTGCCAAGTTCAAAATTGAGCACAATATCCCTTTGCAGATTTTGTCCAGATTTTCTGTTTGCAAAGGAAGTGCTTGATTACTTGTGTCCCTTGAGATGAAATTTTTCAGAGTATTTCACTATGATAAAACATCCTTGTCCACAAAAAATTAGCCCCTGCCATCACTTCATTCTTCCTTAGTGAATTATTTAAGATTCTGTCCAGATTGGAGCATTGTGAAGGAAGTACCATTTATATTTGTGCAAATGATATGAAACTTTCACAATGCCTTCATTTGCCTAAATCACGAGTCTCCTCCAAATTTAAGCCATTTCCATTTAGCCATTTGACCCCAGCATCATCTTCTTCATTTCTGTTCAGTATGCCAAGTTACAAAGGAAGTACCCCTTAGACTTATCGGATGGTGCTAAATTTTGGCCAGAATAGTGACCTTAGTGAGTGGTCAACCTCAGCCAAATAGCATGGCAATAGGTGCACTGTGGTGGTCACACCACATCACAAACACCTTGCTGTTGAAACCTATTTGACTTTGGTGTGGTCACATCATTGCTCCACAGTGCTATCTGATGCATAGGTCAACTCAGAGCAGTGTGTAGATAACCCTAGACATGATTTGAGAGCTTGTGGGGCAAGGCAAGGCCATGGCCACGTGGTGACCATGGGCAGGGAGTGCCATAACTGAGCTCTGTGCGTTTGAAGTGACGGGAGCTTGTCTCCAGCGAGCACCAGCCTGTCCAAGAGTGTCTAGGAGGTTCCCCTAGCCCTCGTATGCCCTCTAGAACCCTCTCCCCCTCATCTCCTTGCTCCTGGAGGTGTCTGCCATTGGAGTCTCGCCATGGATCTCGGAGCTTCTCCCGGCGTCGGAAGAGCCCCTCCTCGGAGCCATTTAAGGAGTGCCCGAGCCCCTCCCCGAGCTCCTTAGACCCAGCAAGACCCCTGCCCCTTCCCCAGGCGCAACCGAGGCTGTGGACAGCGACATCCAGCCCGACCGGCGTCGGCTCCGACCGCGTCACGGCAGCGGCGCTGCAGGGTGCCTCGGCAGCCCCACGACCACCCTAGGCGCGACAAGGGGCGACGCCCCCTCTGTGCACTTCGGCCAGCCCGCCCGCCCGGCGGCGGTGCAGCAGCCGTTGCGGCCGGCGCCCTCCCCTGGTCCCTGTCGCGGCTGGGAGAGAGGAAGGAAACGGGTAGGAAAGAGAGAGATGGAAGAGAGAGAGAGATAGGGCGGGCCCCACCCGTCAGAGAGAGAGGGGGGTAGTGGATAAGGTGGGACCGGGCCCGCGCGTTTTGAGTGGAATCGTTTTTTTAAAAGACTCTTTCCTGTTCTGAAAGCGTACTCGACTGGAATACGTTTTCTGTTTTAGCTCCAAGGACCTGTTTACAGTAATTATTTTTACAGATTGGTCCCTAGTGCTCTAACGAGCGTATCTCCGCAACCGCAGCTCCAATTGAGCCTCCCGAGAGGGAAACCTCTCCAGGGAATCCTCCCGGTGTTTTATCACACTTCTTCCCGGAGTATTCGTCGACCCCCAGGCAAGCCAACCTCTTACCATGAGCTCCGGACCTGCGTGATAACTTTGCTTGCACTATGTGTGGTTATCTGCACCCCCTGTAAGCCTGCATTTGCATATAACTGTAACGCCATTAGTAATAGTTCCTGGTACTACTTTTCATCTAAGATATGCTCTCAAACTTTGATGCTCTTACATATTAAATTTATAATGCTTATGTCCGAATAGTGATGTACTGTGTGTGACTTTGACGAACCCTTGCTTGCATTTTCTTCAATAATGGCACCATGCCTGAGCCTGAGCTGTTTCCGGCCATCCGGGGTGGATGCCAATTTTATATTTCTTTTGTCAGGAGATGTCTCGTGTTCTGCGCTGCTTTTCGGCCGTCGCGAGCAACTGTTGGATTTCTTTCCGTGGCGGTGACCCTATGCTCTGAGCTGTTCTTCGTCTGTCTTAGGGAACCGCTACTTTCTTCTTATCAACACCGTCTCAGGCTCTGAGCTACTTTCCAGCCGTCTTGAGTCGAAGTTGAGTTATTCCTGTAACGTCCTAGATCTGTGTTGTAAAGACCGTTCTGGTGGCTACCAATTTATTTGTTGATTTTATGCGAGGGTTCCAAAGGTCCAACTTACAGTTATAACCGGTAAAGTAATACTTTGCCATTTATATTGTACGGTTGAGCTTACTGTCTATGATTACTTCTCATCCGACATTTTATGAATATAGTTCAACAATAGTGGCTTGATGTGATTATCGGATTGCTATGACGTCGGAGCGTCAGCTATGACAGACATATTATTCGGGATAAGATACCTAGTTGGTTGATCAGAGTCACCTGTCCGGGCTCATCAGTGCAACCACATTTGTCGACATGGGACAACCTTGACTTGGTCTGATTGCGTGACCTTTCACCGGCACCTCCAAAGAGGGAGGGTTACGCACGCGTGCTACCCTGATCAGGTAGGCGGTGATAACCCTGTGAGCCAGTTAAGTTGTTTGTGTCGGCGTCCCCGGATGGGACAGTTTAGTTTGGCCACGACGGTGGCAGGTGCCATGAGGACACATGGCCACCCAAGGCAGGACTCCGGGGGAGGATGAATGTTGGTGGTACGATGAAAGAGTCACGGGTCACGCAAGTTTCGTTGGAGTAACGCTGGTCCACCCGAATGGGATCACGAGGTCAGTGCTCCATAGTGTGGGTAAAGTGTGCAACCTCTGTAGAGTGTCAAACCATTCGAATAGCCGAGTCCACGGTAATGGACAGCCCGACCAAACCTCAGTAGATGGTCAACCATATTGATGTTAGTAACGATGGAAGAACTCATCTCGTGTGAACATCAGAGGATGTTTCCAACATGATGTGTTAGCCATGAGAAGGCTATATGATGACTGGTCAGATGACTGTGTGATGTGGTTTTGAATCCGTTCAGACTGGATTACGAGTATGTTGAGGGTTGTGGTACAACCCTGAAGAGAGTAAGTTGATATTCGGTGACAACAAGTTGGTTAAGCACTTGTGGTGATCTTTGTCATGCTAGTGAGGTAGATTATAGGTTTAGTTTGTGACATGATATGCTGGATTTATATTTCTCCTGTTAATTCCATGCCATTCTTAGAAGAGCTATTATAAAACTATTATGCTTGCTTTGTTATCTACTTGTTTGGATGCCAAGTATTTGGTTGTCTTGCGAGTACATTCAAAGTACTCACCTGGCCTTGCACGTGGCCAGTTGCAGGAGAAGACTCATCGTGCTAGATCGTAACCAGGCCAGTCCTGCGAGTTATGGAGCCCAGCCAGGGACATCGTTGCCGATGTATCAAGACCTCTGCTGCCACATAGTTAGCATTGGAGTTGTGTAATATTGTTGTAAGCAACAGTATTGTAATAGTTCCTTATATTAATAAAGCCACTTTTGCCTGGAATTTCTGTATCATGTCTTTGGCGTGCGTCCGGTCTTATCCTAGGGACGGATGTGCGTCGGCCCTCTATCGGGGTGCCACATTAAATAAGTAGTTTGACCAAAAAATCATTTTTTTTAAATTTGAGGGTAACTATTTTCCTTTTGAAATTTGAGGATTCTAAAAATTTACAAAACAACCTAAGATGGTTGATAGAGGCGAAGTTGTCCCTGTCTTTCGATGAGATCGTGGATATCGTTTAGATGGAATAGACTTTGACGATCCGACTACGAACGTGTGAGGACGTCGCGCCTTAGCAATCGCTAAACCAACTCCGAGAGGTTATTGATCACGCCGGAGCACGATCAACCTGACCACGAGGGTCTGTTTCCTGCACGCAAACGAAGAACAAGCAAGAAACCAAGATTGCAATCAGGATATTGCGAATATAAGAGAGAAGCTTTATTGATGAAGGTGGGGTTCTGTGACGTCTTTGTCTGGTCGTAGAACACAAACGAAGAACGCGAAGTTGCAGCTATGGCGAACTTGAAATCTAAACAAAACCCCAGTCTAAACGGTGCCCTAAGGGCTGTATATATGGGGGAAAAGAGAGGCAATTTCGTAACCCTTGGGGAAGGGTTCCGAAAACAGCCCTAGTCTCGGTTTCCCCACACATACGGACTCTAAAAATAGCCTATATTATGGTATTTCGAAATTACATGGACCTGGCCCAAAAATAAGGTGGCGCAACACCTATAATAGCCTATGGACGAAATTAATAAAGTGGGGTCTTGAATATTTCGTCCAAAGTCTTCATGCTCTCCTTATGGTGGCTTTAAAGTGCGGAAATCACCAAGGGAAGCTCCATTGTTCTCTCCCGCGCGTGCCCCTTGTTTGCCATGCTTCATCCCGCTCCAACGGATATCCTTCTTGTCCATGCTAGGTCCTTCATTCATGAGAACAACAAAAGTATCTAACTTAGGCAGCATCATATGTTCATGAACATTAGAAGTATTCCCAATAAACGAAAGTACCTGGTAATTCAATTGGCGTGCACGAGCTCTAGTAACTGGTCCAGTATGTATAGCAGCTGGTGCTGTGGGTGTAGCAATGGTATTGATGTCCTCATCATCCTCCCCTTCTTGAACTGAAGTCGTCCTCGACGGAAGCTCATCTTCCTCACCCAAATATGGCTTCAAATCTGCAATGTTAAAAGTGGGACTAACCCCAAAATCTGCAGGCAGCTCAAGTCGATATGCGTTATCATTTATTTTTTCTAACACTTTGAAAGGACCAGCAGCACGCGGCATGAGCTTTGACTTACGCAAATCCGGAAACCTATCCTTACGCAAATGCAACCAAACAAGATCTCCAGGTGCAAAGACAACAAGTTTTCTACCCTTATCTCCAGCAAGTTTATATCTAGCATTCATGCGCTCAATGTTTTCCTTAGTTAACTCATGCATCTTCAATATCAATTCAGCACGTTCTTTAGCATCAAAATTAACCTTCTCCGAAGATGGAATAGGTAACAAATCAATAGGTGCACGAGGTAGGAAACCATACACAATTTCAAAAGGGCACATCTTTGTAGTAGAATGCAGCGAACGATTATAAGCAAATTCAATATGAGGCAAGCATTCTTCCCACAGTTTTAGATTGTTCTTCAAAACAGCCCTAAGCATAGTAGACAAAGATCTATTGACTACTTCAGTTTGTCCATCAGTTTGGGGGTGACATGTAGTACTAAAAAGCAATTTTGTCCCCAACTTAGCCCATAAACATCGCCAAAAGTGGCTAAGAAATTTAGCATCACGATCTGAAACAATCGTATTTGGCACACCATGTAAGCGAATAATTTCACGAAAGAACAAATCAGCCACATTAGCGGCATCATCACTTTTATGACATGGTATAAAGTGTGCCATTTTTGAAAATCTATCCACGACAACAAATATGCTATCCCTCCCCTTCTTTGTTCGAGGTAAACCTAACACAAAGTCCATAGATATATCCTCCCAAGGAACACTAGGTACAGGCAAAGGCATATATAAACCATGAGGATTCAGTCGTGACTTAGCTTTTTGACATGTCGTGCAGCGAGCAACAAAACGCTCAACATCCCGTCGCATCCTTGGCCAAAAGAAATGTGTAGCAAGTACGTCCTCCGTCTTCTTTACGCCAAAGTGTCCCATCAATCCTCCTCCATGCGCCTCCTGTAACAACAAAAGACGAATAGAGCTAGCTGGAATGCATAGCTTGTTAGCACGAAACACAAAGCCATTATTAATGATGAACTTGTTCCATGTTCTCCCTTCTCTACAATTCTCCAACACATCTTTGAAATCAGCATCATGCACATATTGATCTTTGATGGTTTCCAAACCAAATATTTTAAAGTCAAGTTGTGAAAGCATAGTATAACGACGAGACAAAGCATCAGCAATAACATTATCTTTACCCTTCTTGTGTTTAATGACGTACGGGAAAGTCTCAATGAATTCAACCCATTTAGCATGTCTACGGTTCAGTTTTGCTTGACTTTTAATATGTTTCAAAGATTCATGATCAGAATGTATGACAAATTCTTTGGGCCATAAATAATGTTGCCATGTTTCCAAAGTCCGAACAAGAGCATATAATTCCTTATCATAAGTAGAATAATTCAGACTAGGCCCACTTAGTTTTTCAGAAAAGTATGCAACAGGTTTACCATCTTGTAATAACACACCTCCTAATCCAATTCCACTAGCATCACATTCAAGCTCAAAAGTCTTATTAAAATCAGGAAGTTGGAGTAAGGGAGCATGAGTTAACTTATCTTTCAAAACTGTGAAGGCTTCTTCCTGTGCAGTACCCCAAGAGTAAGGCACATCTTTCTTTGTAAGCTCATTGAGAGGTGCAGCAATGGTGCTAAAATCTCTCACAAAACGCCTATAAAACCCAGCGAGGCCAAGGAAACTCCGCACTTGTGTGACCGTTTTGGGTTGCGGCCAACTCTCAATAGCTTCAATCTTAGCTTTATCAACTTCAATTCCCTGTGGAGTAACAACATAGCCAAGAAAAGATACTCGGTCCGTGCAAAAGGTGCACTTCCCAAGGTTACCAAACAAACGTGCATCACGGAGAGCAGTAAAAACAGCACGCAAATGATCCAAGTGGTCCTCCAAAGATCTACTATAAATTAATATATCATCAAAGTAGACTACCACAAAGCGTCCAATGAAAGCACGTAAAACCTCATTCATTAATCTCATGAAAGTGCTAGGTGCATTAGTCAAACCAAAAGGCATAACTAACCACTCATATAATCCAAACTTAGTTTTAAATGCCGTTTTCCATTCATCTCCCAATTTCATGCGAATTTGATGGTATCCACTACGCAAATCAACTTTAGAGAAAATTATAGAGCCACTTAATTCATCAAGCATATCATCTAGCCTAGGAATAGGATGACGATAACGAATAGTAATATTATTAATGCCTCTACAATCAACACACATACGCGATGTACCATCCTTTTTCGGCACTAGAATAATAGGCACAGCACAAGGACTAAGAGATTCACGTATATAACCTTTGTCGAGTAGCTCTTGTACTTGACGCATAATCTCCTTCGTCTCCTCTGGATTGGTACGGTATGGTGCACGGTTTGGTAGCGATGCACCGGGAATTAAATCAATCTGATGCTCAATCCCTCTAATAGGTGGTAATCCCGGTGGCACGTCTTGTGGAAAGACGTCAGCGAACTCCTGCAAAATGTTAATGGCAGCAGGAGGCAAAGAGGATGGCATGTCCTCAAATGAAAATAATACCTCTTTGCAGACGAAAGCATAGCAAACAGATGTAGTGATATCCAAATCAGTAATATCGGATTTAGTGGCAAGTAAACAACCACTTTTCAGTTTTATTTCAGAGGCAACACTAGATGATGATTTATTAGGCTTATTGTGTTGCTCAAATTCTTTTGCTACAATCTGATTTTCACTCTTATGTAGGTCTTGTTTTGCTTTACTAGCTCTAGCAATGTCATCTTTCATAATATGGTCTGGAGACATAGGAAGCAAAGTTATATTTTGATCCTTATGAACAAGAGTATACTGATTTGTTCTACCATGGTGTACAGAATTTTTATCAAATTGCCATGGTCTACCAAGTAAAACGGAGCATGCTTGCATGGGTACCACATCACAATCAACAAAATCAGAATATGTAGCAATGCTAAAATGCACACGAACAGTACGTGTTACCTTAACCTTGCCACTGTTGTTGAACCACTGGATATAATAAGGATGAGGATGTGGTCTGGTGGTGAGAGATAGCTTCTCCACCATCTCCATGCTAGCTAAGTTGTTGCAACTCCCTCCATCGATGATGACGCGAACAGAACGTTCCTTTACCACTCCCTTAGTATGGAACAAGTTGTGCCTCTGATTTTGTTCAACCTGTGTTACCTGCACACTTAAAACACGTTGAGCAACTAAGCTTTCATACCTGTCAGCGTAGTCAGCAGCCATGTATTGTGTCTCTTGTGCAGTATCATCTACACCCCGTTCTTCACTTGCAATAAGAGCCAGAGTCTCCTCGTCATAATCACTAGCGGAGTCATATCCACCATCCGCAGTAATAATCATCACACGCTTGGATGGACACTCTCTCGCATAATGACCTCCACCCTTGCAACGACGACAGATAACCTCATGTGTTTGCCCTGTAGATGCAGTGGATGAAGAAGAACTCTGTGCGGGCCCAGAAGGTGTACTCTTGGCGAACGATGGTGCAGGGGCCTGTTTCCTGGTATCTCTGGTGGAATTGGCGGCTGAAACAGGTGGTGCGGATGCAGGAGGACGTGTTGAAGTAGACGTGGTTCGTGGCGTCCATGAGGAAGTGCGACCTGCAGAAAAGTTAGTTCTTGCCAAAGCCTGTCGATCCTGCACTTCACGTTCAGCTTTGCAAGCAAGATGGAATAAACGAGTGATAGTGTGATAATCCTTATATTCTAGAATAGTCTGAATATCTCTATTTAGTCCACCCATAAAACGTGCAAGCATAGCTTCATTGTCCTCAACAATACCACATCTAATCATGCCAGTTTGTAATTCCTGATAATATTCTTCTACAGACTTTTTTCCTTGTCTTAAACGCTGCAAGTTTTGAAGTAAGTCTCGTTGATAATATGGTGGAACCCAACGAGTACGCATAGCAGTTTTCAAAGCAGCCCAAGTAGCTGGAATATTAGCATGATGTATTCGACAATATTCAGACCACCAAACACAAGCAAAACTAGTGAAAGAACAAACAGCAGCAGCCACACGTCTATCTTCAGGAAATTGCAAGCATGTAAAACGTTGTTCTGTTTCTAACTCCCAAGTAAGATATAGATCAGGAACATAGCGACCATCAAAACTAGGAATATTCAATTTAACTTTAGGGAGATGGTCGTGATCCCGTACCTGAGGGTGTGGTGCATCCCTACCGTTGCGGTTGTATCCATGTGGACGACCGGCGGCTTGTCGTGGTGGTGGTTGTTGTTCCCCGTGCTGAACTGGAGCATGCTCTCCCTCAGCATCGTAATCACCATCGTAATCATCATCATAATCATCATGCTGCTCAGCCGTAGAAACCTCAGCAGCAGCAGCAGCACCAGCACCAGCAGCAGCAGGTGGAGGATCAAGACCAATAAAAGGCTGCACGTGGCCGAGAGGCACGCGACCCGGTCGTCGCCGTTGTTGTGGTTGAAGGGGAACAGAAGCTATAGCTGGTGGTGGTAATCTGGCAAGCACCTCATTGAACTTGGCATTCATCTTGGTGTCGAATTTCTGCTCCATACCGTCCAGCTTTTCCATTGCCTCTCCAAAGGTTGTTAGGAAACCCTGTACCTGCTGAGACATCATTTGCTGAAATTTATCATAAAGCTCCTGGTTGGTCAGGTTCTCCCAGTCGATCTCCGCGTCGTGTGATCCTGGCATGGTTAGCAGCAATAGGAACACAACAAAATATGACCCTACAGACTACTAGGAAGTGGTGGTGGTGTGTCACAAATCTGTCAAGCAAATCTCAATTTCTTACAAATTCTTACCCAGCAGCAGGTGGCGATCGGCAACCGGTGTAGTCAAAACTCTCGAAGGTTGGATATAGCGATTGCCAGGTGGTGTCAAACACACGATGTAGATGTATGTGGAGCTGGGAAGGCTTATAATATGGTAGCAAGAAGGGTCAGCTATAATCAGTTCAGAGATGCAAAATTGAAAAGACGCTCAACGACGGTACCGTGCTGGTCCTAGGCTAGATCGTACTAGAGACGCGAGCCTAGAACACCAACGAAGTCACGACGACACGTACTAATCAAGGGAAGAGCCACTCTGATTTTTTTTTTTTCTTTTTTTTTTTTTTTTTTTTTTTGCTTTTTTTTTTTTTTCTTCAGGAAATCACTATAATGGCGAGTGGCTCAAAACTCTTCCCAAGGACTAAAAACAGGATAGGGACGAAATTTTTTGTGGACACTTTTTTTTTTTTTTTTGTAGCGGTGCGGGGCTGCGGCGGCCAAAAAAATGCGAAAAAATCACTATGATGGCGAGGGTCTCAAAACTCTTTAAAAAAACCTAACAAAACGATAGGGAAAAAAAATTTTCACCCCTCGAAATTTTGGCCTAAAAATTGCTCTGGAAAGCGTGCCAGACTCTTTTTTTTTTTTTTTTTTTTTTTTTTTTTTTTTTTTTTTCCCGAAACCTACTCAGGTAAGGAAACGCGAAATCGAAATCAAATAGATCTCGAAATTAACCTAAACTGAAACAGACTAGGATGGTAATGGATATACGGTGGTGGTATATGGCAGCAAGGATAATGGTGGCGTGGTGGTGGTATATGGCAGCAAGGATAATGGTGGCGTGGTGGTGGTATATGATGAAATACGATGCGGTGACGGCGTGACAAACTATGAACAGAACTCGAAACTCTAAAGAACTAGACACTAAGACCAGCAACTCGACACGACGATGTAACCGCAAATTCAACTAAGCAAACTACTGAAAAGATTATGCAAAGGCTCAGATTGGTTCGGATATGATGATCTAAGCCTAATATATATTTTTTTGGCTGTTTCGTGGACGATAGGTATGAAGAACAGATCCAATCTAAAGATGAAAACTGGTAGAATCTCACCGAGCAACCTGAAAATCTGATACCACTTGATAGAGGCGAAGTTGTCCCTGTCTTTCGATGAGATCGTGGATATCGTTTAGATGGAATAGACTTTGACGATCCGACTACGAACGTGTGAGGACGTCGCGCCTTAGCAATCGCTAAACCAACTCCGAGAGGTTATTGATCACGCCGGAGCACGATCAACCTGACCACGAGGGTCTGTTTCCTGCACGCAAACGAAGAACAAGCAAGAAACCAAGATTGCAATCAGGATATTGCGAATATAAGAGAGAAGCTTTATTGATGAAGGTGGGGTTCTGTGACGTCTTTGTCTGGTCGTAGAACACAAACGAAGAACGCGAAGTTGCAGCTATGGCGAACTTGAAATCTAAACAAAACCCCAGTCTAAACGGTGCCCTAAGGGCTGTATATATGGGGGAAAAGAGAGGCAATTTCGTAACCCTTGGGGAAGGGTTCCGAAAACAGCCCTAGTCTCGGTTTCCCCACACATACGGACTCTAAAAATAGCCTATATTATGGTATTTCGAAATTACATGGACCTGGCCCAAAAATAAGGTGGCGCAACACCTATAATAGCCTATGGACGAAATTAATAAAGTGGGGTCTTGAATATTTCGTCCAAAGTCTTCATGCTCTCCTTATGGTGGCTTTAAAGTGCGGAAATCACCAAGGGAAGCTCCATTGTTCTCTCCCGCGCGTGCCCCTTGTTTGCCATGCTTCATCCCGCTCCAACGGATATCCTTCTTGTCCATGCTAGGTCCTTCATTCATGAGAACAACAAAAGTATCTAACTTAGGCAGCATCATATGTTCATGAACATTAGAAGTATTCCCAATAAACGAAAGTACCTGGTAATTCAATTGGCGTGCACGAGCTCTAGTAACTGGTCCAGTATGTATAGCAGCTGGTGCTGTGGGTGTAGCAATGGTATTGATGTCCTCATCAATGGTTGCCATAGGAACTGGTTTCTCGTGCTGAACATTTTCATATATTAAACTTTTTTGAGTTAAATAACTATGAAATTGAAAACCACTACAAATGAACTCTGAAAATGCTCAAACTTGGCGTGATATCATCATTTAATCCACATAGCATGTGCTAAAAAGATGACAAGGTTACGAGAAAAACTGGATGCACTTCGTGTATAAATTGGACAATCGCTTTTGAAGTATCACGGTTTCGGATGAAAACTTAGGTTTTACAAAGACATTTTATTTTAAAAACCTTTTTAACTCCAAGCTTTTCGTGCTTTCAATATGCACCATTCAAAGCCACGTCATCAATTTTCAACCATTTCTAACTTCATTAACAATATTTTATGCATTTAATGATTTTTTTGAGCTAAATGACCATGAAATTCAAAATCACTAAAAATGAACTCTGAAAAGGCTGAAACTTGGCATGGTTTTTGTGCATTAAAAATCAACCATTTCCAGACTTTTTGTGCATTAAATATGCATCATTCAAAGACACGTCATCAATTTTCAACCCTTTCTGACTTCATTTGCTATTTTCAACCCTTTTTGATTAAAACACCCATTTAAAATAACATAGAAATTACCAAATCTAATATAATGATAAAACACACTAATATTAAACAGCTGGAAAAAGAATCACTAAAAAATCTATTTTTAAAGTAAAGTTATTCACAAACTAGTGATTCACAAATTTTTTAAAGAATTCAAATTTAAACTATATAAATTTGAAAATTATCGGCACTAACAGAAAGTTTATAATTTTTGTGACCTAAAGCAAAAAAGATTCATTAAAAAACTATAAATATTATAACAATTATTCCAAATCTAAAAACAGAAATTGTTGTGTTTAGAAAAACAAAACAACCCAAAAAAGAGAAAATAGACCTTTAGTCCCGGTTGGAGCCACCAACCGGGCTAAAGGTCCCTTTCCGCATGGAATTTGGGCCGCCAAAAAGGAGACCTTTAATCTCGGTTGGTGGCTCCAACCGGGACTAAGGGAGGACCTTTAGTCCCGGTTGTAGACACCAACCGGGACTAAAGAGGACACCAACCGGGACTAAAGGGTACCCTTTAGTCCCGGTTGGTGTCTACAACCGGGACTAAAGGTCTCATTCGAACACGGACTAATGCTTACCAAGCTACGTTCGGCATCCTAGTCGTTCGAATCGGTACTAATGTGCATTAGTCCTAGTTCCTAACGCAACCGGGACTATTGCTCCGATCCGACTAGGATGAAAGCCGTGTTTTCTACTAATGTAACTTGTGGTTAGCACGCGACACCAATGAAGATTGTAAGTATGGCTGCAGGTTCATAAAGACAAACTCTCCCACCTCGAATGAGCGCTCTGTACGATGCTTATCAGCTTGGGTTTTCATGCGTTGTTGAGCACGGAGCAGATGTTGTCTAACTGAATCAAGAACCACGTGACGTTGAGCAATCCATTGCTATAAATCCTCAGATTGAATAGTGTCATCGGCAGTGCTTCCAAAGTGGCGCGGAGCATGCCATAAACTATCTCGAAGGTTGTTTGCCCTGTTGGTGAATTCTAGTTTGTTTTATACCAAAACTCACATAATGGAATCCAGTGCACCCAGCGAGTAGGATGTGCACTCACAAAACCGCGGAGGAAACACTCCACCTGTTGATTGACGTGCTGAGTTTGCCCATGAGATTGTGGATGCTTAGCAGAAATCATACGTGGCAGAGTACCGGTCTTGTTAAACAGTTCCTTCCATAAGTTGCTGGTGAAAACTCGATCGCAATCTAACACAATAGAAGGAGGCATACCATGGAGACGCTAAACTGAATTCAGGAATGTCTTGGCCATAGTCTGAGCAGTGAAATGGTAATGCAGAGGAATGAAGTGGCCATACTTAGTAAGCTTATCAATAACAACAAACCAACAATAGAATCTGCTTGAAGCGGGAAGACCTTCCACGAAGTCCATTGTGACAATTTCCTAAGGCAGAGATGAAACATGCAACGGCTGTCACAGTCCACTGTCCAGGATAGGGCACATGCTCAGGTTTAGCTTGTTGATATATCAGACGTTGTTACACAAACATTTTGATGAAACCCCTCATGGAAGCCCAACGGAAAAGCTGACGGACACGCTTGTAAGTCAATTGGAAACCACAATACCCACCCAGTGCACTATCGTGGAAAGCACTTACTAGCTTATGTTGGAGCAGAGGTTCATTGCCAACCCAAATACATTGATCAAGACACAATACTTCAGCTTTCAAGGAAAACTTAGCATCATACTGAGGATTCAGGGCCACTCGTTGCAGTAAAGCAGCAGAAAAGGGATCACCTTCATAACGATGAATGATATCCTCCAGTCAAAGGGGTTGAGCTGATGAAATATGATGAAGTTCAGGTAACATTTCCTCCTCAGTGTGTGGTCTTCTGGACAGAGCATCTGCAGCTTTGTTTTCACTTCCTTTCTTATAACAAATAGTGTAACTGAGGCCCAACAATTTCGTCAATGATTTTTGTTGCCAAACAGTGTGCAAACTTTGGTCACATAAACTAGCTAGACTCCTCTGATATGTCTGAATAATAAACTCAGATAACTACAAGTAATGTCTCCAGTGTTCAATGGCTAGTATGATGCTAAATATTATTTTTCATAAACACATAAGGTTTGATTTCTGGGACTCAATGCCTTACTTACATATGCCAAGGGATGACCATCTTGTATGAGCACTGCTCCAATCCCCACATCACAAGCATCAGTTTCCACAACAAACTACTTAGAAAAGTCAGGCAGAGCTAAAACTGGTGCAGAGGCAAGACCTTCTTTTATAGCCACAAAGGACTATTGTTCAACATTTGTCCAATGAAAATAAACCCCCTTCTTGAGCAACAATGTAAGTGGTCTACTAATAACTCCATAAAGTTTAATAAACTTTTTGTAATAACCAGCCAAGCCCAAAAATACGCTGGCCTCCTTAATAGACATAGGAGCTCGCTACTTCTGAATTGCAAAGATTTTTGTAGAGTCAATGGACACACCCTTTCCACTTATTACATGTCCCAAATATCCAACCTCCTACTGAGAAAAAGCACATTTAGATAGTCTGGCGTGCCACTGATGCTTGAGGAGCAGCTGCAACACTTCTCCCAAATGCTGCAAATGGAGCTCATAAGTTTCAATGAAGACTAATGTATCATCAAAGAACGCCACAACACATTTTCTCAAATCAAGGGATGGCTCACTGTTCATAGCAAACGGAAAAGTGTTAGGTCCTCGAGTCAATCCAAATAACATCACTAAAAACTCAAAATGACCAGTATGAGTTTAGAAAGAAGTTTTATATTCCTCTCTAGGAGTCAGTCTAATTTGATGATATCCGTACCTTAAATCCAATTTGCAAAACCAAGCAGAACTAGCTAATTCATCCAACAATTTATCTATAAATGCTATTGGATACTTGCACTTAGCAGTGATAGCATTGAGATGTTTGTAATCAATCACGGGTCTCCATCTCCGATCCTTCTTTTGCACCAAAGTCATTGGAGAAGAAAAGGGGTTATTGCTGTGTCTGATAACACCAGAAGCTAACCTCTCTTGCACTTGTTTCGCTAGTTCATCCTTCAATGCAAGAGCTATTCAATAAGGTCTGATAGCAACAGGTCCAGCAACAGGTATGATAGGAATTGTATGATCATATTTTATTCTCGGAGATAACCCAGTACGAGATGCAAAAACTGGAGCCAACCTGTCAAGAATCTCTTTAACTTCAGGAGGCAACTCAGATGAAATAGTATCTTCAGTTACTAACAAGGCTGACATTTCCATCATAGCACAAAGCTGAGGACTAGCATCTGCTCCCAATAATGTAACAAAAACACTATCCTGCTGGAAGGATAGCAACTGTTAAGCCCAATCAACCTGTATAGGATTGTGCTTAGCAAGCCAATTGATACGTCTCAGACGTATCTATAATTTTTGATGGTTTCATACTGTTATCTTGTCAACTTTGGATGTTTTATATACCTTTTATATCTTTTTTGGGACTAACTTATTAATTCAGTGCCAAGTGCCAGTTCCTGTTTTTTCTGTGTTTTTGACTCTTTTCAGATCTGGTTTTGGAACGGAGTCCAAACGGAATAAAATCCCAGAAATGATTTTTTCCAGAACGGAAGAACATCGGGGGACTTGAGGGCCAAGGAAGGGGGGCCCACAGGGAGCCCACAAGCCCTGTTGCCGCGGCCAGGGGGGCCCGCGGCAACCAGGCTTGTGGCCTCCCTGGCGCTCCCCTGCCCTAGCTCTTTGGCCTATAAATTCCCAAAAATCGCAGAAAAAATCAGGGCATCCACAAAAACACTTTTCCGCCGCCGCAAGCTTCCGTTTCCGCGAGATCTCATCTGGAGACCCTTCCCGGTGCCCTGCCGGAGGGGACTTTGGAGTTGGAGGGCTTCTACATCAACATCATCACCTCTCCAATGGCTCGTGAGTAGTCCACTTCAGACCTACGGGTCCGTAGTTAGTAGCTAGTGTTAGGAATAAGCAACTTGTATTACCATGAGGCCATAGGCCGGTATATATATACATGTACAGGTGGTGGACTATATGCAGGAAACCCCTTATATATTGGGATAAATACAGAAGGGTACATGACTTGTATTATAACTCTAACACCCCCCCTCAAACTCAGGGTGGATGAACAACACTGAGTTTGGAGAGATAAAAGCCATGTTGTGCTCTAGTATGGGCCTTCGTCAGGAAATCCGCCAACTGTAACTCGGAAGGCACATACTGAAGAGCAACAACCTGATCCTGCACAGCAGCGCGCACATAGAAAGCATCAACACCAATATGCTTGGTGAGCTCATGCTTCACAGGATCACGCGCAATGCTAATAGCACCTGTACTGTCAGATAAGAGCAGAGTCGGTGTAGTGACAGAAACACCAAAATCCTGAAGTAACCACCGTAACCAAGTCACCTCTGCCGTCAAAAGAGCCATCGCTCGCAACTCAGCCTCTGCACTCGAACGGGAAACTGCAATCTGTTTCTTCGTCTTCCAGGCAATGAGAGAACCACCAAGAAAAACACAGTAAGCAGAAAGTGAACGGCGATCTGAAGGATCACTAGCCCACGTAGCATCCGAATAGGCCTGAAGCTGTAAAGAACTGGAGCGAGGAAAGAATAAACGATGAGAGATTGTGCCCCGAAGATATCGGAGAACACGGAGGAGATGACTATAGTGAACCGATGTGGGAGTAGAGACAAACTGACTGAGAATATGAACCGGATAAGAAATATCCGGACGAGTGACAGCTAGATAAACAAGACTGCCAACAAGATGACGATAGCGCGTCGGATCAGGCAGGGGATCACCATCAGTAGCAGAAAGGTGAACATTGAGCTCCATAGGAGTCTCAACAATGCGCTCATCAGTAAGAGCAACACGAGCAAGAAGATCCTGGATATACTTTTCCTGGGATATAAAAAAGCCATCAGAGGTAGAAGAGACTTCAATCCCAAGAAAGTAGCGAAGAGGTCCAAGATCAGACATAAGGAACTGCTCACTAAGACGAGCCTTGACAAAGGCAATATACTCAGGGTCATCCCCAGTGATGACCATGTCATCAACATAAAGAAGAAGAAGAGTCCGACCACGAGGAGAAAGGTGAATAAATAATGCTGGATCATGAACACTTGGTGAAAAACCAGCGGCAGTCACCACAGAAGCAAACCGCTCAAACCAGGCTCGGGGGGCTTGCTTAAGGCCATAGAGAGAGCGACGAAGACGGCATACCATGCCATCAGGAACAGAATACCCAGGTGGAGGCTGCATGTACACCTCCTCACGCAGCTCACCATTAAGAAAAGCATTCTTAACATCAAGCTGAGAGATAGACCAGTGGCGTGTAGAGGCCACGGCAAGAAGTGTACGAATAGTGGTCATATGAGCCACAGGAGAAAAAGTCTCATCATAATCACGACCATGCTCCTGCTGAAAGCCACGAGCCACAAGACGAGCTTTGTGATGCTCGAGAGAACCATCGGAGCGAGTCTTTACCTTGTAGACCCACTTACAAGTGATGGGACGGACTCCAGGAGGAAGGGAGACAAGATCCCACGTACCTGTGCGTTCAAGAGCAGCAATCTCCTCAGCCATCGCAAACTGCCATTCAGGATGAACAACAGCCTGATGATAAGTAGTTGGCTCAAGAACAGCAGCTCCAGCGGTGGAAAAGCCTAAGCGATCAACAGGTGGACGAGGACGAGAACGCAAGCCATAAGGAGGCTGAGACGAGGAGGACGGCACATCCAGAGAAGCATCCGCAGAACGTGAACGACGAGTGTAACACTGAGGAAAAGATGGAACAATGGAAGGAGGAATCGCTAAAGTAGAATCGGAGAGTGGCGACGAAGAAGTCACTGGAGAGGAAGGTGTAGAATCCGGTGACATGCTAGACGAGGAGACCGTGGAAGATGGTGGCGACAAATCGACTGGAGGTGGAGAAGCAGAGGGAGCAGAATGAGTAGGCAAAGGCTCAACAAGTGTGATAGGCGTGTCAGGAAAAGTGAGAAAAGAGATATCCTCTACTGAAAAAGAGGAGGAAGATGAGCGTGGGTAGAAGGGACGAGACTCATCAAAAGTCACGTCCCGAGAGATACGTATCCGACGACCGATAGGATCCCAACAACGATAGCCCTTATGCTCATCACTATAGACTAAGAAGACACACTCAACAGACTGAGCAGTCAGTTTGGTGCGTTCGCGGGGGGCAAGAAGAACATAGCAAACACAACCAAACAAGCGAAGCGTCGAATAATCGGGAGACCGATCAAAAAGACACTCGAAAGGAACACCACCCTGTAGAGCAGCAGAAGGCTGGAAATTGATGAGATAGGTGGAGGTGGAGACGGCCTCAGCCCAAAAATGCGGCGGGAGAGAGGCAGCAATCATTAATGCACGAGCCGTCTCAAGAAGATGACGATGCTTGCGCTCAGCCACACCATTCTGAGCATGAGCACCAGGACAAGAGAATTGAGAGAGAGTCCCTTGCTCAGCAAGAACACCACGCAGCATCTTAGAGATATACTCGCCAGCGGAGTCAGCACGAAACACACGAATGGGAGAAGAGAACTGAGTATGAACCATGGCAGCAAAACGCTTATAAATGGACAACACCTCACTACGAGAAGTCATGAAATAAAGCCATGTGTAACGAGAGAAGTCATCTATGAAAATAATATAGTATTTATGACCCCCTTTCGAATCGAAGGGAGCCGGACCCCATACATTGAAATGGACTAAATCAAAAGGACGCTTAGACACTGACTCACTATGTGGATATGGTAACTGAATCTGCTTGCCAAGACGACAACCCTGACACTCTAAGGAGGCATCTCCTGAGACAGACCCCAGAAGACCTCGACGAACTAACGACGACAAACGAGAACCACATAGATGACCAAGTCGATGATGCCATTGCTGGAAAGAACCAGAAGCCGAGGCGACCAAAGCGGAAGAACGGGCGAGAGAATGGGCAGAGGAAGGAACATGAAGCCAGTCCACCTCCCAAAGACCCTCAGAATCACGGCGGCGAGGGCCAGCCCCAACCAGAGTGTGCGTGCGACGGTCCTGGACAGAACAAGCGTCAAGATCAAGGATGACACGACAACCAGAATCAGCAAGTTGAGCTGCGGAAAACAAATTCATGGTAAGTCGAGGAACATGAGCAACATCAGGAATAGAATAAGAGGAAGTGGTAAGAGTGCCTCTACTAACGACAGGAAGGGGAGTACCATCAGCGGTGAGGACATGAACAGGAGAATCAAGCGAACGAAGAGAGGACAGAGTGGAAGAATTAGAAGTCATATGAAA
This sequence comes from Hordeum vulgare subsp. vulgare, assembly GCF_904849725.1. Taxonomy (NCBI): domain Eukaryota; kingdom Viridiplantae; phylum Streptophyta; class Magnoliopsida; order Poales; family Poaceae; genus Hordeum; species Hordeum vulgare. Next base: position 123,145,199 of record NC_058524.1, on the reverse strand, counting down.
GGAAGCTCCAGAGTCCAGAACCCATGGGGATGTACCTGACTGTGTAGAAGGTGGTTGCTCAGTGCGGGAAGCCTCAGTCACAGAACCAGCAGTACCCGTTGAGGAAGAACCGGAAGCAGCGAGCAGACGCTTAAGTCTCAGAATATCCTGCTCAGTCAAAGCGATGGCTGAAGCTGTCGAGGTAGATGACGAAGTCGCTGGAGATGGTGACCGCGCCTTGCGCAAGTGTTTCTTCTTCGTGTAACAGTGCGGCTCAATATGACCATCATTGTTGCAGTAGTTACAATGTGGACGGGGGCGACCTGAGCCGCCAGAAGGAGTGGGCAAGAGCGGCGGATCACTTGAGCGAGAAGGGGTCGGTGCAGCAGGTGGCGTAGAAAAAGTCCGAGCAGCGAGCACCGAGGGAACCTCCAGCAAACCAGCACCACGTAGGCGAGTCTCCTCAGCACGAATCTCAGAAAGCGCCTCCATGAGAGAAATACGGCCACGAGCAAACAACTGAGCACGCCGGGGCTCAAACTCCTTACGGAGCCGAGACAGGAACTCGTAGACCCGATGAAACTCCAAGTCGGCCTGGACGGCCTGGCAACAGGCGCAAGTACGACAACCAGCACTGCGAAGAGAATCAAGCTGGCGCCAGATAGCAGAACTCTGTGCATAGAAGGCATCAACAGTAGAGTCACCCTGATGAAGAGCATGCTCCTAACGGACCACAGAGAGGTATAAGGCATCACCAGAGGGCTCATAGCGCTGACGAAGGCGGGTCCACATCTCAAAGACAGTAGGAAGGCCCAGAAACTCAGAAGCAAACTGAGGCAGAACACTAGCAGTGAGAACAGCGGCAGCACGAGCATCATCATCAAGCCACTGGGTGTAACCGGACAGAGCATCCCGATACACCTGAAGAGTTTCCTCATAAGCCAAGACCTTCTCATCATAAGCACTCACAGTGGCCTCATAAGCAAGCTGAGTCGTATCCTTTGCGGCCTGAGAAGCATCCGTAGGAAGAGCCGGTGGGATCGGCGGGGTGGGAGCCAGGGGAGGAACCGGACATGGCGGACAAGAGACCTCGCCGGAAAGAAAGCCCCATAGGCGGATGCCACGCATGTGGATGCGCATGAAGCCAGTGAACTCGGTGTAGTTAGTGCCATCAAAAATCACTGGACAACGAGGAACAGCAACGTAACCGGATGCAGCAGACATTTTTTTTAGAACCAGAGATCCAATCGAGATCAGATCAGGGCGGCGGCTGGCGGGCGCTGGATCAGGCGCTGGACCTGACGGGAGCCGCTCCTGGCTGGAGCAGGAGGTGCAGTGGGAGCGGGAGGGGCCGCTCCTGGCAGCCTGGAGTCCTGACGGGACGGGGAGCCGCTCCTGGATCAGGCGGTGGACCTGTCGGGAGCCGCTCCTGGCTGGAGCGGGAGGAGCAGCGGGAGCGGGAGGGGCCGCTCCTGGCAGCGAGTCAGCCTGGAGGCCTGACGGGAGACGCCCCTAGCGGGAGCAGGAGCGGGAGGAGCCGCTCCTGGATGGAGCGGGAACGGGAGGAGCCGGGGGAGATCGGCCTGCTCCTGGCGCGATCTGGAGGAGAGGAGCCTCTCCTGGGCAGAGCCGCTCCTAGCGAGATCGAGAGTTTCGACGGGGACGGCGGGAGCGGACGAGGAGGAGACAGGAAACACGAGTTGCGCGTGCTAAGAAAACCTAGGCTCTAATACCATGTTAGGAATAAGCAACTTGTATTACCATGAGGCCATAAGCCGGTATATATATACATGTACAGGTGGTGGACTATATGCAGGAAACCCCTTATATATTGGGATAAATACAGAAGGGTACATGACTTGTATTATAACTCTAACAGCTAGATCACTTCTTCTCTCTCTTGGATCTTCAATACAAAGTTCTCCATGATCTTCATGGAGATCTATCCGATGTAATCCTCTTTGGCGGTGTGTTTGTCGAGATCCGATGAATTGTGGATTCGTGATCAGATTATCTATGAATTATATTTGAGTCTTTGCTGATTTCTTATATGCAAGATTTGATATCCTTGTAAGTCTCTCCGAGTCTTGGGTTTTGTTTGGCCAACTAGATCTATGATTCTTGCAATGGGAGAAGTGCTTGGTTTTGGGTTCATACCGTGCAGTGACCTTTCCAAGTGACAGAAGGGGCAGCAAGGCAAGCATCGTGTTGTTGCCATCAAGGGTAACAAGATGGGCTTTCATCATAGATTTGAGATTGTCCATCTACATCATGTCATCTTGCTTAAGGTGTTACTCTGTTCTTATGAACTTAATACACTACATGCATGCTGGATAGCGGTCGACGTGTGGAGTAATAGTAGTAGATGCAGAAAGTATCGGTCTACTTGTTTTGGACGTGATGCCTATAGATATGATCATTGCCTTAGATAACGTCAGGACTTTGTGTGGTTCTATCAATTGCTCGACAGTAATTCATTCACCCACCGTCTACTTTCTTTCATGAGAGAAGCCACTAGTGAACACTACGGCCCCCGGGTCTATTCACAACTATCGTCTCCACCTTTACTTTTACTTTGCTTTGTTTACTTTTTTGCTTTCAGTTCTCACTTTGCAAACAATCTATAAGGGGTTGACAACCCCTTCATAGCGTCGGGTGCAAGCTCTTTGTGTTTGTGCATGTACTTGTGACTTGACTCGATCCTCCTACTGGATTGATACCTTGGTTCTCAAACCGAGGGAAATACTTAGCGCCGCTGTGCTACATCACCCTTTCCTCTTCAAGGGAACACCAACGCAAGGCTCCAAGGCCGCGGGGAAATCCTTTGCATATTTGCCAAGGAAGTCCCTATAGGCATATCCCATAGCAGAAGGATTCCTAGCGCCGTTGCCAGGGAAGGTCTGTTGTCGCAGTAGCAGAAGGATTTCTGGCGCCGTTGCCGGGGAGGAGGATCAAGTCAAGAATATTCTCCCGTCAACGTGCCTATTTCTGGTGTCGTTGCCGGGGAGAGATCAAGTCAAGATCTATCCAAGTAGGTGTCACAAACTCATCTCTTGCATTTACCTTTTTTGCCAGTCGGCTCTCGTTTTCCTCTCGCCCACTTCACATTTGCCATTTTCATTTGCCTTTCTCCCTTGCCGTTTTCATTTGCCTTTTTGCCTTTCTCCTTTGTCGTTTTCTTTTGCCTTTTTGTCGTTCTCTTTTTCCCGTTTCACTCGCTTACTTCATGCTCGTTTGTGTGTGGGATAGTCCATCAATGGCTAGACCCACTACTCCAAACGATACCCCTGAGAACGAAGTTCTCAATTTCAAGCAGATTGAGGAAGAAAATTTAAAGGACGCTTGGTACAGGATTTGCAATGCTCAAAGCAGATCTACTCGTAAGCAATTCACTACCGTTCTTCTTCGCAGTTTTTATGTTGGAATCTCTCCTTGGAATAGGTATATTCTTGATACCATCGTAGGCGGGAATTTTTTGGGGAGCCATACTGTTGACTCTTATGGAGCTGTCATGAATTTGGTAGGCTCACCCCCGCTCATGGTAAATGGAACTACCTTGACCTTGGAACACGTGATGCAAAGGCTTGACGCCATTGAAAGCAAAATTGCCACAATTGAATTTATTGAGGGTTTGGATAGAATAATCCACAATCAAATTACTCAGTACGGATCCAAAGTGGGAATGCTTTTGAAAAATTTAAGGGAGAAGGAACCTATAGTTAATGATTCCTCTAGAATTGGCAAACTAGAAGATGTCATAACCAATTTGGGTTCCGCTTTTGCCGCTGTGCAAAATACTCCAAATCTCACTATCAAAAAAACCGTCAAGTCTGTTTTTGTTCCTAAATCTAGTGGTGAGTCATCCAATAAAGATGAAAAATCTTAAGATGATAAATGATCACGCTATTTATGGTTTGAGCACCAAAGATGACTGTACGTGATTCCATCACCTTATGCCTAGCTAAGGGCGTTAAACAATAGCGCTTGTTGGGAGGCAACCCAATGAATCTATCCTTTTTCTTTCTGTTTTGTGTTTTCCACACTTTCATAATTCTGTTATGATTGTGTTTTTTGTGTGTTTCTTTTGCGTTTGTGCCAAGCAAAACCGTTATGATTAGTCTTGGGGATGATCGTTTGGTCATGCTGGAAAAGACAGAAACTTTCTGCTCACGAAAAGAATTTTCATTTTTATTCTGTAAGAGATTTTGAGTTGATTATTTTTTATGCTGATTGCTACGCAAATTATTCAGACTGTCATAATTTTTCAGAATTTTTGAAGTACAAGAAGTATACGAAGTATACAGATTGCTACAGACTGGTCTGCTGTTAACATATTCTGTTTTTGTTGAGTTGGTTGCTTATTTTGATGAAACTATGGATAGTATCGGGGGGTATTAGCCATGGAAGATTGAAAATACAGTAACCCAACATCAACATAATTAGAATATAAGTTTTCTACAGTACCTAAGGAAGTGGTGGTTTGCTTTCTTATACTAATGTTATCACGAGTTTCTGTTTAAGTTTCGTGTTGTGAAGTTTTCAAGTTTTGGGTGAAGTTCTTATGGACAAAGAGATAAAGAGTGGCAAGAGATCAAGCTTGGGTATGCCCAAGGCACCCCAAGTTGATTCAAGGATGCCGGAAAAGCCTAAGCTTGGGGATGCCCCGGGAAGGCATCCCCTCTTTCGTCTTCAATCCATCGGTAACGTTACTTGGGGCTATATTTTTATTCACCACATGTTATGTGTTTTGCTTGGAGCGTCTTATATCGTAGGAGTCTTTTATTTTTGTTGTGTCACAATCTTCCTTGCTGCACACCTAGAGAGAAAGACATGCACTCACTGTGATTTTGTCGAGCTTCACTTATATCCTTTGGTTAGACAATTCAGCTCACATGTGCTTCACTTATATCTTTTGAGCTAGTTGATTTTGCTCTATGTGCTTCACTTATATCTTTTAGAGCACGGCGGCGCGTGGCTTGGTAGTTGATCTATGCTATGAAAGTAGTCTCAAAAGGGGTAGTTATCCAAAGGGATATGAAAACTTCCACCTTCATGTGCATTGAATAGTTAGAGAAGTTTGGCTCATCTCAATTTGTTTTGAGTTGTGGTTGTGGTAATATTGAAGTTATATTAGTAAGGTGTTGTGGATCTAAAAATACTTGTGATGAAGTTAGTGATTCCCGTAGCATGCATGTATGGTGAACCTCTATGTGATGAAGTCTGAGCATGATTAGTCTATTGATTGTCATCCTTTGTGTGGCGGTCGGGATAGCGCGATGGTTTATACCTACCAACCCTTCCCCTAGGAGTATGCATTGAATGCTTTGTTTTGATTACTACTAAAACTTTTGCAACAAGTATATGAGTTCTTCATGACTAATGTTGAGTCCATGGTTTAGATGCACTTTCACCTTCCACCATCACTATCTTCTTTAGTGTCGTGCAACTTTCTCCGGTGGACAAAACCCACCATATAGCCTCCCTCAAAACAGCCACCATACCTACCTACTATGGCTTTTTCAAAGCCATTCCGAGATATATTGCCATGCAACTACCACCATGACATGTGCCACCACTTCTACATTGCCATTGCATGATCATAAGATAGCTAGCATGATGTTTCCATTCGATGTCTATGCCATGCTAGATCATTGTCACGGTACACTACCGAAGGCATTCCATATAGAGTCATCATTGCTCTAAGTTTTGAGTTGTAAGTGTGATGATCATCATTGATGGAGCATTGTCCCATGTGAGGAAACAAAAGAGGCCAGCGAAGCCCATTTACAAAAAGAGGCCAAAGATGCCCTCCAAAATAATAAAAAATATATAAAAAAAGAGGCCAAAAGATCCCACCAAAAAAATGAGAGAAAAAGAGAGAAGGGACAATGCTACTATCTTTCCACACTTGTGCTTATTAAGCACCATGATCTTCATGATTGAGAGTCTCTCGTTTTGTCACCACCATATAGCTAGTGGAAAATTTTCATTATATAACTTGGCTTGTATATTCCAATGATAGGCTTCCTCAAAATTGCCTTAGGTCTTCGTGAGCAAGCAAGTTGTATGCACACCCACTAGTTTTCTTTAAGAGCTTTCACATACTCTTAGCTCTAGTGCATCATTTGTATGGCAATCCCTACTCATTCACGTTGATATCTATTGATGAGCATCTCCATAGCTCGTTGATATGCCTAGTCAATGTGACCATCTTCTCCTTGTTTGCCTTACAACCTCCACCACACTCCATTCCACTTATAGTGCTAAAACCATGGCTCACGCTCATGTATTGCATGAGAGTTGAAAAAGTTTGAGAAAGTAAAGGTGTGAAAACAATTACTTGGCCAATACCGAGGTTGTGCATGATTTAAATTCATTGTGCAAGGATGATAGAGCATACCCTGACTATATGATTTTGTAGGGATAACTTTCTTTTGGTCTTGTTATTTTGAAAGTTCATGATTACCTTGCTAGTTTGCTTGAAGTATTATAGTCTCCACGTCAATAGCAAACTATTGTTTTGAATCTAATGGATCTGAACATTCACGTCACATAAGAGGAGTTACAAAGGACATCTATGCTAGGTAGCATGAAAGCATAAAAAATTCATTCTTTATCACTTCCCTACCCAAGGACGAGCAGGAGTTAAGCTTGGGGATGCTTGATACGTCTGAAACGTATCTATAATTTTTGATGGTTTCATGCTGTTATCTTGTCAACTTTGGATGTTTTATATACCTTTTATATCTTTTTTGGGACTAACTTATTAATTCAGTGCCAAGTGCAAGTTCCTAATTTTTCTGTGTTTTTGACTCTTTTCAGATTTGATTTTGGAACGGAGTCCAAACGGAATCAAATCCCCGAAATGAATTTTTCCAGAATGGAAGAAGATCGGGGGACTTGAGGGCCAAGGCAGGGGGCCCACAGGGAGCCCACAAGCCCTGTTGCCGCGGCCAGGGGGCCCTGCGGCAACCAGGCTTGTGGCCTCGCTCGCGCTCCCCTGCCCTAGCTCTTTGGCCTATAAATTCCCAAAAATCACAGAAAAAATCAGGGCATCCACGAAAAACACTTTTCCGCCGCCGCAAGCCCCCGTTTCTCTGCGAGATCTCATCTCGAGACCCTTCCCGGTGCCCTGCCGGAGAGGACTTTGGAGTTGGAGGGCTTCTACATCAACATCATCGCCTCTCCGATGACTCGTGAGTAGTCCACTTCAGACCTACGGGTCCGTAGTTAGTAGCTAGATGGCTTCTTCTCTCTCTTGGATATTCAATACAAAGTTCTCCATGATCTTCATGGAGATCTATCCGATGTAATCCTCTTTGGCGGTGTGTTTGTCGAGATCCGATAAATTGTGGATTTGTGATCAGATTATTTATGAATTATATTTGAGTCTTTGCTGATTTCTTATATGCATGATTTGATATCCTTGTAAGTCTCTCCGAGTATTGGGTTTTGTTTGGCCAACTAGATCTATGATTCTTGCAATGGGAGAAGTGCTTGGTTTTGGGTTGATACCGTGCGGTGACCTTTCCCAGTGACAGAAGGGGCAACAAGGCACGCATCGTGTTGTTGCCATCAAGGGTAACAAGATGGGCTTTCATCATAGATTTGAGATTGTCCATCTACATCATGTCATCTTGCTTAAGGCGTTACTCTGTTCTTATGAACTTAATACACTAGATGCATGCTGGATAGCGGTCGACGTGTGGAGTAATAGTAGTAGATGCAGAAAGTATCAGTCTACTTGTTTTGGACGTGATGCCTATAGATATGATCATTGCCTTAGATAACGTCATGACTTTGCGCGGTTTTATCAATTGCTCGACAGTAATTCGTTCACCCACCGTCTACTTTCTTTCATGAGAGAAGCCACTAGTGAACACTACGGCCCCCGGGTCTATTCACAACTATCGTCTCCACCTTTACTTTTACTTTGCTTTGTTTACTTTTTTGCTTTCAGTTCTCACTTTGCAAACAATCTATAAGGGATTGACAACCCCTTCATAGCGTTGGGTGCAAGCTCTTTGTGTTTGTGCAGGTACTTGTGACTTGACTCGATCCTCCTACTGGATTGATACCTTGGTTCTCAAACTGAGGGAAATACTTACCGCCGCTGTGCTACATCACCCTTTCCTCTTCAAGGGAACACCAATGCAAGGCTCCAAGGACACGGGGAAATCCTTTGCATATTTTCCAAGGAAGTCCCTATAGGCGTATCCCGTAGCAGAAGGATTCCTGGCGCCGTTGCCAGGGAAGGTCTGTTGTGCAGTAGCACCAATCAATACCTAAGATACGATCATAAGTACCCAGCAGGGAAATTCTGAAATGGTTGGTGAAATGATGACCACCACAAGACCACTATCCTGCTTGCATCTATTTAGAGAAAGGAATTAATTTCCCATCAACAACTCTGACCATAGACACTGCCATGTCAGAAACATGAGATAAGGAATTGGCCAATACTATATGAAGGAAAGTATGACTGCCACCAGAATCCACCAAGAAAAGTATTGTGCGGCATTTCAAGTGCACTCTTAGTTTCATTGTCAACATAGCATGGGTAGCAAAATCAACAATTGTAGAAGCAGATAAGGAAGAGAGCAATGGCTTCACTCACATTATGTTCCTCTAAAGTACCATACTCATAAGGCAGACACTATACATATTCCAACATCTCCTGAACGACATGTAACTATATTTCCTGCTTGCACTTGTGATCTCGAGCCCATCTTTCTCCACAAACAAAGCACGAACCCTTGGATTTCCTGAATTCCCTAAGAGCAGACCATCTATCATCGGTAGTGTTGGATCTGGGAATCGACATCTTCTTGTCCTCGATTGGCTTGGAGAAAGTTGAATGAACAGACACAAAAGAAGTTGAAGATGAAGAACAAAACTGCATTGGAACAGGGTGTGCAGAAGATTCAGGCAACTCTTGGGATAGTAGGGCGAGGGCATAAGCTGAATCCAGGTCCATTGGTTGATGTATCCTGACGAACATACATACTGCAGGATTTAGTCCTTCCATGAAACGAGTTACATAGTGAATTGCATTTGGGTGGTCCTCATCAGCAGTTAACTGATCAAACAATTCGGAAAACCTCTCCACATATTCATAAACAGTGCTAGTCTGACGAATATAAAATAAATGGTGTAAGAATTGGTGATGTTTATTGCGATCAAATATGAAAAACAGCAAACCACAAAATTCAGTCCATGAAGCATAAGGTGCCCTACGTTGAACTAATTATAATCATCTAGCAGGAGGACCATCAAATAGAGATGAGTTGAAAGGCCACCCACTGAGTTTGGGGCGTATTCCAGAATCGGAAATAATCCTCACAATGGGTTTCCGAGAGCTCACAATGTTGCCTCGGATCTCGTCGAGGTCGATCGTGAGCATGAGCTTGACGTCGTCGAGCCTTCGCGAGAGCTGATCCAGCTTGGTGTAGCTTGGCAAGCACGATGACCATCTCCACGCTCCTCTCTGAGGAGCTCTTGGTGAGGGCAGTTATACTTGTCATCTGCATTGTGTTTTCCGTGAAGAGGAATGGGTGATGCAACACAATATAGGTAAGTATTTCCCTCGGTAGAGAACCAAGGTTTATGGAACCAATAGGAGTAGCGGTCAACCATCATCTTCAGCGACTACACACAAAAGAGAAAACACTTGCACCCAGCACGGGCAAGAGGGTTGTCAATCCCCTTGGAGTCATTATTTGCAAGCAAGTAAAGTGTGTAGATGATAGTTGATAATTATAAATTGCAAAATAAATAGAAAACGAATAAATGGCAGCAAGGAAATTGTAGCGTTTGTAAATATATAAGTGAGTAGACACGGGGGACATAGTTTTTTATAGTGGAACCTCTCATGAAAATAAGCATACGTTGGATAAACAAATTACTGTTAGGCCATTGATAGAAAAGAGCAAAGTTATGTGATATTCACGGCAATGATCATGTGTATATAGGCATCACATCCATAAGCAAATAGGCTGACTCCTGCCTGCACCTATTACCATTACTCCACCCATCGATTGCTATACAACATGCATCTAGAGTATTAAGTAAAACAGAGAGAGAGAGAGAGAGAGATGTGAGTTCTTGCGAGAGAGGAGAAGTTTTTGCGCTGGAGAAAGCTACCAGCTTTTCTGTTCTATTGATCTCGTCTGTTACACTGAAAACCGAAAGCTACTTAGCTACATGCCCTGGTCAGCGTGGTGCCGATCCGATTCTGCCGTGCCATCCCACGTCGTCCGGATCTTCAGCTTGCCACACTGACCAGGACCTAACAGAAAACAGAAACCGAGCAAAAGGTGGATGATCGTGCGCGCAGGCACTCCTCCTCCTACTACTTGTGGGCTGCATGAGTCCACTACGACCACGGACATGCAGGTGCTTATTAACACAAAACAACCTATACTATTTGGGTGGAGCTTAGGCTAACATACCACAACTTGAGTTGGCTAGACTACAAAAAGAAATAAGTTAGCTAACATTAGTTCAAAGTATCACTACACTATTTCTTAGTACAAGCATATTGCCATGGAACAGTACCAACTGACATATGATGTGTGCACTGTGCATAACAAAATCAAGACTGTATTGCTTGCCACAAGACTCTTCAGGAACCTAACCAATATGCTTGAAAATGTGCAATCTATCAGTGAGTTGTGTAGATTAATAGGAACCCAATCACATGGCCTAATCCTATGCACTTATACTAATAATAATATTAGTACCAAATATTTCACTGAAGCTATTTTTCTTAGAATATTTACTAAAGTTTGGGGTTGCCACTAAATCATAATGATATAAAGAAATGGAACATTCTCTAGGTGGTGAAAAAAGTGTTTATGATCAAGCAGGTGTTTGTGTGTGTCATCATATGACATGTAAAAACATTGGAGAGGATTGTCACCGATGCAAGCAAGAAAAATAATCACAAGCTGGTATTGAAAAAGCCCAACCAGAGTACCAAATTACTAACAAAGGTTACTAGTTGCTAGTATATGCATAGCAAAGAAAGCCTAGTAGAAATCATTGGATGTTTGGCAAGCATATCATAAGAAATTACATGGCAAGGTGGCTACCTTATGATCTCTCCGTTGCAACAATCTCATCCTTCAACCAAAAAAGCCTAAGGTTTGGGCTCTTGGTATTGATGAATATCTCTCGATTCATTAGGCATTTGAAAAGTCACGACGCCTTTTCTTTTTCTACAACACATAGCTCTACAATTGGCTCTAGCACATCCACACAATTTCCAATCAAGAACATGTCATCATGGTTTGATTCCTTTAACTCTTCAACCAATTTTGCAGATTGCTTCTTTCGGAAATCGATGTAGTCCTCGAGAGCCAAAGCAACCTGGCTTTTCTTCCACTTTTTCATAGGCTCTCCCTTTTATCCTGAGTTGTGTGATGTTGTAGGTTCAGTTTCATCTCTTCTTGCCCCTTGGCCATACATATCATAAGAGGACATAACAACACAAGACTGGTAGAGGAGAAGGGGTTTACATCACTCGTAGAGGAATCCCTATGTGAAACTGCGTCACTTGTTAGATCCACTTGTGGAATTGATATAAAGTTGAGTTGTTCTGAAGCAACACTTCCTGCTCCAAGGAAAAGAAACATATCGGTAGATTAACAATTGACAAGTTCGCACGCAAAAATAAATCACAAATAAGTTGAAAGGAAGGACAAAACTAGAGTCACACAAACATCAGTATCAGATAACATTTCTTGGAATGTGTTTTCTTTGTGTGCATAAGGTTTTTTTGCTTCTTACAAATCATGCACGGGGTACCACCTTAGATGAGCATGCAATGGGTGCCCACCAGAAAGGAATTTATATATTATAGTGAGGTGTTGTGTAGCATGTTAGGCTAGCATGAAACCATGAAACCGAGTCATGACGATTCTTTCGGTTATGGCTAGCTTCAGAGTAAACTACACCACTTGGCCACATCCGTATTTGCTACAACTCTTCCATTTATATATTCGAACAGGTGATTCCCTTTTTTTGTCGAGTAGGTTTTTGCATGGCATCATGTTCGTGTTTTTTAGAATGATAATGAATAGAAGTCCATCACATGAGAGTAGAATAACATATTTACATATGCCATGAATAAATATACCAAACTTCATAAAGTTGTTAATGAAACACATTTTGCATCTCTATGATTCTCATAACTGTACTAAATCTCATAGCAAATTAATATCAGCATTTATTTTAACAAATTTTATAGCTCCCAACAGCTTTTAGTTTTAGAAAAACAATAAGAAATTCCAAAAAACTTACATGTCCAAATGATGCTTAGATTACATATATAGAGCACAAATGATACACGAAACATAGCTTCATGCACTGAAGCCAATGCCTTGAAGAGCATGACTAGCTTTTGAAAGTGCAATCATGTCCTTAATCATATTTTGATATTGTTGGCAACATACATATAGGGAACTAATCATCTCTGTCAAGCGCATCTCAGATTTAGTTCCCAAGAGATTATTGTGCGGATCATGACTAACGTATTCACGATGCTCAAAGTATAGAGCAACAAGACAAAAAGCTCTATATCTTTTTGGTTTACTCTTGAGTATAGGGATCCCGCACTATTAAGAGGGGATCATTGGTTCTTGCAACAGACTAGCTCAAAAATCTAGGAAAAACCCTCATGGTTAAGTTCTAATCTTGGCTGTGAATTTGGCCTTGATACGTATCCAACATATCAATAATTTATGAAGTATTCATGCCATGTCTGCCTATGTTTACAATACTTTTATATAGTTTCTGCACTTTATATGATTTATTTAGAACTAACCCGGACTGACACTATTTTCAGCAGAACTACCGTCGTGTTGTTTTTTGTGCAGAAATAGAAGTTCTCGGAACTTGACGAAATGTTTTGACGATTTTTTTGGAAGAATAGAGAAATACTGGAGCAAAGAAACACCAGAGGGGGGCCCTTGGTGCCCACTAGACACGAGGGCACGTTAGCCCCCTCGCAATGCCTGGTATCTAGTGGGCACCTCGTGGCCCATCTTGGCATGATTCCAACGCCCAAAAATACTATAAATATAGAAACCTCCAGAAATAACCCAAGATGAGAAGTTCCACCGTCGCAAGCCTCTGTATCCACGAAAAACCAATCTGGAGATGTTCTAGTACCCTGTCGGAGAGGGGAAATCATCTCCTGTGGCCATCTTCAGCATCCTAGTGGAGGCCATGACGAGGAGGGAGGGTTTGTACTAGTAGCTATGTGTTTAATGTCTCTCTCTCTCTCATGTTCTTGAGATGTCCTGATCTTGATATATCATGGGCCTTGTTAATATAGTTGGATCATATGGTGTTTGTCCCATGCTATTGTTGTGATGAATTGAATCTTTCACTTTAAGATCTTGTTATGTTAGATTGAATATTCAGGTTTGAGATCACATGGTATATGTCTTGCATGCAGATGCCTGTAGTGACATTGGGGTATTCAAGTGATTCAATTGATATATGTTGTGGCATCAACTCACGAATTCCCGAGGTGACAATGGGATAATCTAGGCATAGGGGTTGATTGCACGTTTTCATATTATGTTCTCCGATAGAAATCTTGGTGTTCTCCTTGAAGTTCTTTGTGTTGGATTGAGTATTATGAATATGAATTTTTTATGGTGTTATTTAGTAAGAATTCTTGATACATCGATCGGAAAGGATAACTTGTTATCTTAGTATGAACTCTTAGAAATATTGATCAGAAAGAATAACTTTGAGGTGGTTTCGTACCCTACAAACAATTTCTTCTTATGTTCTTCACTAGATAGGAACTTTGGAGTGATTCTTCATCGCATGTTGAGGTATTGTTATGTGATCCAGTTATATTAGCATTGTTGAGAGATTGCACTAGCGAAAGTACGGACCCTAGGCCTCATTTTCAAGCATTGCAATACTGTTTATGCTCACTTTTGTTACTTGCTACCTTGCTATTTTTATATTTTCAGATTACAAAAATCAATATCTACTATCATCGCTACATATCACCATCTCTTCGCCAAACTAGTGCACCTATACAGTTTACCATTGTATTTGGTGTGTTGGGGACACAAGAGACTTTTTATTATTTGGTTGCAGGGTTGTTTGAGAGAGACCATCTTCATCCTATGCCTCCTACGGATTGATAAGCCTTAGGTCATCCACTTGAGGGAAATTTTCTACTATCCTACAAAACTCTATGCTTGGTGGCCCAACACGAGTCTACAAGAACAAGTTGTGTAGTAGACATCAAGCTCTTTTCTGGCACTGTTGCCGAGGAGGTGAGTGCTTCAAGGTATATATATTTAGATCTTGCAATTATATCTTTTAGTTTCTTGTTTTTCACTAGTTTGGTTTTATAAATGAAAATTACAAAAAAATGGAATTGAGGTGGTCTCATATTGTTCATCTTTATCATGTCTTTCTAGAAAATGATGGAAAGGAAAAAATGTGCTCAACTGCTAGAGGAAGAATGTATGAAAATGCTTAATGTGAATTCCTTAAATGATGAGCATGATAGTAATATTATTAGTATGAATTCTATGAATATCCATGATGCTATTGATATGCAAAGCCACAAGCTTGGGGATGCTATGTTTGATGAAGATGATATTTATAGTCCCACAAGTTTTAATGAGCAAATTTATTATGATGAAATCATGCCTCCTATTTATGATGATTATATTTATGAAACTGGGTTTGGAAGAGTGTCAACTCTAGGTACTAATGATCCCACTATTTTGGAGGGTATTGAATCTTTTCATAATTATAAAAGTGGATTCGGAGAGGTCGTGACTTTATTTAGTGATGAATCCACTATTTTGGAAGATGTTTGGATTGACTATGAAAAATAGTTGCTATATATGATGATTATTGTGATGACATGTATGCTATAAAAAGTAATAATAACCATGAAACTTGTCATCATGATTTTAATTTTCAACTGGATTATACTACTCAAGCATCTCATGATAGTTATTTTGTTGAGTTTGCTCCCACTACTATGAATGATAAGAATTTTGCTTGTGTGGGTAGTAATAAAAATTCTATGCTTGTGCATCATGGAGAGAATTCTTTATGTGATAGTTATATTGTTGAATTCCTTCAAAATGTTGTTTGAAAATTATAATGAGGGAGGAACATATGCTTGCAGGAATTGCAATAATATCAAGTTTCCTCTCTATGTATTCAAAGTTTTGAAGTTATGCTTGTTTTGCCTTCCTATGCAAGATGATTCTTGCTACAATAAAAAAATTCTTGAAAAATACCTATGCATAGGAAGTGGGTTAGACTTAAATTTACTTGCCATGTGATTCATGATGATCTCTTAAATGTTTCCACTACTAGGGAAAACCCTAGAAGTAGCACAGGTATTTGGTGTATCAGTAGCGCGGGTAACCGCGCTACTGATACGATGCTACAACTAAAGTTTATCAGTAGCACGTCTTGACATGCGCTGCTGCTATCCCTACTTAGTAGTAGCGCTTTCTGTACTAGCGCTACTGCTAAGTGTGTCAGTAGCGTGTTTTGACACGCGTAACTCTTACTTTAGCAGCAGCGTTTTCCTGTCCAGCGCTACTACTATATTTTCTCATATCATTTTTTCTACGTGTTTGCGATGTTTCTGTATAGGTTTCATACAGTATTCTAATCATATCATAAACATGCAATATGCTCATCATATCAGACACATAATAGTCTCATCATATCATCCAACACAAATCATGTCGTCACGTCATAATCACGATATAGCTATACAACTTACATGACATGTCTCATCGTACATAATGTAGTACTTCTTGACGCGTCGGTTCGTATCCCTCTCTCGCACTAGTGTGAACCTAAACTAACTACTGGCTGTCGCTCGGAAACCGGAAACCGGTACACCTGGGCCTGACACTCCGGCCACTCGTCGTATACTCCTCGCGTAGCACTCTTCTCCATCAATGATCTATGCACCTGCATCGTCACATGAGTTGATGATATGCAACATATATAGTTGAGCAACAGAAAGAGACAGACTTGGCAAAAGTAGAAGCCACATATCATAAGCATACAAAGTTCATTGTACCCAAAATGCCCTAACTAGAGCGATCTTCGCTAGTTGAGGAGGACGGTTTAATTACATCACAAATAAAGTTTCGTCGTGCATAACTCAAAGTTTCGTCATAGAGAAAGTATGGACTAAACGGACACATTGTCATATATCGTCAATCACTCCAACATGTTGTGCCATCCATGCAAGCCAGGGAGATAGTCCCCGAGCGCAGTGAAAGGCTTCAGGTCGAGACACTGAGCGTCTACGCGTATTCGGACGTCTTCCCGCGCCATTTGCCCTACTTCAGAGAACATCCCTATTTTTTCGAGGACCTCCTTCATGATGATTTGGGCAAGTTCACGCTGGATGTGATAGAACTCAGCTTGGAGTCGATGATCCGGGATATCTCCTAGGTTTTTTGACCATTGCAGAATATGGGCATCACCGGATCTAGGTGACATGCGAAGGTTCTGCTGATCTTGTCTGAACTCCTGCATGTGGTGGAGGACATAGAACCCATCACTGATAGTACCACTCAGTTGCTGGATGCGACATAAGTTAGTCTTATAGCCGAAGCAGGGCACGCGGTTCCTTGTCATCGTGAGCAAGATCTCTCCACTCCGTACGCCGTACGTAAAGATAGAACTATCAAGAACATACTTGATGTGGGTGTAATCCTTTTTTCTTCATGTTCTTCGACAAGTCCAAGTAAAGAGCATGGGAGACTCGGGGGTAAAGGATGATGTGGACGGCGCGCCCGTCGCTGCGCAAAGTAAGTACACCTCAAATTAGCCTCCACGCATGCAAATGAAATGATTGGAATCGAAGGAAGGCACGGGAATCGTCTCCTTGTCCTTAGTGCCGACCATTAAATCGTCGATGTCGTTACTCGCGTATTCACGGTGCTCTTTGCAGACTGCCAAGAAGCTCTCGTGCATGAAGTACGGGTCAGCGACACACATATAAGGTATCTGCTCAATCCTGATGTTGTAGTTCATGTGCAAGGAGAAAAGGTGGACAAACGTAAAATCCAGCTTTTCACGTGAAACATGTCGAAGATGTATCGAATCGAAGGAAGAACTTTTCCACAGGGAATGTGTCGACGTACAACCTTTGTTGCGGCACGTGAACCACGTAGAGCGGGTATCCTGGATTTTGTGAGGTGATCAGGCTTTTCTCTCTTTGCAACACATCGTCATGAAGTCTCCTGAGATCGCTGTATATGGCCTCTAACGCTGCCTTAGGTAGGATTGTTTCACCGGGGATATGGTATTTCGCTGCACCCATGACAGGTATACGGTCTTGAACCCGAGGCTGTGGAGGCGGCTGGATCATAGAAGCACCTTTGTTGCCTTTCCTCGCTCTCTTCATATGCTTCTTTGCTACTGGAAGGTCGTATATAGTATGTTCAGCCTCCGGAGGCGGCAATTCAGGCACCGACTCATGACGCTCAAACCCTGAGTACTCATACTGCTGAGCCATCAATCCTCCATCGTCATAGGCGCCAGTATTGAGATACTGTAGAGTGTCATCATCATCCTCATCGATGGCATCGATATCATGCATTGCTTCTTTGGTGGCGGCGACGTCATCAACGACTAATGGAGCCTCTTCCTCACCCCATCCACTATCACCTGACACGACACGCGACGCTAATTGGGTAGGTGGGGTGTTGATGTTCATACCTTGTTGAGGCAGCGTGCTCGTGGGTGTGCTCCCGACCACCTCCAGACGAAGCGGACTTTTTGGCCACAACAGGACCCACCTCTTGCAATCGCCAAGCCGCCGCGGGGTCTCGTCGTCGTCTCCCCCTAGTACTGGAGGAGCCAAATTCTCATGGCCCGGTTTGACACTCGCCACGGAAACCTTGAAGACGTCAGGGGGGATCGGATGGCTGTGGAACAATTGTTCCTTCGGCTTCACTATCGTCTCCTTCCCCATGTCCACCTTCTGACCGCTGATGGGGTACAATATGGTGCACGGGGTAACGTCGGCCTCAAAGATATGTTTGCGAGGTGAGACATCCGAAAGGCAACAAAAACGAGAGATTACACATTTATTGAAGTGGGCCGGTGTGACAGGTATCGTGAGGTCGTGGAGCTCAGCCAAAGATGAAGCACCACCGAGCACGTCCGAGACGGAGGACGGGCTGCTATGAGAAGGTCCAGGAGATGATGTAGGAGCTGGCACAGGAGCAGGTGCGGAAGCCGATGCAGGAGCTGGTGCAGGAGCAGGTGCGGGAGTTGGTGCAGGAGTTGGTGCAGGAGCAGGTGCGGGAGCCGGTGCAGGAGCAGGTGCTGGTGCATCGCTAGTCGAGCTGCTCGTGAAGAAGTTGGAAAGGGAAAAGTCCGCTGCCTCTTTATTTGGATTTTGCCTACCCCAAGTGACGAAATCCGGAACCAAGACACCATACGAAGCTGCAATATCCTGTTTTGCGGCACCTACCGCTGTTGTGACTTCAATCGCAACCTTCTTGTCGATGTTTTCTTCATTTAACCTCCGTCTTTCCTTTCTCTCCTCCGTGGTCTCACGGTAGTACTTCTTCCATGTGGCGCCGTCTCCCACATCGTGCACACGTCCATACGACGGTCGAGTGTCCATAGGGAGTCCTTTCAATATGTTCAAGGCTCGGTTGAATGGGTTGTCCCACTTGGGCCTCGCCAACTCCTCTGACGGCGAGTCAATTTTGGTCGCGATCCTGTGCTGCTCTCTCTGCAAAAGGAACAAGGATCGTTCACAAATATGACTAAACGTGCAGTCGAATTGATCAGAACCTAAAAATTACCAGCAGTCTCATGAACTCCATCGTGACCGCGTCCGTCTCGAAAACCTTCTTCACTGGGTCCCAATGGTACCGGGCCCTGAGGACGTCATGCTCCTGCGGGGCGGTAAACTCCGCCAAGGGATCTGGGATGCCTAGACTTTCGTGTTCCGCGTCTCCTTGGCCCATATGGACCTCTTCCCTGCGTAACCACGGCTTTCGAGGTGGTGGCACACCATGTTCCTCTCTTGAAGCCCCTTCATGTACTCCGACTTTTCTTTGGCAGCTTCGGCAACGCAAGCTGCCTTCGATATTTCAAACTAATCTTCCGTAATTGTCAGATTATCCTTTACAATCTCGGAGTAGGGTTCCTTTATGTGGATGATCCTTGGTTTCACCCTTACTTTCCATGCGGCAACACGCCGCTAAACTTGCCCATGGCGCGTCTGTTTACCTTCTTCATTGTCGGGTCTTTATCTGTATTTTTATATTTTATTTCATCCCGGCCCGGGAACAAGAACACCTGGTGCAGCTTCATTAGGAGGGTTTCCTTCATATCTGCTATCTTCCATAGTTTCGCATCGTTGATGGTGGCGGTTGACCGTAGGATGCAGCCTATTTGATTGCCGAAGCAGGCGCACGCTTCCACAGGCTCTTATGGCTCAAAATTGTCATCGTCCACCTCCGTGACTGATACGTCTCCAACGTATCTATAATTTTTTATGGTTCCATGCTATTATCTTGTCAACTTTGGATGTTTTATATGCATGAATATGCTACTTTATATTTTTTTTGGGACTAACCTATTAACTGAGTGCTAAGTGTCAGTTTCTGTTTTTTCCATGTTTTGACCCTTTTTCAGACGGAGTCCAAATGGAATAAAACTTTACGATGATTTTTTGGGACCAAAAGAGACCCCCGAAGGTTTGGAAGAAGGCCAGAAGAGCCACGAGGGAGTCATAAGCCCGGGAGGGCGAATACCCCCCTAGGCCGCACCTACCAGGCTTGTGACCTCCTCGTGGGCCCAAAAAACGTAATTCCACCGCCATAAATTCCTATAAATTCATAAACCCCCAAAAATAAACCTAGATCGGGAGTTCCACCGCCGCAAGCCTCTGTAGCCACCAAAAACCAATCTGGAGCCCGTTCCGGCACCCTGCCGGAGGGGGAATCCATCTCCGGTGGCCATCTTCATCATCCCGACGATCTCCATGATGAGGAGGGAGTAGTTCTCCCTCAGGGCTGAGGGTATGTACCAGTAGCTATGTGTTTGATCTCTTTCTCTCTCTCGTGTTCTTGATATGTCTTGATCTCGATGTACCGCGGGCTTTGCTACTATAGTTGGATCTTATGATGTTCTTCCCCCTCTCCCTTCTTGTAATGAATTGAGTTTTCCCTTTGGAGTTATCTTATCGGATTGAGTCTTTGAGAACACTTGATGTATGTCTTGCACGTGTCTATCTGCGGTAATCAACTTGCGGGTTTGTGACATTGGGAACCTATGCATATGGGTTGGCACACGTTTGATTCATGTGAGTACTCGATGTATGTTTTGGTAATCAACTTGCGGGTTCGTGACATTGGATACCTATGCATAGGGGTTGGCACACGTTTTGACTCTCCGGTAGAAACTTTGGGGCACTCTTTGAAGTTCTATGTGTTGGTTGAATAGATGATTCTGAGATTGTGTGATGCATATCTCATAATCATGCCCACGGATACTTGAGGTGACAATGGAGTATCTAGGTGACATTAGGGTCTTGGTTGATATGTATCTTAAGGTGTTATTCTAGTACGAACTCTATGAAGGATCGAACGGAAAGAATAGCTTCGTGTTATTTTACTACGGACTTTTGAATAGATCGATCAGAAAGAATAACTTTGTGGTGGTTTCGTACCCGACAATAATCTCTTCGTTTGTTCTCCTCTATTAGTGACTTTGGAGTGACTCTTTGTTGCATGTTGAGGGCTAGTTGTATGATCCAATTATGTTATCATTGTTGAGAGAACTTCACTAGTGAAAGTATGAACCCTAGGCCTTGTTTCCACGCATTGCAATACCGTTCGTGCTCACTTTTGTTACTAGTTACCTTGCTGTTTTTGTAATTTCAGATTACAAAAACCTATATCTATCACCCATATTGCACTTGTATCACCATCTCTTTGCCGAACTAGTGCACCTATACAATTTACCATTGTATTGGGTGTGTTGGGGACACAAGAGACTCTTTGTTATTTGGTTGAAGGGTTGCTTGAGAGAGACCATCTTCATCCTACACCTCCTGCGGATTAATAAACCTTAGGTCACCCACTTGAGGGAAAATTGCTACTGTCCTACAAACCTCTGCACTTGGAGGCCCAACAACGTCTACAAGGAGAAGGTTGCGTAGTAGACATCAAGATCTTTTCTGGCACCGTTGCCGGGGAGGTTAGCGCTTGAAGGTATATCTTTAGATCTTGCAATCGGATCTTTTTGTTTCTTATTCTTTCTCTAGAAAACTACAAAAAAATGGAATTGAGGATGCCTCATATGCTCCATCTTTTCAATGTCTTTCGTGAGCATGATGGGAAGGAAAATTGTGCTCAAGTGCTGAAAGAAGAATTACATAGAATGCTTGGCATAGAATATGTGAATGATGAGCATGATTGCAATGTTAGCATGAATTCTTTGAATACCCATGAAGCTAATGATATGCAAAGCCACAAGCTTGGGGATGCTATATTTGATGAAGATGATCTTTTTAGTTCTTCCACTTTGAATGATTAAAATCATTTTGATGAAAGCATGCCCCTATCTATGATGATTATTGTGAGGATACTTATGCTATAAAGAAGAGGGATGATAAAACTTGTAATACTCTCGAGAACCCCTTTGCTAAACCTTGCTTTTTCATTGTGGACACAATTTGTAGTGCTCAAGTCTTTTACGATACTCCCACTACTATTCTTGAGAATATATTTCCTTATGTGGAGAGTAGTAAAATTCCTATGCTTGTAGATCATGAAAAGAAATCCTTAGGTGCTGGTTATATTGTTGAATTCATTCATGATGCTACTGAAAATTACTATGAGAGAGGATCATATGCTTCTACTTATTGCAATAGTATCAAGCTTCCTCTCCATGTGTTGAATTTTTTGAGGCTATACTTGTTTTGCCTTCCTATGCTAGTTGATTCTTGCTCCAACAAGTTGTTTGTTCACAAAATCCCTATGAATAGGAAGTGGGTTAGACTTAAATGTGCTATCCATATGCTCCATGATGCTCTCGTTGTGCTTCAATCCTTATCTTTTATGTGAGCATCATTGAAATCATCATGCCTAGCTAAGGGCGTTAAACAATAGCGCTTGTTGGGAGGCAACCCAATGAATTTATTCCTTTATCTTTCTGTTTTGTTGCGTCCACACCATCATAATTCTGTTATGATTGTGTCTTTTGTGTTTCTTTTTGTGTTTGAGCGAATCAAAACCTTTATGACTAGTCTTGGTGATGATTGTTTTATCCTGCTGGAAAACGACAGAAACTTTTCGCTCACGAGATGATTTTTCATTTTTATTCAGAAATATATTTTGAGTTGATTCTTTTTGCTGCTGGTTGATATGCCTTTTTCCCAGGCATTCGTAATTTTTAGAATTGTTGAGGTACCAGAAGTATACGAAGTATACATGTCACATCCCTGACCCCTTAAGCAAGTTAGTCTTGTGCTCATGTCTTCTTTGCATTGCATCTAAGAATTTGTCAACAAGAACAAGAAAGTGGCAAAGGAAAAACTCAAAACCCTAGCCCTTACTTTAAGTAAAGGAAATCTCAAACTAGTCAAAATCAATGAATCCAAAATGGCCTCAAGAAAAGTTCAAACTTTCTCATAAATCATGAAAGTAAATGAGCAATGAAGAAAACATTTTTCTTGACACTTTAAGCATTTTAAATAAGTGCAAAAAGCCACTGGTTTCAAATTTTAAATTTGAAATCAGAAACTTTAAATTTTCAAAAATGTTGAAAACTTTGGAAATGGTTGGGAATATTCCAACAAATATTTAGGTGTGTTTAAAATAGTTTTTACAACCCATTTTGGAGCTGAAATAAATAGCAAGTTATTGAAATGGCTAAAACAGAAACAGAACAAAAAAAATGGAAAACCTTACATGTCGCCTAGCCGGCCCAGCCCAGCTCCTCCTGTCGTCTCCCTCCTCGCCAGTAGGAGCAGGAGGTGGCCGCCGCGTCGCCGCGCGCCTCCACGCAGCTCCCTGGCTGTCTGGCCGTCGTTTCGCGCTGGCGAGCACGGGGATAAGCTCCCCGTGGCCGACCCTATCCATTCCCAGCGCCAGTTTCCCCCCCCTCCTCTCGGATCTCTCCTCCCCCTTCTGCCGCCATTGGAGCCGAGCAAAGCTCGAGCTGCCCGTGCCCCTAGCCATAGGATCCCCTCTCTGAGCGCGCCGTTAGCTCCGCCTCGTCGATCTGGTCCTCCCTGCAGAAGCCGAAGCTTCCCCGAGCCCTGCAACGCCCACGGCATCGCCGTCTTCAACCTTCGACCGCCGGCGAGCTCCGCTCGATTCGTCACCCTCAGCCCTTCCCCGAGCCGTCTAAGCCCTGCTCTGCACTCCCCGTGAGCATGCGGTCATTTCCCCTAAGCTCTCCCCGTCGATCCCCTCTTCTAGGCTAAGTTCCATCGGAGCCCGACGAGGACCGCCGCTGCAGCTCGTCGCCGGTAACCCTCCGGTGAGGTGCTGGTCCGTCTGAGGCTACCAACAGCCTCAGGACGTCGTGTAGATGCGTTAGGTGCCCAGCCCCGAGCGTTTTGACCCCGTATCCGATGGCTTCGACGATGGCCGAACTTGGTCGCCGCCAAGCTCGTCGCCGGCGTTGATTCCGGCCACCCCAGCCCCTGGGGCTTGTTCCATCATGCGCGCCATCGAGTGGCCGTTCCTCCCATGGTCTCAGCCGTGCGTTTGGGCCTCTGTGCGCCATTTCCGAGCCCCCCCCCCCCCCCCCGAGGTTCTGGTGCTCGCCGGAGGCTCCCCGCCGGCGAGGACGACCTCGCCGTCGGTGGATCTCGGCTGGCCTGAGCCACTGACTGGTGGGGCCAGCCTCTGGCAAGATTAGAAATAATAAAAACAAACCAATAAAAGTAATAAGACACTGACATGTGGGTCTAGTGGGTTTAATTAACTAAATAAGATTAATCCTAATCTAAAATTGGCCAGAGAGACTGACCAGTGGGTCCCACTGGTCAGGCTTGACTTTCAACGGCCAGTTGGACCTGTTGATGTCATGCTGATGCAGTAAAAGTATTTTCCAGTATAAAAATAATTCCAGAAATGTTTAAAAACTTCAAAAATTCATAGAAATTAATCTGTAACTCCAATGAAAATAATTTATATATGAAAAAGTATCAGAAAAATTCAAGGAATCTGAATATGCTACTTTCAATCATGTTTGAAAAATTTACAGAACCCAAACATGTAGAATAATGAATAAGTCAATTCTTATAATTATTTTATAAATGGAATTTGGAAAATATTCAAATTTCATTATGATTGACATGATCACACACTGTCTTAATTACAAAACAGTACTTTAACATGACATTTCATGCATGCTAACATCAATTTGATCTAAGCATTAGGTCGAATCAACTAAATTGGTATCCGAGAATACCTCGTTTGAATTGATATTGAATGTGATTCAAATCAACTTCAAACCTAATACATGTTGATTATAATAGTATATCACCTTGCATTCTCATGCCATGCTCATGCATCATCTTGTTTGCATATGATTGTTATTGATTGTTGCCATTCATTTCGGTAGGCTCCGCACCCCCGGATTCCACCGAATATCCGTCTGACGGATATTGTCCCTCCTCTGAGCAACAAGGCAAGCAACCATTTTGATCATCCCGATAAATCCCATGTTCTTGCTCCTGCACTTATTTATTGCATTAGGATCAAATGCTTCAACTGCTTTTGCCACGTTAGTTGAACCCACCTCCTTTGCATGACCTATCCTTGTCATAGTAAATAGCCGAACCTTGCAACCTAGCATACCTGGTAGTTGCTTGAGCCATGATGTGTATTATCCTGCTATGCATGCTATGCTTAGAGTTGTGTATGGTCTGTCATCTGGGAGATGAACAGAATTGTGAGAATGTGTTCGGTAAGCAAAGGTTGTGTGTTGAACTTGATGTGGTAAAGGTACCGGTGAAAGGCTGTGTAGGAGTACATGGCGGGTTGTTTCATTGGAAGCGTCCATAGGAACTGAATTCCATGTATGTAATCCAAGACTAGATACTACCACATGTTGGGCCCTGAAATATGACCCCGCTCGGCCTATTAATCGCTTAGTACTCGTCCAGGAGTTGCAAGTAGTTTCTGGTGTTTATAGTAATGCTGGAGGCCGTGCATGGTGCTGACCTGAGAGGTGGGCCGTGATGCGGTAGGCAGTGGCACGGTGTACCAAGTGGCACCCGGATGCTGGGCTTGGGAACCCTGCGCACATCGTTTGAGGCCGTGGCGGAAACCTCGGTCGGACTTCCGTATGGGTTACTCTTAGATAGGCGATAAACCTGGACTAGGTACTAGTGTGGTTAACGGTCGTGGCCGACTCCCTCGCTGGGCTTCCGCTTGAAGGTTGCCGAGGTGCATGACGTGCACATGGAGATAAGTGGCGAGAGCGTGTGTGACGAAGGACACCCCTGCAGGGTTATGATCTATTCGAATAGCCGCGTCCGCGGATATGGACTACTTGGAGACATATGTTGTTCATAGATAACTTTAATGGCTACTCATAAAATTGTCAAGATAAGCGTGAGTGTCATGGACGGCATTTCCGTATGGAGACGGAATGATTCCACGATAGTGGTGTTAGTGGACTCGTATGCGAGAAACCAAGTTGTAAAAATTATTTAAAAATGCAAGTTGTCTAGCCACGAGTCAAATGCTGGCTTTCCGCATGAAACCCCACAATACCTTTTGATACCTTGCATGAGTAGTTAGTTATCCTAAAGTCTTGCTGAGTACCTTCGTACTCATGTTTGCTTAATAAATGTTGCAGAGGTTGCTAATGACCCTAATGGAGGGTTCTTCGTAGACATCGACGATGACGAGTAGCTGGTGTCCCAGCTACGATCTGGCCCTACGTTGGATCTGTAGTATAGTCAGGCCATGTGCCTTCTAGTTGTCCTGTGTGTACTCAGACAGTTTAAACTCTTCCGCTGGCTTGTAACTGAATGACTGCTATTATGGGTCGTGAGACCCTTAATGTGTAATATTATGTGTGTGGCTCTTCCGAGCCTCTTAAATAAAGCTTGTATGTTTATGGTTATGTTGTGATGCCATCGATGTATCTATACATATCGGTATGCCATGCGTACGTGTGTCGTGCTTGATATGTATGGGGTTCGATTACCTAGTCGTGAACTTTAGTAGCACTCCTTACAAGGAAATGCCCCTTTGTGATCCAATGGGCCTTGGTAGTTCGCTACTGCTCCGGACACATTGGTTGACTGGCATATGTCCTTCTTAGCTGCTGTGTCTGTCCCCTCTGGGGAAATGTCACGCGATGTAATGGAGTCCTTGTAGCTTGCTACGACTCGTCTACATTCGCTGATGACCGACACGTGCTTTGTTGGGTCATGTATGCATGTCCTTGTACGGTACTGCCACTTTGGTTTATGACTAGACATGTCGATCCGGGTTCTTTGACATTGGAATGCTAGCGACACTATTGCATACGTGAGTCAAAAGACGCAAACCGTCCCGGCTAAGGTAAGGTTGCAGCCGTGGAGTTAACCGTGCGTGAGACCGCAAAGGGATGCGATGTGATACAGGCTGGATTCCTATGGCTTAGGATCGGGGTCCCGACAATACTGATTGCTACAGACTAGTCTGTTTTTGACAGATTCTATTTTTGTTGTGTTGGTTGCTTGTTTTGATGAAACTATGGATAGTATCGGGGGGTACTAGCCATGGAAAAGTGAGAATACAGTAATCTAACACCAATATAAATAGGAATCAAGATTGCTATAGTACCTAAAGAGGTGGTAGTTTGTTTTCTTGTGCTAATGATATTACGAGTTTCTGTTTAAGTTTTGTGTTGTGAAGTTTTGAAGTTTTGGGTAATGTTCTCATGGACAAAGAGATAAGGAGTGGAAAGAGCTCAAGCTTGGGGATGCCCAAGGCATCCCAAGCCAAATTCAAGGACACCAAAAAGCCTAAGCTTGGGGATGCCCCGGGAAGGCATCCCCTCTTTCGTCTTCAATCCATCCGTAACTTTACTTGGAGCTATGTTTTTATTCACCACATGATATGTGTTTTTCTTGGAGCGTCTTGTATCTTAGGAGTCTTTTCTTTTTGTTGTGTCACAATCATCCTTGCTGCACACCTTTAGAGAGATACATGCACTCATCGTGATTTTGCTAGAATGCTCATCATGCTTCACTTATATCTTTTGAGCTAGATAATTTTGCTCTTTGTGCTTCACTTAGATCTTTTAGAGCACGGCGGTGCGTGACTTGGTAGTTGGCTTATGCTATGAAAGTAGTCCCAAAGGTGATAGGTACCCAAGGAGGATACAAAAACCTCCATCTTCATGTGCATTGAGTAGAAAGAGAAGTCTTGATTCCTCTCAATTAGTTTTGAGACGTGGATTTGGTAATATTAAGAGCTATGTTAGTAGGGTGTTGTGAATCTAGAAATACTTGTGTTGAAGTTAGTGATTCCCGTAGCATGCACGTATGGTGAAACACTATGTTAGGAAGTCGGAGCATAATTGATCTATTGATTGTCATCTTTTGTGTTGCGGTCGGGATCGCGCGATGGTTAACACCTACCAACCCTTCCCCTCGGAGTATGCGTTTAGGACTTTGTTTCAATTACTAATAAAAACTTTCACAACAAGTATGTGAGTTCTTCATGACTAATGTGAGTCCATGGTATAGATGCACTTTCACCTTCCACCATTTCTAGCCTCTCTAGTGCCGTGCAACTTTCGCCGGTACACAAAGCCACCATATGCCTTCCTCAAAACAGCCACCATACCTACCTACTATGGCATTTTCATAGCCATTCCGAGATACATTGCCATGCAACTCCCACCGTTCCGTCTCATGACTTGTGCTGTGACTCTCATATTGCCATTGCATGATCGTAAGATAGCTAGCGAGATGTTTCAACGTCATACGCCAAGCTAGATCGTTGCACATCCCGGTACACTCCCACATGCATTTCCTATAGAGTCATCATCGTTCTAAGCTTTGAGCTGTGAGTAAATAAAAGTGTGATGATCATCATTATAAGAGCATTGTCCCATGTGAGGAAACAAAAAAAGAGGCCAAAGAGCCCAAATAAAAAAAGAAAAAAAAGAAAAAAAGAGGCCCAATAGCCCATAAAAATATTAAAAAAGAGAGAAAAAGAGAGAAGGGACAATGCTACTATCTTTCTCCACACTTGTGCTTCATAATAGCACCATGTTCTTTATGATTGAGAGCCTCTCGTTTCGTCACCACCATATGCTAGTGGGAATCTTCATTATACAACTTGGCTTGTATATTCCAATGTTGGGCTTCCTCAAATTGCCCTAGGTCTTCGTGAGCAAGCAAGTTGGATGCACACCCACTAGTTCTCCTTTTGAGCTTCCTCAAATTCCACATCAAAAATTCGGTCTTTATCACTTCCCTACTCGAGGACGAGCAAGAGTTCAGCTTGGGGATGCTTGATACGTCTCCAACGTATCTATAATTTTTTATGGTTCCATGCTATTATCTTGTCAACTTTGGATGTTTTATATGCATGAATTTGCTATTTTATATATTTTTTGGAACTAACCTATTAACTTAGTGCCAAGTGCCAGTTTTTGTTTTTTCCGTGTTTTTGACCCTTTTTCAGACGGAGTCCAAATGGAATAAAACTTTACGATGATTTTTTTGGACCAAAAGAGACCCCCGAAGGTTTGGAAGAAGGCCAGAAGAGCCACGAGGGAGTCACAAGCCCGGGAGGCGCGACCACCCCCTAGGCCGCACCTACCAGGCTTGTGACCTCCTCGTGGGCCCAACCGACGTAATTCCACCGCCATAAATTCCTATAAATTCAGAAACCCCCAAAAAGAAACCTAGATCGGGAGTTCCGCCGCCGCAAGCCTCTATAGCCACCAAAAACCAATCTAGAGCCCGTTCTGGCACCCTGTCGGAGGGGGAATCCATCTCCGGTGGCCATCTTCATCATCCCGGCGATCTCCATGACGAGGAGGGAGTAGTTCTTCCTCAGGGTTGAGGGTATGTACCAGTAGCTATGAGTTTGATCTCTCTCTCTCTCTCTCGTGTTCTTGAGATGTCTTGATCTCGATGTACCACGGGCTTTGCTACTATAGTTGGATCTTATGATGTTCTTCCCCCTCTCCCTTCTTGTAATGAATTGAGTTTTCCCTTTGGAGTTATCTTATCGGATTGAGTCTTTGAGAACACTTGATGTATGTCTTGCACGTGTCTATCTGCGGTGATCAACTTTCGAGTTTGTGACATTGGGAACCTATGCATATGTGTTGGCCCACGTTTGATTCATGTGAGTACTCGATGTATGTTTTGGTGATCAACTTAAGGGTTTGTGACATTGGGTACCTATGCATAGGGGTTGGCACACGTTTTGACTCTTCAGTAGAAACTTTGGGGCACTCTTTGAAGTTCTATGTGTTGGTTGAATAGATGATTCTGAGATTATGTGATGCATATCATATAAGCATGCCCACGGATACTTGAGGTGACAATGGAGTATCTAGGTGACATTAGGGTCTTGGTTGATATGTATCTTAAGGTGTTATTCTAGTACAAACTTTATTATGGATCGAACGGAAAGAATAGCTTTGTGTTATTTTACTACGGACTCTTGAATAGATCGATCAGAAATAATAACTTTGTGGTGGTTTCGTAACCGACAATAATCTTTTCGTTTGTTCTCCTCTATTAGTGACTTTGGAGTGACTCTTTGTTGCATGTTGAGGGCTAGTTGTATGATCCAATTATGTTATCATTGTTGAGAGAACTTCACTAGTGAAAGTATGAACCCTAGGCCTTGTTTCCACGCATTGCAATACCGTTCGTGCTCACTTTTGTTACTAGTTACCTTGCTGTTTTTGTAATTTCAGATTACAAAAACCTATATCTATCACCCATATTGCACTTGTATCACCATCTCTTCGCCGAACTAGTGCACCTATATAATTTACCATTGTATTGGGTGTGTTGGGGACACAAGAGACTCTATGTTATTTGGTTGCAAGGTTGCTTGAGAGAGACCATCTTCATCCTACGCCTCCTGCGGATTGATAAGACTTAGGTCACCCACTTGAGGGAAAATTGCTAGTGTCCTACAAACCTCTGCACTTGGAGGCCCAACAACGTCTACAAGGAGAAGGTTGCATAGTAGACATCACTGACCACCAGTCTAGTAGTGATGAGCTGGTTTGGGTGTCGTTGCCTCTTTGGTTTCGGTTCTATACCGGCTTCGCTTGTATTGGTGCGCGTCTCAACGCCGGTGTCAGTCTCGGCGCCTGTCTCGATGTCGGTCTCAGACTCGAACGTGACAGGTGGGCCCTGCAACAACCGTTGCTCATCGAGAAGTTTCAAATAGGCGTTTATCACCGCGTAGACGTTGCAATCACCAAAACCCTGTCCTTCATCGTTGCTAGCCATGTTTCCTACGATTAAATCTAGTCAATTAATTCTAGACCTAATAAAATGAATAATGACATAAAAAGGCCAACGTTTTGCAAGAATGTTGATTCATTCCCGTTGCGGCAAATCCCGGGCACTCCATATTTACTAGTTTGTAGCACAAGTCATGCCGAAATTCATGGAAAATTTCGGCATGACCTTTGCTACAAACTAGACAAATAGAGCGCCTGAAATTTGCTGGAACGGAAATGAATTAACATTCCGGCAAAACATAGGCCACTCGGAATCATTCCCTGCAAACAACAAAAGGCCACTTGGGCACAATCGAACCACTTCAATGAAAAGATATAACATGACCACTTCAATGAAAAGATATAATCAACAATAATGGAATATGCAAATGAACATCAATGACATATATCATATAACATAAATTCTATTTTTTGTTTATAGCTAAATGCCATAGCTACTATTTTTTATTTTTAGCTAAATGCTTTTGTTTTTTGCTTAAAGATAAAAGTCTAGGAAGGGATCATCTTTAAAATAAAACTTGCCTAAATTCTTTTCCTAGAAAAATAGTGGTATTTTCAAAAATCAAAAACCTTTGCAAAATGACCTCACTAAACACTTCTCTGCCTAGGACAAAACCTAAATTATGTTCTAGGTATTCCTCTATCTCTCTCACACACACACATTATTTTCTCTAACCCTTCTCTGCCTAGGACAGAACCCAATTAAATTGCAAAGGAGCTCCATTTTCTCTAACCCTTCTCACCTCACTGAAATTTCCACAGTCCAAATAATTCAAATTTCATTTGAATGAAATTTGGACCAGATTGAGGTCCATATTCCAAATAATTTTTGCTAGTTAACCTAGTTAGTTAACCTAGTTTACCTAGATAATTAACCTAAATAAAATAGTTGACCTAGCAAGTTCTGTGTCAAAGCCCTAACTAAATTTTTGCACTAACCTAGATAATTAACCTAATTAAACTAGTTAACCTAGTTAGATCTCTGTCAAAGCCCTAACTAAAATTTTGCACTAACCTAGATAATTAACCTAATTAAACTATTTAATCTAGTTAGTTCTTTGTCAAAGCCCTAACTAAATTTTTGCACTAACCTAGATAATTAACCTAATTAAACTAGTTAACCTAGCTAGCTAGTTCTCTGTCCAATGTTTGTGTTATGCATGAGAGAGAGAGGAGGGGTGGGGGCTTACAGAGGATGGCTCCTATGGTGGCGACGGAGGTTGGGGCGTCGAGGGTGGCTCCGGTGGCGTTGATGAGGCCGCGAGGCTCCGATGGCATTGGGGGCGGCTCCGGTGGCGTCAACGGCGTGCGGCTCTGGTGGCTCCGGGGGCGTCGACGTCGGCAGGAGACGGTGGCGAAGTGGGGGACGGCGAAGTGGGGCGAGGGATTTGGGGAAGAAGTGGTGGCCAAGGGGAGAGAAACCGCGCGGGGGTTAAGTCAAACGTAGCGGTAGCGCTGGTAGACAAACAGCGCTATAGCTAAGTTAGTTATAGCGCTTTTTGCACAACAACTACTGCTATAGCTATTTATTTTCCTTTTTGTTTTCTTTTTTCATTTTCCCTTTCTATAGTAGGGGTTTACAAAACGCGTTGCTGCTACATTATCTATAGCGCCTGTTCTGAATAGAAGCTACCGCTATGCCTTTCTCCTTTATTTTTCTTTTTATTTTATTTTTCTTTACATTTTATTTTTTCCTTTCTCCTTTTTCTATTTCTTTCATTTTCATTTACTTTTTAATTTTTTTTCATTGTATTTTATTTTCATTAGCGGTAGCGCTTTTCCATGAAAAAGCGTAGCTACAATAATCTTAGTGGTAGCGTGGTTTTTCGAAGATCGCTACTTCTATTCGTAGCCTACCGGCTTAGTAGGGGCAATTTTAGTAGTAGGACTTTCCCAAGAAAACGCGCTACTGCTACACATGTATCTGTAGCGCGGTTCATGTGCACGCGCTACAGGTAATTAGCAGTAGCGCTTTCTTTTAACATGCGTTACTGGTAAGATTTTGTGTATATATTTTTCCCTAGTAGTGTTCAACTATTATTGCTATACCGGCATCATTGAAATCATTATGCCTAGCTAAAAGGCATCAAAGAAAAGCTCTTGTTGGGAGACAACACAATATTTACTTTCTGTTTTTGTGTGTTCACATGATTAATCTACTCTAGTATTCATGTTTTATAGATTTTATTTCAATAAAGTGACAAGTAAATCCTTTGGGATAGAGTGGATACTTTTTTCTTTTAATATGTGCAAAAACAGAAGCTTTTTATGTCTAGTGAAGAATTTCTATGATTTTACTGGAGCGTGAAGCAATTCTGAAATTTTTACACAGTTTTGTTATGCAAATTATCTACGTTTTCCTAATTTTTCGTAATTTTAAGAGTCAAGGAAGTATGATTTTAATGCATATATTCACATACTCTTCTATTTTTGACAGATTATATTTTGCGTGCATAGTTTTCTTGTTTTAGTGTTTAAACAACTTATATTGAGTGATATAAATTTTGGTAATGATAGAATACAGTAGGTATATGTGATAACAATTATGAATCATGTCTTGGCAGTACCTAAGTGAATGATCTATATTTATCATACTAACCCATCTCACGTAGTTTCGTTAAGTTTTGTGTGATTGAAGTTTTTAAATTTTGGATGATATACCAATATGAGGAGAATAAGGAGCAGAAATAACCTAAGCTTGGGGATGTCCAAGGCACCCCAAAGTAACACTCAAGGAATATCCAAGCAACTAAGCTTGGGGATGCCCCGGAAGGCATCCCCTCTTTCATCTCCAACATTATCGGTATATCTTACTTGGAGCTATATTTTTATTCATCACATGATATGTGTTTTGCTTGGAGCATCATTTTGTTTTATTTTTCTGTGTTAGTTGTTATTTATAATATACATTTTCAATAATTATTTCCAAGAATGGCCTTTAGAATGCTTGAATTGCATGTGTGATGTGTGCTCTATAAAAACAGAAACTTATGATGTAGTATTTGAATTATCATATTTTACCGGAATGTGGAAAGTTTCTGAATTTTATACAAAGTACTTTCATACAAATTATTTATCATTTCCTCAAGTTTATAAAAAAAAATATATACATAAGTAAATGTTTTAAATAAATTGCTACACACTGTTCTGTTTGGACACATTGTTGTCATAGTTTCGTTATCTACTTATCCTATAGTTTCCATGGCTTATATTGGTAGATAAAAATTGTGGAAATGATACTATACAGTAAATAATGTTTGAAAATTATTATGCAACTTGTCATGGTTGTACATAAAGAGTTTATTTACTTTTAAGTGTACTAACCCGTCTCACGAGTTCTTTTCAAGTTCTGTGTGGATGAAGTTTTTTGAGACTTAGGTGAAACCATGACATGAGAGGAATTAAAAAGACACAAAAGCTCAAGCTTGTGGATTCCCAAGGCACCCCAAGTAAATATTTTAGTATGTGTCAAGCATCTAAGCTTGCGGATGCTACGCATCCCATCTCTATTCATCAACAACTATCGGTTAGCCTATGTTGGGCCTAGATTTTTATTTGTCCACATGATAAGTGCTATTCTTGGAAGGCATTTCTGTTTAGTTTTATGTTTGAATAAAATTATCAGATCTGAAAATCTTTATTGAGATAGAGTCCTCACATAGCTACTTGATTGGTTAACTACTCATTGATCTTCACTTATATCTTATGAGAGTAGTTTGATTGTTTGCTCTTGTGATTCACTTATAGCCTATGAGTAAATTGTTGAATGAATTGAATACCATGAAGTTGAAATTATATGTTCATGTCATGCCTAATAGTAGCTTCACATTGGGTTTAGAAAGTGAAATCTTTTGAAGCTTGATAATCACAGTATTGGTCATACAAGCAATTCATGAATGATTAGTATAAGGAAGAGAACTTTCACATATAAATATATTATCTTGGACATCTTCTATGATTTTGAATGCCCATTAATAATTTTAAAACTTGGGAAAATTAGCTGAAGTTGGACAAGGAAGACAACGTAATGAGTTATGGTTGTGTATATGTGCATAGAAGTTATATTGTTATGGATCCTCCAACATATGGTGTTTGCTTAGGATCTTTTGCTAGCCAAAAAATCGTACTAAGTAGAGATACTACTTGTGCATCCAAAAAACCCTTATACCCAGTTTCTTTCCATGAGTGTCCACCATACATACCTATGGATTGAATAAGATCCTTCAAGTATGTTTTCATCGGTGCAAAAAGGTAATAAAAATTGCTTCTAAATATGTTTGATCACTTAGTGCAAGAGAAAATTGAGCATTGTAAAAACTTGTGATGGCAAAGTAATAAAAGTGACGGACTGCATGATAAAGGTTGCTATCATAAGGGGCAATATAACGTGATGTTCTTTTGCATTAAGGGGTTGTGCATACAAAAAGAAAAAGCGCATGACAACCTCTGCTTCCCTCTGCGAAAGGCCTATCTTTTACCTTTCGGTATTTACTTTTATGAAAGAGTCAATAGTATGCATTCTCATTTCAACCTCAATTATTCTCTAGTTGTCAAGCATCATGTGGTGGGGAAAGATTTAAGCACATATGGCCAGTCAAATATATTGGATCATGATTTATTATTGTTGGCAATTATCTCTATGATAAATGAGTTGGGAGGTGAAACATTAAGCCCATATCTTTCTTTGTGTTTGATGGATGCAATTTGTTCTACAAATATGCTTTGAGTACAAGCAATCATAGAAGACTATATGATGATTGAGTATGTGGAGCCCTTACTTAGACTTTGTTGAGAATAAGTTGAATTGCAATTATTGGTGACTAAGAGCATGGGTTGTTAAGTTTCAAGAGAGTTCATTGTTTGAACCATAACATGTGAATTAGTTGCTAGTTGATCATGATGAGTTTTCTGAGAAAGTTGTTGTTATGATGCTAGCAAAAGTGATTGAAATTATCATTGATCAAACTTATGCACTATGCTGGCATTCACATTTCATAAATTATTTCTTTTATCATTTACCTACTCGAGGAGGAGTAGGAATTAAGATAGGGGATGCTGATACATCTCCAACGTATCGATAATGTATGAAGTATTCATGCCATGTTTGCATATGTTTACAATACTTTTATATGGTTTTTCTGCACTTTATATGATTTATTTAGAACTAACCTAGACTGATGTTGTTTTCAGCAGAACTACCATGGTGTTGTTTTTGTGTAGAAATAGAAGTTCTCGGAATTGGACGGAACTTTTTAACGATTTTTTGGAAGAAAAGAGAAATACTCGAGAAAATAACCACCAGAGGGGGGGCCCTGGTGCCCACTAGACACCAGGGCGCGCCAGCCCCCTCGCGCAGCCTCGTATCTAGTGGGCACCTCGTGGCCCATCTTGGCGTGATTCCAACACCCAAAAATCCTATAAATATAGAAACCTCCAGAAATAATCCTAGATGAGAAGTTCCACCATCGTAGGCCTCTATATCCATGAAAAACCAATCTCGATATGTTCTAGTACCCTGTCGGAGAGGGGAAATCATCTCCAGTGGCCATCTTCAGCATCCTAGTGGAGGCCATGACGAGGAGGGAGTACTCCACCCTCGGGGCTAAGGGTTTGTACCAGTAGCTATGTGTTTAATCTCTCTCTCTCTCTCTCATGTTCTTGAGATGTCCTGATCTTGATATATCATGGGCCTT
The DNA here is from genome assembly GCF_904849725.1 of Hordeum vulgare subsp. vulgare. Lineage (NCBI taxonomy): Eukaryota > Viridiplantae > Streptophyta > Magnoliopsida > Poales > Poaceae > Hordeum > Hordeum vulgare. The sequence goes on along the minus strand of NC_058524.1, from coordinate 123,109,008 downwards.
GTTAATATAGTTGGATCATATGGTGTTTGTCTCATGCTATTGTTGTGATGAATTGAATCTTTCACTTTAAGATCTTGTTATGTTAGATTGAATATTCAGGTTTGAGATCACATGGTATATTTTTGCATGCGGATGCCCGTAGTGACATTGGGGTATTCAAGTGATTCACTTGATATATGTTGTGGGATCAGCTCACGTATTCCCGAGGACAATGGGATAATCTAGGCATAGGGGTTGATTGCACGTTTTCATACTATGTTCTTCGTTAGAAATACTGGTGTGATCCTTGAAGTTCTTTGTGTTGGATTGAGTATTATGTATCTGAATTTGTTATGGTGTTATTTTAGGATGAACTCTTGATAGATCGATCAGAAATGATAACTTTTTATCTTAGTACGAACTCTTTGAAAGATTAGTGGGAAAGAATAACTTTGAGGTGGTTTCGTACCCTACCAACAATTTCTTCTTATGTTCTCCGCTAGATACGAACTTTGGAGTGATTCTTCATCACACGTTGAGGGATTGTTACGTAATCCAATAATATTAGCATTGTTGAGAGATTGCACTAGCGAAAGTATGGACCCTAGGCCTCATTTTCAAGCATTGCAATACCGTTTATGCTCACTTTTGTTATTTTTACCTTGCTTTTTTATATTTTCAGATTACAAAAATCAATATATACTAGCATTACTACACTTATATCACCATCTCTTTGCCGAACTAGTACACCTATACAATTTACCATTGTATTTGGTGTGTTGGGGTCACAAGAGACTTTTTATTATTTGGTTGAAGGGTTATTTGAGAGAGACCATCTTTATCCTACGCCTCCCACGGATTGATAATCCTTAGGTCATCCACTTTAGGGAAATTTGCTACTATCCTACAAAACTCTGCGCTTGGAGGCCTCTGTTGTATAGTAACACGAGTCTACAAGAAGAAGTTGTATAGTAGAAATCAGGCCTCTGTTGTTGTCCGACGTCCGACAGCCTCCGGACGATCTGCGCGTCATAGCTCTCCGGGTGTCCAACGTTCCCCGGTGATCTGGAGCTATCACTCCAGCAAGGAATCTTCGGATTTCTGGTCCTTTTGGTCGATCGGCCTCCGTACGTCCGTGTGTGGCCGGAAATCAGGTGCCACTTCACTAGAGCCAAAATGACACGCGTTCGGCCCCTTCTGTATGACCTTGCACCGGACGACCGACGTCCTCTGGACGTCTGCATCCTATGTTCCATTTTCCCTTTGCTACTACGCTGACCCGCTCTCTCCAGTGGCTCGACGCCCAACTCCGGTCAGACGCCCGGTCCTTCCTTTTGGTCCGGATGACCGGCGTCTTTCGGACGTCCCGCAACTGCACAGCTTAAGTTATTTCCAACGGCCATTTTCACACTACTACTATATATACCCTTCTCCCACCTTGGGTGAGGGTTGTGAAACACATCAAAAAGATCCCAAGAACACCTTTCTCTCTCACTCTCTCTTGTCCTCACCAAATTCTAGATCCCTGATACGTCTCCAACGTATCTATAATTTTTTATGGTTTCATGCTATTATCTTGTCAAACTTTGGATGTTTTGTATGCCTTTTATATCTTTTTTGGGACTAACTTATTAACTCAGTGCCAAGTGCCAGTTCCTGTTTTTTCTGTCTTTTTGACCCTTTTTCATAGGAGAATTTTAAACGGAGTCCAAACGGGATAAAATCTGCGGAATGTTTTTTTCCATAACAGAAGAAACACGGGAGACTTGAGAACCAAGGCAGGGGACCTCACAGGAGGTCACAAGCCCACCAGGCCCGACCTAGGGGGGCTAGCAGGCTTGCGAGCTCCCCGTGGCTCCCCTGCCCTAGGTCTTCCGCCTATATATTCCCTAAAATCCCAGAAAAAATCAGGAGATCATCGAAAATATTTTTCCGCCGCCGCAAGCTTCTGTCTCCCCAAGGTCCCATCTGGGGCACGTTCTGGTGCCCTGCCGGAGGGGGGAGTCGGATACGGAGGGCTTCTTCATCAACACCATGACCTCTCCGATGATGCGTGAGTAGTTGACCATAGACCTACAGGTCCATAGCTAGTAGCTAGATGGCTTCTTCTCTCTCTTGGATCTTCGATACAAAGTTCTCCATGATCTTCATGGAGATCTATCCGATGTAATCTTCTTTTGTGGTGTGTTCGTCAAGATCCGATGAATTGTGGATTTATGATCAGATTATCTATGAATCTTATTTGAGTTTCTTCTGATCTCTCTTATGCATGATTTCATATCCTTGTAATTCTCTTCGAGTTGTGGTTTTTGTGGCCAGCTTGATCTATGATTCTTGCAATGGGAGAAATGTTTGGTTTTGGGTTCATACCGTGCGGTGACCTCACCCAGTGACAGAAGGGGTAGCGAGGCCTGTATCGTGTTGTTGCCATCAAGGGTAAAAAGATGGGGTTTTCATCATTGGTTTGAGATTATCCTTCTACATCATGTCATCTTGCTTAAGGCGTTACTCTGTTCTTCATGAACTCAATACACTAGATGCATGCTGGATAGCGGTCGATGTGTGGAGTAATAGTAGTAGATGCAGAAAGTATCGGTCTACTTGTCTCGGACGTGATGCTTATATGTATGATCATTGCCTTAGATATCGTCATGACTTTGCGCAGTTCTATCAATTGGTCGACAGTAATTTGTTCACCCACTGTAATACTTGCTATTTTGAGAGAAGCCTCTAGTGAACACTATGGCCCCCGGGTCTACTCCACACTATATTTTCAGCCTTACTCTTTTTCTTCGTTGCACTTTTCGCCTTCAGATCTCACTTTGCAATCAATCTTGAAGGGATTGACAACCCCTTTATAGCGTTGGGTGCAAGCTCTTTTGTGTTTGTGCAGGTACTCTGGACTTGACGAGATTCTCCTACTGGATTGATACCTTGGTTCTCAACTGAGGGAAATACTTACTGCTCCTGTGCTGCATCACCCTTTCATCTTCAAGGGAAAAGTGTCACGCCCAAGATGCGACCCTATCCTCAATTTGGCACGAGGGCCTCGTCAGGGATAGAAGCGCATCTCGTCGTGTCGCAAGAATGGATATTGTTACAAGTACATGTACTGAAAAGAAGAGATATAAATAGAGGGTTGGCTTACACTCGCCACAAGCTACATCAGAATCACATCAGTACATTACATATTCATCAAGAGTAAGAGCAGGGTCCGACTACGGACGAACACAAACGACAAAAGAAGAACGATGTCCATCCTTGCTATCCCAGTCTGCCGTCCTGGAACCCATCCTAGATCGATGAAGAAGAAGAAGAAGCAACTCCAAATGAACAATCAACGCGCTCACGTCGAGTAACCTTTACCTGTACCCGCAACTGGTGTTGTAGTAATCTGTGAGCCACAAGGGACTCAGCAATCTCATTTCCAAAGGTATCAAGACTAGCAAAGCTTAATGGGTGAGGTAAGGTTAAGTGGCGAGGTTGCAGCAGCGACTAAGCATATATATATGGTGGCTAACTTACGAGTACAAGAAATAAGAGGGGGAAGATCTACGCATAACGGACGTGAACTACTGATGATCAAATGAATGATCCTGAACACCTACCTACGCCAGACATAACCCCACCGTGTCCTCGATCGGAGAAGGAACTCGCGAAAGAGACAGTCACGGTTACGCACACAGTTGGCATATTTTAATTAAGTTAAATTCAAGTTATCTAGAACCAGTGTTAAACAAAGTTCCCACGTTGCCATATAACCGCGGGCACGGCTTCCCGAAAGATTTAACCCTGCAGGGGTGCTCCAACTAGTCCATCAAAAATTACCACAAGCTGCATAGAAATCCTCAATCACGAAGCTCGCGATCTCGTCGAATTCCCTAGTGGAAAACCTCAACTCTGAGATTACCCAAAGCATCACCGGAATCCCGATGCACAAGATATCTCGTCAAAGGTAAAATTAATTCAGCAAGGCCGCCCGACGTGTCGACGATCCCGATAGGAGTCGCGTACCTCGTTCTCAGGACACGGGGGATGAGCTAGACGTCGGGATCGCTAAACCTCCGGGTGACCAGAGGGGCGCCGGACATCGCTCAGGTGGGGCCAACACTCATGAGGAGCACTGGCCCGGGGGTTGATTAAATTATCCTCGGGGTCCGGAAAGTCCCTATGCAATTTTATTAGGTGATTAGGCAAATGTAGTACCAAAGTTGGGCCTTGCCAGACCAGCTTTAATCTAAAACGAATTATCAAGGGGGTCCCCATAACAACCCCGATCGTGTTAGGAGTGCTCATTTATGGAACATAACACCGGTAGCCGGAAACTAAGGGGGCAAAGGTGGAACAAAACACCAGGCTAGAAAGGCCGATCCTTCCACCTTTTACCAACTATATAGGTGCATTAAATTAAATAGAATTTAAATATGGTGATATAACAAGGAAACCATGCTTTCACATGGAAGCATCTGCACCTGCAACTAGCAACGCTAACACAGGGTTAAGCAAGCAGTAACATAGCTAATCAATGGTTTGCTAGGTCGAACAGGTTGAGGGTTTTCACGGCATTGTTGAGAGGCTAATATTTAACATGTGGTAGGCAACGAGACATAAACGGTAGAAGCGGTAAAACTAGCATGGCAATGATAGTAATGGTATCTGGAGAAATGGTCATCTTGCCTGAGATCCCGCTTGGAAGAAGAATGCCTCTGTGAAGCAGACGAACTGACATAGTCGAACGAGTCCTCACAATCCGACACGCTTGCGGAACTCTATCGAGACGAAGCAAACCGGAAACACAAATCAACACACGAAATTCACCACACGATGCAACAACACAAATGATGCATGAGCAGCTGAAAACATGCAAGACACGGCATGACAATTCACAACGAACAAACACTACACATTAAGTGAAGTTCAATATGCAACGGGTTGCATATTGACGAAACTCCACGTTTAATTGTTTAGTTCATTCCCGATTAGGTACACGGCAATATTAAATGTGGTTAAATATGGCAAGAGGTGAAGCGTAATTAAACTACCTATCTAGGCATTTTAAATGAGGTCGGAAATGACATATAGCATCTCCAAGACGACCTCACATGTTAATTTACAATTCTGTCCAGATCTGAATTAACACATTTAATTAGTTGTTAAACAGCAAAAAAAAATAGGTTCACGTGATTCTACGCGTCATTTCAAGCAAACTACACATAGAGAACATCTCCAACGGAGCTACGGATCAAAAGATACGAACACCGCAAGATATGACGGCATGAATGCAACATGTGTGCAACGGCGGCTACGAGCACTTCAAAAAATACAAACAGCAAGAGAAAATGAAACTACGTGAGATTCTAAGCAAGTTTCATGTAGGACACGATCAAATCGGAGCTACGGTTCAAAAACTACAAGCAAAACAAGAAATGACTACGATCTGCCAAAATCAGCCACATAGCATTTTCTACGCCCCACAACAACGGCTACACAACTCCGATATGCTCAAGCAAGGCATGGCACGGAAGAGGGAAAGAAGCACTACTACAAACAGCTAACAACAACTAGCATGGCAGCAAGGAACACTAGGGAAAGAAGTCACAAAATGGCTTCCCACACACTATTTCAGACTTGGTGAAAATTACACCTCATGAAAGTGCAGTTTTCGATCTGAAGCAATATTTACAGCAGCAAAACCTATAGCTACGGGACTCCAAATGGCATGAAAATTTACAGCATGCTAGAGAAACACAAGGGGTACAACTAACTCCATTGGACCAACCTCAAAAGAGCTACAGATCACAAGATGCTAGCAAGACAAGACAACAACAAAATAATAACAGATCCCGGACTTAGAAATATTTCAGCTCCTCCAAATCAGCACTATTTCTAGCAACTTGAGAGCAATCAAACCACACCTAAACATGCATTTGTATTGCAACTAAAAATACCAGGGGCTAAACAAAACATCTAAGAAGAACTCCCTAGTTGACAACTAATTCAAACGAGGCACGGAATAAATCCTACGAATTAAACAAAAGGGCAACTTAGCAAAATATCTTGCGAACTAACTTGCTCTAATGCTAAAACTAATTGCACAGAAAAATCCATGGGATTTTTCTACCCCGGAAACATATAAAATATGTGGAGTTTGCAACACAAAATAAAGCCACACATAAATGCGGGAAAATAACCTATATACAGGAAAATAAACTACCGGCAAACCCTACACGTAAAAATACCAATGATCGCTCTAAAATACATGGATTAATGGTCCCTAAAACATGGACATTTTATCTAAGGCATACGGGCTATCCGGACACGCACGAAAAATATTACGGGACGCAAACATAATAGGACAGCACGCTAAACTAGGCGTTAGGCACGCTAATGTACATCAAACAAATACGCAAGTTAAATATTCGGATGCTACGCGAAATTCTACACCAAATACATATGCTACACGTCGCGAACCGACTTACGGATTAAAAACTACGGACGATTCAATATACGCCTATTTTTCTCGAATTATAATTCCTAAAACATCCTAAATCCCTAATGGGCCGAACAGCATGAGCAACATATCTAAAATGCGCTGGGGGCGGGGAATAGCCTCACCTGGGCAGGCCGTGGCCCGGATGCGAGGAGGAGGCCGAGGCCTGGGGCTTGGGGACCCTGGGCCGGCTGCGGTTGGGCCGAGCCAAGCCGGGGGGCGAGCTGGGCCGAGGCCCACGCGGCCAGGCTGTAGTCACACACGCGGTTGCCTCGTCCTCCCGTGCCGGAGGCACGAGGCCTTCGCGGCGCTGCACCTTGCTGCAGGCGGACGGGGAGGACGTCCCAGCCGGCAGCCAGGCGAGGCCTCCGCGGCGGCGGGGAAGGCCGGATCTGGCGCAGTTCGAGGGGGCGGCAGCAGCGCATGGCGGCATGGAGGCCGAAGGGTCGATGTGGCGGCGAGAACTGGCGCTGCGAGGGTCGGCTCGAACTGGCGAAGAAGGCGCGAGGGCGGCCGGATCCAGGGCAGCATGGGGCAGCGAGATCCCGCGAGGAGGACTGGCAGCGGTGCGCGTAGCGACGCATGTCATCGACGGGGCTGCTGCAGGCGGCGGCGCTCAGGGCTGAGGCAGAGCGCACGGGAGCAGGGAGGCGACGGCGAGCTGAGGAAGAACGGGGCGGCACGGCAGATCCGGGCCTTCGGGGCCTGCTTCGGCCCGGGCGGGCCCGATCTGGGCTGCTGCGGCGGGGAGGAGAGAGTGGCTGCACGAGAGACTAGGGTTTGGTGAGGGCTGCACGGAAAACGAGGAGGAGAGAGTGGTAGGCTGCCTTAAAAATAGGAGGGGTATATATAGACAAACGGGGGGCTAGGTTAGCCGGAATTTCGTTCCGGATCCAACCGTGCGGTCGGATTCGGACGATTCCGAACGCGGGAACGGGTACGCGGCCGTGTATAGGGGATAACCGGAGACGAGAGGGAGAACGGGCGGCACGGCAACGAGTTTTCAAACACCGACAAACGTCCGACGGTAGACCGAATACGGTGCCGCTACGGTCGACCGTTCGGATACCACACGAACTCCGATCGCGACGAAATTTGACAGGCGGCCTAGCTATAACTAATTACGACCGCATGCCAACTTTCACCCCGATCAGAGAAAGTTTTACGCACACTTTTAAAACAGGGTTTTGATGACGCCACGGGCGCGTGCGAGTGCGGTCGGGCTCAGAACGGACAACGATGTGAACCGGCAACTTACAACGGATACAAGTTTTGAAAACGGGCGGCAACGGAGACATCGATGCAATGCAGATGATGCACATGATGCGATGATGATGCGACAAATCAAAATAGACACACGACGAAAATGGAAAGAGAGGGGAATCTTCGGGAACGTCGACATCGGGCTGTCACAAAAAGCCAACGCAAGCAAGTCTCCGTCAACGTGTCAATCTATGGCGCGGTTGTTTGAGAAGTAGCAATCCCAAGAGAATTTTGAGATTCTTCAGTGTTGTTACAATAAAAAGATAAATCATCCTCTTCCCTCCTATCAACCAAAGCAATTCGTGATTTGAGCAAGTCTGGAGCGGTTCCCTTGATCTTGTTACTCCTGGAGGTTGGAGATTGATGACCCACAAGTATAGGGGTTCAATTGTAGTCCTTTCGATAAGTACGAGTGTCAAACCCAACGAGGAGCGGAAGGAAATGACAAGCGGTTTTCAGCAAGGTAATTTCTGCAAGCGCTAAAATAACAGTAACAAGTTGTTTGATAGCAAGATAATTGTAGCAAGTGACAAGTAGCGATAGTAACAATAGGTGCAGCAAGGTATCCCAATCCTTTTGTTGCAAAGGACAAGTCAGAACAGTTTCTTATAATAGGCAAAGCATTCTTGAGGGCACACATGAATTTCATCTAGTCACTTTCGTCATCTTGGGTTTATTCGCGTTCAGTACTTTGATAAATTGATATGTGGGTGGACTCGTACTTGGGTGCTATTCTTACTTGAACAAACCTCCCACTTATGATTAACCCTACCGCAAACATCCTCAACTATGAGAAGAGTATTAAGAATAAATTCTAACCATATCATTAAACATAGGGATCAAAATTAGCCCCTTACGGGGTAGTGCATAGATTAGGGTTTAAGTTGATGTCACTCACGCAACACACCCTCTAATTAATACTCCACAATGCATTCCCTTAGTCCCAAATATGGTGAAGTATTATGTAGTCGGCGTTCACATAACACCACTAAGCGAATCACAACATTCGTATCATAAAAATATCAAACGAATATCAACTTCACATGACTACTTGCAACATGATTTCTCCCATGGCCTCAAGAACAAAAGTAACTACTAACAAGTTATAAACATGCTCATGATCAGAGAGGTATTAAATAGCATCATGGGTCTGAATATATGATCTTCCACCAAATAAACCATAAAGCATCAACTACAAGATTTAATCAACACTACTAGTCACACCGAGGTACCAATCCGAGGTTCTAGTACAATATTGAGTACAAGAGATGAACTAGGGTTTTGAGAGGAGATGGTGCTGATGAAGATGTTGATGAACATTGGCCTCCCCAAGATCACAGGGTTGTTGGTGATGACGATGGCCTCGATTTCCCCCTTCGTGAGGGAAGTTCCTCGTGCGGAATCGCTCCGCCGGAGGGCAAAAGTGCTCATGCCGAGGTTCCGCCTCGAGACGGCGGCGCTTCATCCCAAAAGTCGGCCTCTGATTTTTTTTCAGTATAAAAGGGAATTTACACCAGAAGATGATCGCCAGAGGTGGGCTAGGGGCACTAGACATCAGGTCGCGCCAGGGGGGCTGGCGCACCCACATGTCTACTGGGCGCCTCGTAGCCCCCCTCCGGTACTTCTTCGCTCCACCCTTTTTTATTTATTATAAAATAAATCTCTGTAAAGTTTCATCCCAATTGGAGATGTGTAGAATAGGTATCTCTGATGTACCTTTTTTAGGTCCAGAATTCCATCTGCACGCATTCTCCCACTTGATGTAAAGCTTGCATATTATGAGAGAAAAGGCATTATAATTACTCTACCAAGTGGTAAAATACATGAAAACACTATAAATAATAGTAACAAAACATGATGTAAAATGGAAGCATCATAGACTCCTAAGCGGTAGGAGTTCTTTGGAGAGAAATCAAACCATTGTGATTTCCCCTAGAGAGTTTGTGAGGGTTTGGAGGACACCTCAGGGTCTGCCATTAGTGGTTGAGAAATGCCTTCGTGGTGTTGTCTCAAGGATAGAATAGGGTGAGCCTTCATAGCGTTGGTATGCCTTCATGGTAACATACGCCTCTCCAAACGGTGACGTAGCTTCCCTCCAAGGAAGTGAACACTGGGTTACATCCTTGTGTCTCGGGGGTGCGGTTATTCCTAACCATAGATCATTACATGTGGTTACTTGTCTCCTTACGTGTTCCACTTGTTTCATATAGTGGTTTCTTTATCTATTTAGTTGCTTAACTTTTATATCATACTTGTCACCTTATAACCCTTGCAGTTGTTAGGCTACATTTCATATTCCGCATTATTGCCAAAAATTGCTAAGTAACAACTAAAATTTGTAATTGTACCTATTCACCCCCCTCTAGGTCCATGTCGATCATTTCAGCTTTGAACCGAAACATAACTTCATATAGTTAAACATACCTTCGTGTCTGAGCCCAGGATACCTTAAAGGGTAGCAAGTCGCAAGCTTACTTCCATGGATTAAATTTTAAATATTTTCACCTCCAACTAGATGTGTTTGCCAAGTAGACCTCTTGTTTGACTACAAATATAATAAATGATACTTTTGTAGATGATCGAGCAGATAATATAACCCTGTTTCAAGTTGGTAGCTAATAAGTATTATTAAAAACATCTGTTTTGCCGGAACTTATTATTTAATATACATTACTTGTCCACTCTCTTCTTTATTGGTATTTATCTAGCAAGAATGCATTGCCCAGGTTATTTATAGACTATGTGTGGCAGTTTTTATGTACCATTGCAAGTGAGCAATTTTCTTGTTATTTGAAAAAAAGTATGTCATAATTTGTCCCTAGTACTTCCACCATGGTAAGTAAAGAAATTTTATCAATGAATACAGCCACATTTCATGATGTGGAGATAGTCAAAAGGACAGTGCTGTATAACTACATATCATAATAATACATTACAAAACATTTGTCTAACGACACCCAAACTACGCAATATAGCACACACTGGGACAACTAGGACTAGGAGGCATCAAGAAAGGAAGTAAAACTAATAAGGGCCTCTTCAGTACATAGGAAAATCAAATGAAAGCCCGTAGGAAACGCGTTCCTATGGTATCACCCCATTTTATCCGTTCATTACGAAGGAGTACACTCGGGTTTTTTGTAGAGAGAAGCCAAATGACATGCATCATTGATTAGTTAAGAGAGGGTTGTTACAAAGAGGCCAAGCCCGATGATAGAAAAGACGTTACTCTCCCAGAATTGAGTTAGTCAAGCATTTCGCTCCCGCAAAGACCCAAAGCTTGGCCTCATTCTTCAAAAATACGCTCGTTCCAATCCGGTGGAAAGTTCTGATCTCCTATGTTTTCAAGGGGAAAAGCATCCAACACTGGCTCATGTTTTCCCGTTTGCCCGAGGCAATGGAGGGTAAACATTTGCTGTGGATCATGCATTTGGGGCTCATGTGGAGTTGATCTATGCAAAAATTGGAACCACGTGCACAAGAAATGCTAGAAGTGCTCATATTTCTAGAATTTAAAAATATCGAATGGCAAATATGCATGCGGTACAATGATTTTCCTTCCTATATTTTGTACCTCGTTTCCTTTACATTTACCGTGCATTTCCCCAATCCCATGTTCATCTTCCCTTTGATATGAATAGGCCCTAAGAGGCTTCATTAATTAGTCTATTGTGACTCTATCGTGCTGAAAGTTGTGGGAAAAAGGGGAATACCTAAAACATATGATCACATGTTATGAGTTTTGATTTGAAAGAATTGATGAACCAATGTAATGGACCCAGATTTTTTGTTCAGTTGAAGTGCACCACCATTTTTAATGAACATGTCCAATAAATTGTATGTCGATGCTTAGTTGATGATATCCATTGTTCTTAGCTTTACCATCTAGTTTATCTAATCATATTTACTGAACAATCATGCAGAGTTTGCTGAAAACTTGTACCAGTAGTCACAAAAATAAAATTTGGATGTCTCATTTTCATATGCAGATTTGCACAAATTATTTGTAGTGCTATGACATTATTTTGGGTTTGCCTTTATTTTCATGTCATCAAACTTGATAACTCTTATTGGCCAATGGTCAAGCATTCCACTAAAATCTTCTAGCACGCCATATTTTTTGTTTAACTCGAGAAGAAATGATATTCAGAGATTAAGCTACACTCTAAGACCAAGACTGCTTCCGAAAAGTACAAGACCTTACAACGCCTTCATAGTGACATGATGATGATATGCATCCATTTATTAAACCTTGATAGGGTAATATGCATGATCTTCTACAAGAGTGAGGAGAAGGTCCTATAAACTCAAAAAACTAGGTTGTAGTCTATGGGCCTTTGATGCTCTCACTAGTAACCACAATTTGATAATCTAAGCTAGTCAGTCAACCTCTACTCACCGCCAAAAAAATAAAATATCAGCCTCTACTCCAGTATTATCCCAATATATCCCAAGCAACTGCCTGAAAGGCTTAATACCATCTGATGATACGGAATACATGTTCCAAAACTAACTACAGTAGCACAAGTTATTCTAGTTGACGTTATTTCAAACAATGTTGGATTAATATGTCATGTTAGAGTTTCACTCATGGATAGTTGTGCCATGATGGTCGTACAATGTTCTCATCATGTGGGGGTCTATATCTTTTTTTGTTCCATGTACTATACAAATACAATGCAAGCACACTCCGGTCTAAAGCTTTTGGACATCCAAAACTCTTCCAAATTACTCATTTCAGCAACAATGTCAACACCCGAATTTCATGTAGGGATATAAACTCTTTACCCTCAAGGTACCCTATGGTAGTCCATAGTTCATCTTGATGAACTAAAATTTAAAATGATGTGCTCTTTTTACAAAATATTCATTTAGTCGAAGTAAAGAGGATCATGGGATAGAGGATGCCCTAAAGGGTAGCGAGTTGCATGCTTACTACCATGGATTATACTTTAATATTTTCACCTCCAAATGAATGTGTTTGGAAAGTAGACCTCTTTTTCACAACAAAGATAATAAATGATACTCTTGTATTTAACTGATCAGATAATATAACGCTCTTTAGAATTGGAGGATAATAAGTTTGAACATGTGTTTCGCCCTAATTTATTATTTAGTGTATATATACAACTTATCCACTTTCTTCCTTGTTGGTAGTTATCTATCAAGAATGTATTTCCCAATTTATCACGCACTTAGTGTGTCTGACACTTTTTATGTGCCATTGCAATCGTGCATTTTTCTTGTTATCTGAGCAAAAATTATACATGTCGTAAGTCAACCCCCTCCTTTGTCCATATCTGGGTTTGCAAATGGGATTAACAACCTAAAGACTAATCAAGGGGAAATGAAATATCTATGAGAAGTTAATGGGAAAATATAGAAAGCAATACCAATCATCGCATGAAGGTGATGGGGTCTCTCGCCATTCTTGGCAGTGAGGGATTTGTAATGAGCGGGGGTTTGGGGACATCGACGATTCCATCAACCATCCGGGCAAAGATAAAGAATGAGGAAGCAAACCGAGAAACATTGGGTGCAAAACACTAGGGCCGCTCCTTGAACTGGGAGGTTCATTGTTCTTTTGGCCATTTCCCATGGCTGATCATGTAATTAAACTATCTACAACAGTTCACAATAAACAGGTATAGGCAAAACTTTTGCTTTCTGTTTCAAAAAGAAGGTGTGTATCTTATACATGAAATATATTAGATAAAAATATCGTCGAATAGCAACTAAAAAAAACTTCACCAACAATTAAATGCACACAAATTTCAAGATAGAGTTGGTCAAAATGGAAGTGAAGCCTAAGTGCATAACACAAATTAATGCATTTTGGGCCATTTGGCTGACGACGGCCAAACTTCACAACCATTCATGATGTTGCACGAGCAATCATATAAGGGCAGTAGGAAGCTTAGCAGTACCTCAGGATTGCATCGATGCCTCAAAGTCGGGTATTACCATGAGAAGGGAAGGGTGGGTAGATACATATGCCAGTAGTGTGGTATTATCGTGGTACTTGTGCACAAACCCTTCGAAAAGTCCATCGCTAGTTATCTCTAGATAAAAATGAAGGATCCTTCAATAGCTTGTGGTAGTGAAACCCAATGGCACTATCTACCATATGGTAGTGCAACCTGAAAGAACTAGGACTAGGAGGCATCAATAAAGGAAGAAAAAGCAAGAGAAGGCTTGAAAGTTGTGGGGAAAAGAGCTGAAAAATTGATGAAGCGATGTAAATAGACCGAGAATTTGTGTTCAGTTCAAGTGGATTGCCATTTTTACTGAAAATGTCCAAAAAATTGTATGCTTGTGCTTAGTTGATATCCATTGTTCTTAGCTTTACCATCTTGTTAATCTGATCATCTTTCCCGAACAAGCATGCGAGTTTGCTAAAAAGTTGTACCAGTAGGCACAAAAATAATTTTTGAATAACACATTTTTGAATGCAATTTGCACAAATTATTCGTAGTGCTATGAGATTATTTTGGGATAGTCCTTAGTTTCACATCAACAAACTTGATAACTCTTGTTGGTGAATGTTTAAAAGTTCCACAAAAATACTCCCTATGTAAATTAATATAAGATCGTTTAGATCACTAAAGTGGTGGTCTAAATGGTCTTACGTTAGTTTATATATTAATTAACACAGGGAATACCTTCTAACACGTGATCTTTCTTGCTTAACCATAGAAGTAATGCAGTTCAACTATTAATCCACACTTCAAAACAAAGGATGCGACTAGAGCAAAAGCAAAAGCTTACAAAACCATCATAGTGACACCCGATGATATACGTCCATTTTTTGAAACCTTGACACAATGATATACGTTCTCTTCTGCAATATTAATAACGACAAACAAAAGTCGTGAAAGCTAAGAAAAATGATTGTTGTGTATGTGCCTTTCATGTTGTGACCAGTAATCACGATTTGACAATCTAAGTTAGTCACCCTCTACTCATATCAGCCTCTACTCTGGTATGGATCATCCCAATATATTGCAAGCAACTTCCCAAAAGAATTAATACCATCTGATGATATGGAATACATGTTCCTAAACTAACTACAGTAGCACAAGTTATTCTAGTCGATGTTATTTCAAACAATGTTGGAATAATATGTTAGGTTAGAGTTTAACTCATGGATAGTTGTGCCATGATGGTCGTCCAATTTACTTATCATGTGGGGGTCTATATCCTTTTCCGTTCCATGTACTAGACAAATACAATGCAAGCACACTCCGGTCTAAAGCTTCTGGACATCCAAAACTCTTCCAAATTACTTATTTCAGCAACAATGTCGACACCCGTATTTCATGTAGGGATGCAAAATATTTACCCTCAGGGAACCCCCTAGAAGTCCTTAGTTCAACTAGATGAACTAAAAATTTAAACCGATGTCATCTTTTAAACAATATTCATTTAGTCGAAGTTAAGAGGGTGAGAGGATAGAGGATACCCTAAAGGGTAGCGAGTTGCATGCTTACTATCATGGATTATACTTTAATTTTTTCACCTCCAAATGAATGTGTTTGGCAAGTAGACCCTTTTTTACTACAAAGATAATAAATGATACTCTTGTATTCGGCTGAGAAGATAATATAACCCTCCTTTGAATTGGCGGATAATAAGTATTATCATCCGTTTTACCCTAATATATTATTTAATGTATATATAGTACTTGTCCACTTTCCTCCTTGTTGGTAGTTATCTAGCAAGAATGTATTTCCTAAGTTATTACGCACTTAGTGTGTGTGACACTTTTTATGTGCCATTGCAATCATGCTTTTTTCTAGTTATCTGGAAAAATTAGAAATTCCATAATTCAACCCCCTCCTTTGTTTGTATGTGGGTTTGCCAATGGGATTAACAACCTAAACACTAATCAATGGGGAAATGAAATATCTTTCGGAAGTTAATGGGTAAATATGGAAAGCAATACCAATCATCGCATGAAGGTGATGGGGTCTCTCGCCATTCTTGTGTGTGGTGGATTTGGAATGTGCGAGGGTTTTTGAGACATCAACGATTCCATCAATCATCCGGGCAAGGATAAAGAATTAGGAAGAAAACCTGGCAACAGTGGGTGCATAACACTTGGGCCACTGCTTGAACTCGAAGGTTCATTGTTCTTTTAGCCATTTCCCATGGTTGGTGATGTAATTAAACTATCTAAAACATTTCACAATTAGCAGGTATATGCAAAAAAAGTCTGTTTCAAAAAGAAGGTGTATATCTTACACATGAAATATATTAGATACAAATATCGTCGAACAGTAAGTAAAAAACTTCACTAACAATTAAATGCAGACAAATTTCAAGATATAGTTGGTCAAAACGACAGTGAAGCCTAAGTGCATAGCACAAATTAATGTATTGTGTGCCATTTGGCTGACGATAGCCAAACTTAACAACCATGAACGGTGTTGCACGAGTTATCATATAATGGCAGTAGGAAGCTGAGAAGTGCTTCAGGATTGCATCGATGTCTCATATGTCGCGTATTACCATGAGAAGGGAAGGGTGGGAAGATACATATGCCGAGTAGCCTGGTATTACCATGTCACTTGCGCATAAACCATTCTTAAAATCCACCGTTGGTCATCTCTAGATAAAAATGAAGGCTCCTTCAATATCTTGTGGTAGTGAAACCGAATGGTCACCATCTACCTTCTCGTAGCACAGCATGAAAGCACTAGAACTAGGAGGCATCAAGAAAGGAAGCAAAAGCAAGATAAGGCTTGAAAGTTGCAGAAAAAAGGGTTGAAAAAATGATGAAGTGATGTAAATAGACCCAGAATTTGTGCTAAGTTCAAGTGGACTGTCATTTTTACTCAACATGTCCAAAGAAATGTATGCTTGTGCTTAGTTGATATCCATTGTTCTTAGATTTACTATCTAGTTTATCTCATCATTTGTCCCAAACAATCATGCGGAGTTTGTTAAAAACTTCTATGAGTAGGCACAAAAATAAAATTTGAATAACACATTTTAATATGCACATTTGCACAAATTATTTGTAGTGTTATGACATTATTTTGGGATAGTCTTTAGTTTCACATCACCAAACTTGATAACTATTGTTGGTGAATGTTTAAAAGTCCCAGCAATACAATCCCTATGTAAACTAATATAAGATTTTTTAGATCTCCAAATTGGTGATCTAAACGGTCTTATATTATTTTATATATTAGTTTACAGAGGGAATACATTCTAACACATGATCTTTTTTGCTTAACCGTAGAAGTAATGCAGTTCAACGATTAATCCACACTACAAAACAAAGGTTGCTACTAGAGCAACAGAAAAAGCTTACAAAACCATCATAGTGAGACTGATGATATACATCCATTTTTTGAAACCTTGACGCAGTGATATACGTTCTCTTCTACAATCTTAACAACGACAAACAGAAGTCGTGAAACCTAAGAAACATGATTGTTGTGTATGTGTCTTTGATGTTGTGACCTGTAATCACGATTTAACAATCTAAATCAGTCAGACTCTCCTCTTGTGTTGTCCAAGTATACCACAAGAACCTACCCAAGAGGCTTGATACCATCTGTTGATTCTAAACACATGTTCACAATCTACCTGCAGTAGCACAGGTGATCACTCCTATGGTGTTTTTATGTGGATGCAGTTGGTGAAGTCTAGGATGAGAAAGAGGGGTAATAGGGGAAAGGGGGTGAAATTGTCGCTAAATCCAACTTTATAAGAAGGAGAATTAAATGTACATAGTAGTTCTACAATGAGCTATGGTTTTAGAGAAAACAAATACACATTGAAGAGATGATGTAAATATATATGCATACATGAATTTCTAACACACTATTATTTACTTTATATAGTAGCTGAAACTCCAAACTACAAGCTAAATAGGTGGAGTAACACTTGAGGATAATGAGAACTATGAAATGCCATCAAAATGGAATATGTGTGTGATTATTAGTTGAGCCTCACACGTCTCCAACGTATCTATAATTTTTTATGGTTCCATGCTATTATCTTGTCAACTTTGGATGCTTTTTATGCATTTTTATATCTTTTTGGGACTAAGCTATTAACTCAGTTCCAAGTGCGAGTTCCTGTTTTTCCGTTTTTTTGACTTTTTCATAGGAGAATATTAAACGGAGTCCAAACGGAATAAAACATGTGGAAATATTTTTCCGGAACAGAAGATACGCAGGGAGCTTGAGAACCAAGGCAAAGGGCACCAGGGGAGGCCCCAAGCCCCCTAGCCGCAGCCTGGGGGCACGCCTAGCAGGCTTGTGGGGCCCCCGTGGCTCCTTTGCCCTACTTCTTCCGCCTATAAATCCCCAAAAAAATCTGAAACCACAGGAGGGAGCCATGAAAATACTTTTCCGCCACCGCAAGCTTCTGTCTCCGCAAGATCCCCTCTGGGGCATGTTCTGGTGCCCTGCCGGAAGGGGGATTCGGACACGGAGGGCTTCTTCATCAACACCATTGCCTCTCCGATGATGCGTGAGTAGTTCACCACAGACCTTCGGGTCCATATCTAGTGCTAGATGGCTTCATCTCTCTCTTGGATCTTCAATACAAAGTTCTCCATGATCTTCATGGAGATCTATCCGATGTAATCTTCTTTTGCGGTGTGTTTGTCGAGATCCGATGAATTATGGATTTATGATCAGATTATCTATGAATCTTATTTGAGTTTCCTCTGATCTCTTATATGCATGATTTCATATCCTTGTAATTCTCTTCGAGTTGTGGGTTTTGTTTGGCCAACTTGATCTATAATTCTTGCAATGGGAGAAGTGCTTGGTTTTGGGTTCATACCGTGCGGTGACCTCACCAAGTGACAGAAGGGGTAGCGAGGCACGCATCATGTTGTTTCCATCAAGGGTAAAAAGATGGGGTTTATACCTATTGCATGAATTTATCCCTCTACATTATTCATCTTGCTTAAGGCGTTACTCTGTTCGTTATGAACTAAATACACTAGATGCATGTTGGATAGCGGTCGATGTGTGGAGTAATAGTAGTAGATTCAGAAAGTATCGGTCTACTTGTCTTGGACGTGATGCCTATATGTATGATCATTGCCTTAGATATCATCATGACTTTGCGCGGTTCTATCAATTGCTCGACAGTAATTCGTTCACCCACCGTAATATTTGCTACCATGAGAGAAGCCTCTAGTGAACACTGTGCCCCCCCGGGTCTACTTCACATCATATTTTCAGCTCCACAATTTTACTTTGTTGCACTTTCCACCTTCAGATCTCACCTTGCAATCAATCGTGAAGGGATTGACAACCCCTTTGTAGCGTTGGGTGCAAGTTTGCTATCTTTGTGCAGGTACTTTGGAGACTTGGCTTGATACTCCTACTGGATTTAAACCTTGGTTCTCAAACTGAGGGAAATACTTACTGCTGTTGTGCTACATCACCCTTTCCTCTTCAAGAGAAAAAATCAACGCAAGCTCAAGAGGTTGCAAGAAGAATTTCTGGCGCCGTTGCTGGGGAGGAGGATCAAGTCAAGAATAGTCTCCCGTCAACGTGCCAATTTCTGGCGCCGTTGCCGGGGAACATCAAGTCAAGAATAGTCTTCCTCCAACGTGTCAATTTCTGGCACCGGGGACTGTTCTAAGTGAAGCTTATCCAAGTAAGTGTCGCAAACTCATCTCTTGCATTTACTTTTTTGCCTCTCGTTTTCCTCTCCCCCACTTCTGAAAAACAAAAAAATTACAAAAATATTTGCCTTTTTCGTTCGCCCTTTTCTTTCGCTTGTGTGCTTGTCTGCTTGATGAAGTCACCATGACTGAAAACACCAAACTTTGTGACTTCTCGAATACTAGTAATAATGATTTCATTAGTACTCCGATTACTCCCTCCACTAGTGCGGAATCATATGAAATCAATTCTGCTTTGCTGGATCTTGTAATGAAAGAGCAATTTTCCGGCCTTCCTAGTGAAGATGTCGCATCCCATCTTAATACCTTCATTGAGTTATGTGATATGCAAAAGAAGAAAGATGTGGATAATTATGTGATTAAATTGAAGCTATTTCCGTTCTCATTGCGAGATCGAGCAAAAACTTGGTTTTCATCTTTGCCCAAAAATAGTATTGATTCTTGGAACAAGTGCAAAGATGCTTATATATCCAAGTATTTTCCACCAGCTAAGATTATTTATCTCCGTAATGATATCATGAATTTTAAGCAACTAGATCATGAACATGTTGCACAATCTTGGGAGAGAATGAAATTGATGATTATAAATTGTCCCGCTCATGGCTTGAGTCTTTGGATGATTATACAAATCTTCTATGTTGGTTTGAATTTTGCTTCTAGAAATATCCTTGATTCTGCCTCCGGTGGAACTTTCATGGAAATCACATTAGTAGAAGCCACAAAACTCCTAGACAATATCATGACAAATTATTCTCAATGGCACACTGAAAGGTCACCTACTAGTAAAAAAGTGCACACTATAGAAGAAATTAACTCTTTGAGTGCTAAGATGGATGAGTTAATGAAATTGTTTGCTAGTAAAGGTGCTCCTTTAGATCCAAATGATATGCCCTTGTCTTCCTTGATTGAGAGTAGCAATGAAAGCTTGGATGTTAATTTTGTTGGTAGGAATAATTTTGACAACAACAATGCTTTTAGAGGTAACTATATTCCTAGGCGTTTTCCTAGTAATCCCTCTAATAACTTTGGCAATTCCTACAACAATGCTCATGGAAACTACAATAAATTACCCTCTAATCTAGAGAGTAATATTAAAGAGTTTATCAACCCGCAAAAGATTTTCAATGCGTCCATAGAAGAAAAACTGCTCAAAATTGATGACTTGGCTAGGACCGTTGATAGAATGTCTCTTGATATTGATGCTTTGAAATTGAGATGTGCTCCTCCCAAGATCAATATGGACGAAACTTTAAAAGCTATGCATGTTTCCATGAATGAGAGTAAAGAAAGAACCGCCCAAATTCGTGCTAGACATGAATGGCTTAAAAAGGCGTGTTCTCGTGATGAGAATCACGAAGATCTTAAAGTGCTTGGTGTGACTCCCATTGAATCCTTGTTTTCTAATGTCAATCCTAATGATGATGGGGCTCGATATGAATCCACTTTGGTTGATAAGCGCCCCAATGATTCAGAATCTATCTATCTTGATGCTAAAAGCATTGAAAGTGGATATCAAAACTTTGAGTAGTAATGAAACTACTACTTTGGATTTCAAGGAATTCAATTATGATAGTTGCTCTTTGATTGAATGTATTTCCTTGATGCAATCCATGCTAAACTCTCCACATGCTTATAGCCAAAACAAGGCCTTTACCGACCATATCGTCGATGCTATGATGAAATGTCTTGAAGAGAAACTTGAGTTGGAAGTTTCTATCCCTAGAAAACTTCATGATGAGTGGGAACCTACTATTAAAATCAAGATCAAAAACCATGAGTGCAATGCTTTGTGTGATTTGGGTGCTAGTGTTTCCGCTATTCCAAAGTCTTTATGTGATGTTCTAGGCTTCAATGAGATTGATGAGTGCTCTCTTAATTTGCATCTTGCGGATTCTACTATTAAGAAACCCATGGGAAGGATCAATGATGTTCTTATTATTTCAAATAGGAACTATGTACCCATGGATTTCATTGTGCTTGATATTGATTGCAATCCGACGTATCCTATCATTCTTGGTAGACCTTTCCTAAGGACTATTGGTGTTATCATCGATATGAAGGAAGGGAATATTAGATTTCAATTTCCATTAAATAAGGGCATGGAACATTTTCCTAGAAATAAAATAAGATTGCCTTATGAATCCATGATGAGGGCTACTTATGGTTTGAGCACCAAAGACGACGATACGTGATTCTATCGCCTTATGCCTAGCTAAGGACGTTAAACAATAGCACTTGTTGGGAGGCTACCCAATGAATTTATCTTTGCCTTTTGCTTTCTGTTTTGTTGCATCCACACCATCATAATTATGTTATGATTGTGTTTTTTGTGTTTCTTTTTGTGTTTGAGCCAAGTAAAACCTTTATGACTAGTTTGGTGATAGTTGTTTGATCGTGCTGAAAAAGACAGAAACTTTTCTCTCACGAAATTATTTTTCATTTTTATCCAGAAAGAATTTTTGAGTTGATTCTTTTTGCTTCTGGTTGAAATGCCAATTTCCCAAATTTTCGTAAGTTTTCAGAATTTTTGAGATACCATAAGTATACGAAGTATACATATTGCTACAGACTGGTCTGTTTTTGACAGATTCTGTTTTTTTTGTTGTGTTGACTGCTTGTTTTGATGAAACTATGGATAGTATCGGGGGGTACTAGCCATGGAAAAGGGAGAATACAGTAATCTAACACCAATATAAATAGAAATCAAGTTCTCTACAGTACCTAAAGAGTTGGTAGTTTGTTTTCTTGTGCTAATGATATCACGAGTTTCTGTTTAAGTTTTGTGTTCTGAAGTTTTCAAGTTTTGGGTGATGTTCTCATGAACAATGGGATAAAGAGTGGAAAGAGCTCAAGCTTGGGGATGCCCAAGGCATCCCAAGACAAATTCAAGGACACGAAAAAGCCTAAGCTTGGGGATTCCCCGGGAAGGCATCCCCTCTTTCGTCTTCAATCCATCGGTAACGTTACTTGGAGCTATATTTTTATTCACCACATGATATGTGTTTTGCTTGGAGCGTCATGTATTATAGGAGTCTTTTCTTTTTGTTGTGTCACAATCATCCTTGCTGCACACCCTTTTGAGAGAGACATGCACTCATCGTGAATTTGGTAGAATACTCATTGAGCTTCGCTTATATCTTTTGAGTTAGGCAATTTAGCTCGCATGTGCTTCACTTATATCTTTTGAGCTAGATAACTTTGCTCTAATGCTTCACTTAGATCTTTTTAGAGCACAGCGGTGTCATATTTTGGAGAAATAAGAACTCTCGATCTTCACTTATATATTTTTGAGAGTGCTCTCTCTGAGTAACTTGGTAATTGGCTTGTGCTATGAAAGTAGTCCTAAAGATGATATGCATCCAAAGAGGATATAATAAAAACTTCCATATTCATGTGCATTGATTAGTAAAGAGAAGTTTGATTCCTATCAATTAGTTTTGAGACATGGATTTGGTGATATTGGAGTTATGTTAGTAGGGTGTTGTGAATCTAGAAATACTTGTGTTGAAGTTAGTGATTCCCGTAACATGCACGTATGGTGAACTGCTATGTTAGGAAGTCAGAGCATAACTGATTTATTGATTGTCATCCTTTGTATTGCGGTCGGGATCGCGCGATGGTTAACAATTACCAACCCTTCCCCTGGGAGTATGCGTTTAGCACTTTGTTTTGATTACTAACAAAAACTTTCGCAATAAGTATATGAGTTCTTCATGACTAATGTGAGTCCATGGTATAGATGCACTTTCACCTTCCACCATTGCTAGCCTCTCTAGTTCCGGGCAACTTTCGCCGGTGCAGAAACCCACCATATACCTTCCTCAAAACAGCCACCATACCTACCTATTATGGCATTTTGATAGCCATTCCGAGATATATTGCCATGCAACTCCCACCATTCCGTCTCATGACTTGTGCCATCACTTTCATATTGCCATTGCATGATCGTAAGATATAAAGAGAGATGTTTCAACATCATACGCTAAGCTAGATCGTTGCACATCTCGGTACACTGTCGGAGGCATTTCCTATAAGAGTCATCATTGTTCTAAGCATTGAGCTGTGAGTCTTCATGATTGAGAGTCTTGTTTTGACACTTCCATATACTAGTGGGAATCTTCATTATATAACTTGGCTTGTATATTCCAATGATGGGCTTCCTCAAAATTGCCCTAGGTCTTCGTGAGCAAGCAAGTTGGATGCACACCCACTAGTTCTCCTTTTGAGCTTTCACACACTTATAGCTCTAAGTGCATCTGTTGCACGGTAATCCCTACTCATTCACATTGATATATATTGACGAGCATCTCCATAGCCCTTTGATACGCCGAGTCAATGTGACCATCTCCTCCTTTTTGCCTCACAACCTCCACCACACTCTATTCCACCTATAGTGCTATATCCATGGCTCACGCTCATACATTGCGTGAGAGTTGAAAAAGGTTTGAGAAAGTAAGAGTGTGAAAACAATTACTTGGCCAATAACGGGGTTGTGCATGATTTAAATTCATTGTGTGGGGATGATGGAGCAGATCTAGACTATATGATTTTGTAGGCATAACTTTATTTGGCCTTGTTATTTCTAAAGTTCATGATTACCTTACTAGTTTGCTTGAAGTATTATTGTTTTCATGTCAATAGCAAACTATTGTTTTGAATCTTACGGATCTGAACATTCATGTCACATGAAAGAAGTTGCAAAGGACAAATATGTTAGGTAGCATTCCACATCAAAAATTCAGTCTCTATCACTTCCCTACTCGAGGACGAGCATGAGTTAAGCTTGGGGATGCTTGATACGTCTCCAACGTATCTATAATTTTTTATGGTTCCATGTTATTATCTTGTCAACTTTGGATGCTTTGTATGCATTTTTATATCTTTTTTGGGACTAACCTATTAACTCAGTGCCAAGTGCGAGTTCCTGTTTTTCTGTGTTTTTGACCTTTTTTAGAGGAGAATATTAAACGGAGTCGAAACAGAATAAAACCTCTGGAAAGATTTTTTTTCCGGAACAGAAGATACGCTGGGAGCTTGAGAACCAAGGCAAAGGGCACCAGGGGAGGCCACAAGCCCCCTAGTCGTGTCATGGGGGGTGCGCCTAGCAGGCTTGTGGGCCCCCCATGGCTCCTTTGCCCTACTTCTTCCACATATAAATCCCCAAAAAATCTTAAACCATAGGAGGGAGCCACGAAAATACTTTTCCGACGCCGCAAGCTTCTGCCTCCGCAAGATCCCATCTGGGGCACGTTCTGGTGCCCTGTCGGAGGGGTGATTCGGACACGGAGGACTTCTTCATCAACACCATTGCCTCTCCGATGATGCGTGAGTAGTTCACCACAGACCTTCAGGTCCATAGCTAGTAGCTAGATGGCTTCTCCTCTCTCTTGTATCTTCAATACAAAGTTCTCCATGATCTTCATGGACATCTATCCGATGTAATCTTCTTTTGTGGTGTGTTTGTCGAGATCCGATGAATTGTGGATTTATGATCAGATTATCTATGAATCTTATTTGAGTTTCCTCTGATATCTTATATGCATGATTTCATATCCTTGTAATTCTCTTCGAGTTGTGGGTTTTGTTTGGCCAACTTGATCTATAATTCTTGCAATGGGAGAAGTGCTTGGTTTTGGGTTCATACCGTGTGGTGACCTCACCCAGTGACAGAAGGGGTAGCGAGGCACGCATCATGTTGTTTCCATCAAGGGTAAAAAGATGGGGTGTATATCTATTGCATGAATTTATCCCTCTACATCATGTCATCTTGCTTAAGGTGGTACTCTGTTCGTTATGAACTTAATACACTAGATGCATGCTGGATAGCGGTCGATGTGTGGAGTAATAGTAGTAGATGCAGAAAGTATCGGTCTACTTGTCTCGGACATGATGCCTATATGTATGATCATTGCCTTAGATATCGTCATGACTTTGCGCGGTTCTATCAATTGCTCGACAGTAATTCGTTCACCCACCGTAATATTTGCTATCATGAGAGAAGCCTCTAGTGAACACTATGGCCCCCGGGTCTACTTCGCATCATATTTTCAGCTCCACACTTTTACTTTGTTGCACTTTCCACCTTCAGATCTCACCTTGCAATCACTCGTGAAGGGATTGACAACCCCTTTGTAGCGTTGGGTGCAAGTTTGTTGTTTTTGCGCAGGTACTTTGGAGACTTGGCTTGATACTCCTACTGGATTGATACCTTGGTTCTCAAACTGAGGGAAATACTTACTGCTACTGTGCTACATCACCCTTTCCTCTTCAAGGGAAAAACCAACGCAAGCTCAAGAGGTAGGAGAGCCCCAACTTGTTTTCTGTTTTGAAAGATAAGAAATATCAACTATTGAGTAACTATATATCAGTAAACTAACCCCATAAGAGTATGTGTTAGTTTTTTCCCTTTTGAAGGGGAACCAAGAACAAGTATTCTATAATCATATATTGACATAGTATCCCCATAAGAGAACGAGCAAGTTTTTTTTTGAAGTGGAACCAAGACAAACTATTCAATAATTATTGGTAAACTTATTTGTTCCCTAGCACAATAAGACTCGTGTCTACACCATAATAGCAAATCTTTATTTATCCTGGATCAAGTGAAAGTTATTGCAGTACTTCTATTTAAGAGTGGGTCCAGACCACTCTCAGTGCCCCCACGCCCCCCCACCCCCCCCACACACACACACCTTTGTGTATGTATGCGATTATCCCAATACAAAGTACCATCTGTAACGCAAACAATTTTGGTAGAAAGCAAGGACCTAAGAGCGTGGGACTTTGAGGCATCTGGAAATAATGTTGCAAAATACTTGAACCCAAAACCTGGCTCACCATGATTACCACGCATTCTTAACTCCCACCACACCAATATCTCTAGGATTCGTTCGCCGAAATGCTTAGGAAAGAATGGCTATTTTGTAGTTGTTGACATGATTAGCAACAATTTTTTTTATATGTTATGTTGTGATGAAGTTGAATTATTCTAGTTGGCATTATTTTAAGCAATGTTGGGAGCATAGGTTAGAGCTTGACTCATGGACAGTTGTGCGATGATGGCCGTCAGTGTTCTCATCATGTGGGGTTTGTATCCTTTTCCGTTCCACGTACAATAAAAAGGCAATGCAAACACACTCCTGTCTTAAGATTTTGGTACATCCAAATTATAAATTTCAGCAACATTGTGGATACTTAGGTTGTGTTTGGTTTTACTTTTACAACCAACTTATGGCTTTTAGAAGCTATAAGCTAACCAAAGGGATAAAAGGAGAAGCAAATTCTCTAGAAGTTACAACTTCCCCGTAGTGTATTTTTCGAAGCAGGTGAACCCCAATTTCACGGATGCACTTTTAGTTGTCCCCTGAACATTGCATGGTATTTACCCACCTTTGCCACTGGCAAGTCAAAAAACGATTCGTTTTATTTCTCTCGTCCCGAGCAAACCATCGAGCAGCCAACAGTCGGACCCCAATCCCTCCGAGCGGCAGCTAAGGTTTGGCACCGCCGCCCGTGCCGCCACCAACCCTCCATAGCCGCGTACCCCGCCGGGATCGCCTCCCGTGTCTGCCTCCCCGTCGCCAGCTCCTCCTTCCTCCACTCCCCATCGGACCTTCCCACCTCACCAGATCGGTTGGACCACGGTACCAACCACTGCCCTTCACCGCCGCGCGCCCTGCCGCCGGCGATGCCTCCCACATCTACCTCCCCGTCGTGTCATCCTCCCTCCTCCACTAGTTGTCAGAGCTCCTCCTTCTGCCTCCCCGCCTCACCATCTCTGTTGGACGACCAGAGCATAAGTGGCGGCCGCCCTCGACCGCCACGCACTCAGCCGCTGATGAAGGCTCTGACTCCCCGCCTCACCATCCCTGTTGAACGACCGGAGCAGTAGGGGCCGCCGACCTCGACTGTCGCGTGCCTTGCCGCCAGTGAAGGCTCCAGCCGCCCAGTGAATCATATAAATTGTCAATTTTATTGTATGTGATATGTTGTATGTGATTTTATTGTACGTGATTTTGATAAGTTGTGATTTTATTGTATCTGATATGTGATTTTATTGTATGTGATATGTTGTCATTTTGATTTTATTGTAATATGATGAAATTTTGATAAGTGATATGGGTCAATTTTATTGTATGTGATGTTGTTGAATTTGTATGTGTTAGCAGTGAACCATCTAAATTGTTACAATTTTTCTTTGCAAAACGGTCATTCTATTGCCTATCAATGTTTTTGACACTGTTTTAGGTCAAGTTGCACATTAAAATATTGACTTATTGCTTAGGGTCATTACAGACAATTCACATATGAAACTATAGTTTCACAGTTGTTTCATCCAAACAGCTTCTAGCTTTTCCACAGCTGAAAGTTCACAGTAGCTTTTTCACAGCTCACAGCTCACAGCAGCTTTTACAGAATTTGCAGCTCAACCAAACACAACCTTAGATTTCATGTAGGAACAATTTATGACCCTTGGGGTAGCCTTTATTAGAGTCCTTAGTTCGACCAAATGAAGTTCATTTTTCAAAGTGATGTGACATTTTTAAATATTAACTAATTTAGTCAAACTAAAGAGGTTAAGAACATACCCTAAAGGATAGCCATTTGTACGCTTAATTCCATGTATTATACTTTAAATCATTTCACATCCAACTAAATGTGTTTTCCAACTTGACCTGTTGTTTGACTACAATGATAATAAATGATACTTTTGTAGATGAACCGTTCACATAATATAACCCTGTTTAGGTTTAGCGGGTAATAAATATCAAAATTCATTTTGTTGGAATTTATAATTGAATGTATACATGCTTTTTTTAGAAAAGGAGGTTGTACCCCCGACCTGTGCATCTAGCGGTGCATGTAGCCATTTTATTAATTATTCACAAAGACCATGCAAACTAATACATCAATAAGCCTCCAGCCACCATCTTGGCAATGCATGTCGCCACTCCTATCCCTTGATAAAGGGGTGTCGAATGTTCGAGCCTAATACCAAACAGACATCGCACCAAAGCCTAACACCTAAAGTCGGATGCTCCATCCAAGCAACTACTTGGACTGGGTCACACACCGGTCCGGCGCACTTCCAGTGAGCACCACATGTGCACACTACGAGGCTCCGTCCTCTGAGTAGAACTGATGCATCGACCTTGTCGGGCCTCTCTGTTATTGATGTCACCGCGAGACCACACAACTTCATCCTCCTACGTGAGTGCACCGCGACACATCGGACGTCAAGTGTCCACTGTGCCATGCCGCCGAGATACGCCACCAACAATGTGTAGGATGAAGCACCGCTCCACCGAGTCCTATAGGTTTGTTGAAGACCATGTTGGAAATATGCCCTGGAGGCAATACTAAAGTATTTATTATTAGATTTACTTGTTCAAGATAATCGTTTATTATCCATGCTAAAATTGTATTGAATGGAAACTCAGATACATGTGTGGATACATAGACAACACATTGTCCCTAGTAAGCCTCTAGTTGACTAGCTCGTTGACCAAAGATGGTTGAGGTTTCCTAGCCATAGACAGGTGTTATCACTTGATAATGGGATCACATCATTAGGAGAATGATGTGATGGACAAGACCTATACTATGAATGTAGCATGTGATTGTGTCATTTTATTGCGACTGTTTTTCTACATGTCAAGTATATGTTCCTATGACCAAAAGAGCATGTAACTCACTGACACCGGAAGAATACCTTCTGTGCATCAAATGTCGCAACGTAACTGGGTGACTATAAAGGTGCACTATAGGTATCTCCAAAGGTGTTCGTTGAGTTAGCATGGATCAAGACTGGGATTTGTCACTCCATATGATGGAGAGGTATCTCGGGGCCCACTCGGTAATACAACATCACAACAAGCCTTGCAAGAAATGTGACTAAAGAGTTAGCCACGGGATTTTGCATTACGGAACGAGTAAAGAGACTTGCCGGTAATGAGATTCAAATAGGTATAGAGATATCGACGATCGAATCTCGGGCAAGCAACATACCGAAGGACAAAGAATATGTAGGAGCCAATATGGGCATCCATGTCCTGCTATTGGTTATTGACCAGAGAGTGTCTCGGTCATGTCTACATAGTTCTCGAACCCGCAAGGTCTGCACACTTAAGGTTCGGTGACGTTTCGGTATTATTGAGTTGTGTATGTTGGTGACCGAAAGTTGTTCGGAGTCCCTAATGAGATCCAGGACGTCATGAGGAGCTCCCGAATGGTCCGGGGGTAAAGATTGATATATAGGAAAGTTGCATTTGGGTTCTGGAAAGATTTTGGTCATTCCCAGTAAAGTACCGGGAGTGACGAATGGGTTCTGGGGTTTCACCACGAGGGGCCACCCACCTGGGAGGGGACCTAGGAGGCCTAAAGGTGGTGCACCAGCCCCTAGTGGGATGGTGCAGCCAGACCAATAAAACCTACTTCGGCCAAGTGTAAAAAGAAAAGGAAAAGGGGAAAAAGGGAAGGAGGAGACCAACTAGGAAGGGAGTCCTCCACCAAACCGAATTGGAGGAGGACTCTCCTCCCTAGCTCAGTCGAACCTCTCCTCCTTGGAGGAGGGGGCAAGGTAGCCCTCCCACCTCTTCCTCCTATATATAATGTAGGTTTTGAGGGCAACACACACCTAAAAAAGCCATGTGTTGCCCTCTCCTCCATAGATCGTCTCCTTCGTCTAGATTAGTCCGGCATAGCTTGGCGAAGCCCTACTAGATTAGTTCACCACCACCACCACGCCATCGTGTTGCTGGAGAACTCATCTACCTCTTAGACCTTCTTGCTGGATCAAGAAGGCGGAGATCATCATCGAGATGTACGTGTGCTGAACGCGGAGGTGTCGTCCGTTCGGCGCTAGATCGTGATTGGATTGCAGGACGGATTGCGATTTGGATCGCGAAGACGATCGACCACATCAACCGCGTTTATTAACGCTTCCCGTTTAGCGATCTACAAGGGTATGTGAATCCGATCTCTCCTCTCGTAGATGGTCATCATCATGGATAGATATTATGTGTGCGTAGGAAAAAATTTGTTTCCCATGCAATGTTCCCCATCAGTGGCATCATGAGCTAGGTCTATGAGTAGATGACATCTTGAGTAGAACACAAAGGAGTTTATGGGCATTGATATTCAGATTTTTGCCCTCCTTAGTCTTTTATTGATTCGGCGGTATTGTTCGATGATGCGGCTTGGACCAACCTTACTCGTACGCTTACGAGAAAACGGCTCCATCGAATGGCATGCAACTTGTTGCATAAATATGGCTGGCGGGTGTTTTTTTCTCCTACTTTAGTTCAATCGGATTTGACAAAGGCGATCCTTGAAGAAGGTTAAATAGCAACTTCTGTATCAACGTTGTGGTTTTGCGTAGGTAAGAATCGGTCTTGCTAGATACCCATAGCAGCCATGTAAAACATGCAACAATAAATTAGAGGACGTCTAACTTGTTTTTGAAAGGTATGCATGTGATGTGATATGGCCAACGACATGATGTGATATATTTGATGTATGATATGATCATGTTGTAATAGTTAAATATCGACTTGCATGTCTATGCTACGGCAACCGGCAGGAGCCATAGGGTTGTCTTTAATTATTTTGCGCTTGGTGATGCTTTGCTTTATCGCTAGTTCAGTAGCTTTAGTAGCAATAGCATAGTTAGCGCAACAACCTCGATGGCAGCACAATGATGCCGATCATGATGATGGAGATCATGGTGTGGCACCGGTGACGATGGAGATCATGCCGGTGCTTCAAAGATGGAGATCAAAAGCACAAGTTCATGGCCATATCATGTCACTTATGATTTGCATGTGATGTTAATCCTTTTATGCACCTTATTTTTCTTAGGATGAGGGTAGCATTATAAGGTGATCCTTCACTAAAATTTCAAGATAAAATTGTGTTCTCCCCGAGTGTGCACCATTGCGAAAGTTCGTCGTTTTGAGACACCACGTGATGATCGGGTGTGATAGACTCTACGTTCACATACAACGGGTGCACAACAGTTGCACACGCGGAACACTCGGGTTAAACTTGATGAGCCTAGCATGTACAGACATGGCCTCGGAACACAAGAGACTGAAAGGTCGAACATGAGTCATATAGTAGATATGATCAACATAGAGATGTTCACCATTGAAGCTAACTCAACTCACATGATGATCGGACTTGAG
Organism: Hordeum vulgare subsp. vulgare; assembly: GCF_904849725.1. NCBI lineage: Eukaryota > Viridiplantae > Streptophyta > Magnoliopsida > Poales > Poaceae > Hordeum > Hordeum vulgare. The sequence continues at coordinate 123,077,429 of NC_058524.1, read as the reverse complement.
TTAGTGAATTTGGATCATGTGACACTCGAATGACCAGAGGGATGTCAATTTGAGTGGAAGTTTATTAGTTATATGATTAACTAAACTCATTTATCTTGAACATAGTCTAAGTAATATTTGCAAAATTTATGTGTTCCTAGAGAAAGCTAAGCTGAAAAATGATTAACTAAACTCATTTATCTTGAACATAGTCTAAGTAATATGATTAACTAAACTCATTTATCTTGAACATAGTCTAAGTAATATCTTGAACGCGGTAGCACCCTTGAATTTTAATGTGTTCCTAGAGAAAGCTAAGCTGAAAGATGATGGAAGCAACTTTGTTGACAGGGCCCGTAATCTGAGGTTAGTCCTCGCGGTTGCCTAAAAGCAATATGTCCTTGATGCACCGTTAGGTGAAGCGCGACCCCAACCGGCAACCCAAGATGTTATGAACATCTGGCAGTCGCGTCTGGATGACTACTCAGTAGTTTAATGTGCAATTTTGTATGGTTTAGAATCGGAACTTCAAAGACGTTTTGAACATCATGGAGCATATGAGATGTTCCTGGAATTGAAGTTTATCTTTGAGAAGAATGACCGGTCCAGAGGTATGAAACCTCCAATAAGTTCTATGCTTGCAAAATGGAGGAGAACGGGTCTGTCAATGAACATGTGCTCAGAATGTTTGGGTACTCTAACCGTCTGGCTGAGTTGGGAATTGTTCTCCCACCAGAGGCAATCACTAACAGAGTTCTTCAATCACTACCACCTAGCTATAAAATCTTTGTGTTAAACTACAACATGCAAGGGATGAATAAATCAGTCGCCGAGCTCTTTGCGATGTTGAAAGTCGTTGAGTCAAAAATCCATAAATAACATCAAGTGTTGATGGTCAATAAGACCACCAGTTTCAAGAAAAACGGCAAGGGAAAGAAGGGTAACTCCAAGAAGAGTGGCAAAGTTGTTGCCCCTCCCGCGAAGAAACCCAAGTCTGGACCCAAGCCGGAAACTGAATGCTATCATTGCAAGGGGACTTGTCAATGGAAACGGAACTATGCCAAGTATCTGGACGATAAGAAGGCGGCCAACGCCAAACAAGGTATATTTGATATACATGTTATTGATGTGTACCTTACCAACTCTCGTTGTAGTGCCTCGGTATTTGATACCGGTTCGGTTGCTCACATTTTCAACTCACAGCAGGAACTACGAAATAGATAAAGGTTGTCGAAGGACAAAGTGACGATGCGCGTGGGAAATGGTTCCAAGGTTGATGTGATCACCATCGGCACGCTCTTCCTTCAATTACCGTCAAGATTAGTGATGAACCTAAATAATTGTTATTTAGTGCCTGCGTTAAGCATGAACTTTTATATCTGGATCTTGTTTATTGTGAGATGGTTACTCATTTAAGTCAGAGAATAATTGTTGTTCTATTTATATGAGTAATATATTTTATGGCCATGCACCCAATGTGAGGGGTTTGGTCATGTTGAATCTCGATAGTGATGACACGCATATCCATAACACTGAAGCCGAAAGATGTAGAGTTGATAATGGTAGCACCACTTTCTTGTGGCACTCCTGCTTAGGTCATATTGGTATAAAATGGATGAAGAAACTCCATGTTGATGGACTTTTGGAGTCACTTGATTTTGAATCACTTGACACATGTGAACTGTGCCTCATGGGCAAGATGACTAAGACTTCGTTCTCCGGAACAATGGAGCGTGTAAGTGATTTGTTGGAGATCATACATACTGATGTGTGCGGACTAATGGGCATAGAGGCGCATTTTGGTTATCGTTATTTTCTCACCTTCACAGATGATTTTATTAGATGTGGTTATATTTACTTGATGAAACACAAGTCTGAAATGTTTGAAAACTTCAAGCAATTTCGGAGTAAAGTTGTAAATCATCATAACAATAAGATCAAATTCCTACGATCTGATCGAGGAGGAGAGTATCTGAGTTATGACACTTAATACAATGTGGAATTGTTTCACATTTGACACCGCCTAGAACACCACAGCGTAATGGTGTGTCTGAACGTCGTAATCGTACTTTATTAGATATGGTGCATTCTATGATGTCTCTTACCGATTCGCCGTTATCGTTTTGGGTTTATGCATTAGAGGCAACTGCATTCACTTTAAATAGGGAACCATCAAAATCCATTGAAACGACGCCATATGAACTGTGGTTTGGCAAGAAGCCAAAGTTGATGTTTCTTAAAGTTTGGGGATGTGATGCTTATGTCAAAAAGCTTCAGTCTGAAAAGCTGGAACCCAAAGCGGAAAAGTGTGTCTTCATAGGGTACCCAAAAGAGATAGTTGGGTACACCTTCTATCTAAAATCCAAAGGCAAAGCGTTTGTCGCTAAAAACAGAGATTTTCTTGAGAAAGAGTTTCTCTCAAAAGAATTGAGTGGGAGGAACATAGAACTTGATGAGGTTATAGAACCTCTACTTCAACCAGAGAGTAGCGCAACACAAAAAGATGTTTCTATGGAACCTACAACAGTTGAAGAGGAAGCTAATGATGATGATCATGAAACTTCATATGAAGTTCCTATCAGACCTCGTAGGTCAACAAGGGCACGTACCGCTCCTGAGTGGTACGGCAACCATGTCTTATCAATCATGTTGTTAGACAACGATGAACCTACGAGCTATGGACAAGCAATGGTGGGCCTAGATTCCAACAAATCGTTAGAGGCCATGAAATCCGAGATAGAATCCATGTATGAAAACAAAGTATAGACTTTGGAATTATTACCTGAAGGGCGAATGGCTATTCAGAATAAAAGGATCTTTAAGAAGAAGATGGACGCTGATGATAATGTCACCGTCTATAATGCTCGACTTGTGGCAAAGGGTTTTTCACAAGTTCAAGGAGTTGACTATGATGAGACTTTCTCACCCGTAGCAATGCTTAAGTCCGTCACAATCATGTTAGCAATAGCTGTATTTTTTTATTATGAAATTTGGCAGATGGATGTCAAAACAGCGTTCCTTAATGGTTTCCTTAAGGAAGAGTTGTATATGATGCAACTGGAAGGTTTTGTCGATCCATAGAATGCTAACAAAGTATGCAAACTCCAGTGATCCATTTATGGACTGGTGCAAGCATCTCGGAGTTGGAATCAGTGCTTTGATGAGGTGATCAAAGCGTTTGGGTTTATACAAGTTTATGGAGAAGCTTGTATTACAAGAAAGTGAGTGGGAGCTCTATAGCATTTCTAATGTTATATGTGGATGACATATTGCTGATTGGAAACAATATAGACCTTTTGGGAAGCGTCAAGGATTATTTGAATAAAAGTTTTTCAATGAAGGACCTGGGAGAAGCTGCTTACATATTAGGCATCAAGATCTATAGAGATAGATCGAGACACTTGATAGGACTTTCACAGAGCACATACCTTGATAAAGTTTTGAAGAAGTTTAAAATGGAACAACCCAAGAAAGGGTTCTTGCCTTTGTTACAAGGTATCAAGTTGAGTAAGACTCAATGCCCAGTGAATGCAGAAGGTAGAGAAAAGATGAGTGTCGTCCCCTATGCTTCAGCCATAGGCTCTATCATGTATGCAATGTTGTGCACAAGACCTGATGTCAGCCTTGCCATAAGTATGGCGGGAAGGTTTCAGAGTGATCCAGGAATGGAACACTGGACAGCAGTCAAGAATATTCTGAAGTATCTGAAAAGGACTAAGGAAATGTTTCTCGTATATGGAGGTGATGTTAGGGCATATTTCGTCCTCAGTGATTTTGGTGATTGATGACAGTACATGTGCGGACTAATCGTGTGCATTGAGCATTTTAGATAATACATGGCAAGGCACAAGACGATTCGGCGCCTCTCGGTGGTTTTGAAGCACGGTGGCTTCTACGGTTCTCTTTGGTGGTTTTGAGTCGTAGGAAAGCCGTACTATTAAGAGGGGGTCCGCGTCGGAAAGGTTTGGGTGGAATCAACTCACACACGCACACTTTTTTATTTCCACCACCTTTCCCCTGCAGCAATGGAGATCCCACATGTTCTCTCCCTGTCTCTGCAAAAAGGTCCAGCGGTAGTACCACTCGCACAGCGGTATTATCGCTCCGGGTCGGCGATAGTACCGCTTCAGGATGGTAGTACCTCTTTCCGAGTGGTTGTACTTCATCGGACTTTTTGCGAATACTTTTCTAGCGGTGGTAGGCCCGGTAGTAGTATTTTTACTACAGTGTCTTTGTGCCTACCAAGCGGTAGTACCGCTCCAGGCCTAGCGGTAGTACCGCTGGGGTAGCGGTAGTACCGCTAGGGGCAACAGTAGTACCGCTAGTCCCAAGCGGTAGTACCGTGTTGCGGGTCCTGTAAGTGAGGGGTAATGGTTGGATTTGTTACCTCACTATATAAAGGGTTCTTCCACTCCAAGAACCCTACCTTTGACCTTCCAAGACTCCATTGTTGCTCCTAATCTCATTAGTTCTCTCTCCCTAGCAAATCAAACTTGTTGATTTCCTAGGGATTGGTTGAGAAGGCCAAGATCTACACTTCCACCAAGAGATATTCGATTCCCCCCACTAATCCCTTGCGGATCTTGTTACTCTTGGGTGTTTGAGCACCCTAGATGATTGAGGTCACCTCAGAGCCATATCCATTGTGGTGAAGCTCCGTGGTCTTGTTGGGAGCCTCCGAGCATTGTGTGGAGATAGCCCCAACCTTTTTTGTAAAGGTCCGGCTGCCGCCTTCAAGGCCACCAATAGTGGAACCATGGCACCTCGCATTGTGTGAGGGCGTGAGGAGAATATGGTGGCCCTAGTGGCTTATTGGGGAACATTGTGCCTCCACACCGCTCCAACGGAGACATACTTCCTGTCAAAGGGAAGGAACTTCGGTAGTACATCCTCGTCTTCATCGGTTCCACTTGCGGTTATCTCTTGCCTTTACTTTCTGTATATTATTGTTGTAGTGTATTTCTTGCTTGTACTAGTTGTCATGGTAGTTAGCATCATATAGGTTGCCCACCTAGTTGTTAATTTAGAGAACCTTTGTGTTTCTTTCTCTAACTTGTTAAGAAGATCTAAAAATTGGTAGTTGCCTATTCACCCCCCCCCCCCTCTAGTCAACCATATCGATCCTTTCAATTGGTATCAGAGTCACGTCTCTTTTTTAAGGGTTTCACCACCCAAAGAGTATGGTTGACGATGGAGAGGGACTGAGTATACCACCCGAGGTCGTGGCCTTGACTTCGATCACAAGGGACGACTTGAATGCGGCTATGGCCTCCCTCAAGACGTCCATGACGAATGAGTCAAGTCCATGTTTAAAGAGTTGCTTTAGGGGATGAAAAATTCTCCCAAACCAGCGTTGGTGGTTAAACCTACCAACACGGAATCGGAGGCCAATTCCACCAAGGAAACGGCTAAAGGTATGCAACCTTCTTCCTCTCTCAACAAGAATGGGACAGGAACCTTTGCCTTGGTTCCTCCTCCCCCGGTCTATGGAGGACCGGTTCCGAATAATCTTGGTCCTCCTCCTAAGCTTGTTAAGGGTGAGTTTGCTAACTGGGTATTTTCCATAAAGTCTCATCTGAATCACAGCTCAACAAATTTATGGAGAATCATTGAATAAGGCCTCTACCCACACGACCCAAGCAACCTCACTCCAAGAGAAGAAGCAGCCAATCAATATAATCATTCCGCATTGTTCATTCTTCAGTCCGCGGTACCTCCTGAAGATCTCCCTCACTTGCGTCCTTTAACTCATGCCAAGGACTGTTGGGAGCACATCACGGTGTTGTACAAGGGAAGCTCAAGCATTCAACGGTCCAACTATGAAGTGATTCTTGATGAGGCCGATGAGTTTGTGATGAAGGAAGATGAGGACCCTCGAGATCTCTATCAAAGGGTGACTCCTCTTGTTGTTGCTCTCCAGGATCATGAGAGCAAGGATGCGGATGATACGTGGATCAAGCGCAAGTTTCTCAAGGCCATCATGCCATTCAACAAAGCCATGTCATCCGTCATTCATCAAAGGCCATATTTCACACCTTGTCCTCCGGCGAAGTGTCGGATGAATTCATTGCAATGAGAATCATGAACAAGACTGCTGATAATGCTCTTGCTCGTGTTCGGTCAAAGACAGCTTCACCCAACCTGGCCTTGAAAGCAAAGGTTGTTTCTGATGAAGAAGAGGAAGAGGAAGAGGATGGCTGCCCTCAAGACACAAAGTATGCTTATCACGAGCACATGGCTCTTGCATCAAGGCAATTCTGGGGCAACAAGAGAAACTCAAGACCCAACTTATCCAAGAATAACTCGAGTGGGTCCAAGACCAAGTAGCATGTGAGGACATGCTATAACTACGGCAATGTGAGTCACTTCGTGGCAGATTGTCCTTATGAGAAGAGGGAAGACGACGGTGGCAAACTCATTCGCAAAGACAAAGCCAAGTCTGTCCCAAACAAGAACAACTTAGTCAAGAAACCCCATCCAAAGGGTATGGTTGCACCTGAAGAGTACACCTCCGATGATGACGATGATGATACTATAGCAACGACTACGGTAGCCACTGCCACCTCCTCTCCCAAGGTGTCTCTCTTCGGCGACCCCAACGACAACCGCATAGCCAAGTGCCTTATGGCCAAAGGTATCAATGAGGTAACACCCAACATTAAGACCACCAACACTACTGCTCCTTCATTGTTAAATCGTATTGATGATAGTGATGGTGTGGAACTTAATGAGCATGACTTTGACAAATTTCTGTGCAAAATTAAAGGAGAATCCAAGAAGCATTTTATGCTCTTTTGGAACAACTTGGTGAGGCTAATGACCTCATTGATTCTCATGAGGAGACTATCTTCGAGATGCAAGGACATAGTTGTGACTATGCCGATGAGGTTGATGAACTATCTATTTCTCTAGAAGAATAGTGCAGTCTTCGTTTTGCTCTTGAGGAGTCACACAACGATGATTGTGCTAAATTACAAAAAGAGCTAGCTCATGCTATTGTCCTTACCCGTGTGCTTAAGTCTGAAAAGGATGCACTTGGGGTTGGCCATGACAGACTCAAGGAAGCATTTGATACACTTGACAAGGCCCACAAGGTCTTGAAAGGTGCTCATTTCTCTCTAAAGGAGTCTCATGATCAACTCCAAGCAAATCTTACCAAGGAGATCTCTACCTGTCATCCTTTTGTCTTAATTGATAATGCTTGTGCAACTCACCCTTGTTGTGAGCATGTACATCTTGTGGAGGAAAATGCTAAGTTGAAGGAGCAACTTGAGAACGGCCTTGTGTCATGCATCCAAGGCGAGAAGAACCTAAACGACCTTTTGAGTAATCAAAAGGAAGTTGTAGGAAAGGAGGGACTTGGACTTACATCCAAGTCTAAAAGGAAAAGGAAGAACATGAACAAGATATCTCTTACTCTCAAGGACATCTTTGTCAAAGAGGATGAGGGGACTCAGAAGGAGAACAAGAACAAGGTAGGGTATGGTAATGCCAAGAAGCGCAAAACCATCCCTACCAACACAGCCAGCAGATTTAATCCTTCTTATGTTGTATGTCGTGCTGGTGATGGGCATGTTTATACCAGATTTGTTGGTTCTTATTATGAGTCCATTGAATGGGCTATTTGGGTCCCTAAGACCCTTGTTTCTAACATCGAAGGGCCCATTCAAGAATGGGTACCTAAAATCAAGCCTTGATCTATTGCAGGAGTTTGCTTCCGGTGGGGTGTCATGGTTGCTCGATAGTGGAGCAACAAATCATATGACCGGAAGCAAGGACTTGGTGGTGGACGTGCATCCTACTCCATTTATGCCCACCCATGTCCAATATGTCGATGCATCAAAGTCTAAGGTATTGGGATTTGGTAAGGTGGTCATCTCTCAAGATTTATCTATAGAGAAGGTCATGCTTGTCGAGTCCCTTGCATATAATTTGCTCTCTCTCTTCGTCAGCTTGCCATCATGGGCTTTGCCACATTTTTAAATCTTGATACCGTGGCCCTTTTGTGGAGCAAGACCCCTAAAGTAGCCTATCTTGAATATGTCAAAAGTGGTCTCTATGTGGTGAACTTTTCACAGCGACCCACTAAGACCGCAACTTGTCTAATGGCTAAAGTTGATGTGGGCTCGCTTTGGCATCGCCGAGTAGCTCGTGTCAATATGAGATCTTTGCAAAGTCTCCTCAAAGGCGACCATGTTCGTGGACTAACAAATGTGAGTTTTGCCAGAGATCGTGCTTGCAGTGCTTGTATTGAAGGGAAGATTCATGAGACTGTGCATCGTCCCACAACTCACATTCACACTAAGAGGCCCTTGGAGCTCCTTCATATGGATCTCTTTGGTCCTCCATCCTTTGATATTCTTGGGGGCAAAAAGTACCGTTTGGTGATTGTTGATGATTACTCAAGATACACTTGGGTATGTTTCTTCAAGAGGAAGAGTGATACTCAACACACCGTCGTCAACTTTGCTAATGAAGCTCAACGTCAACATGAAGCAAAGATTTTGATGATTAGAAGTAACAATGGCACCGAGTTCAAGAATGACACCCTGGATGAGTTTCTCAGTGATGAGGGGATCAAGCATCAATATGCAGCACCATACACCCCCAATGGAATGGTGTGGTGGAAAGGAAGAACCGGACGTTGATGGACGCGGCAAGAACTATGATGGCAGAATTCAAATCTCCTAACAATTTTTGGGCCGAAGCCATCAACACAGCATGTCATGCATCCAATCGGCTCTATATCCGCAAAGGATTGAACAAGACTCCATATTAGATCCTCACCGGAAACAAGCCCAACCTCACGTACTTCAGGGTGTTCGGGTGTAAGTGCTTCATTCTCAAGAAAGGTGCACGTTTGGCTAAATTTGATTCTAGAGCTCAAGAGGGCATATTTGTTGGTTATGCTACAAACTCTCATGCTTACTGTGTCCTCAACAAGTCCACCGGACTTATTGAGGAGACGTGTAACATAGAGTTTGATGAAAATAATGGCTCCTAGGTGGAGCAAAGTGGTCTTTGTGATGTAGGTGATGAAATTCCTCCTCAAGCCATAAGAAGAATGGGATTGGTCAAATACTCCCCATTGAGGAACCCTGTGTGGATGAAGGAGAAGGACAATGCTCTACTCAAGTGGAGCCATCACCCTCGCTAGCCCCACACGCTTCCGAAGAACAAAGTGAAGACCCTCGACCAGCTGGACAGGATCAAGGACAAGATCAACCACATGAAGATGGTGATGCACCAAATGATGTCCAAGCTCTTACACAAGGTTCTGAATCTGCTCAAGATCAAGATCAAGTGCAGCCACAAGATCAAGATCAAGAGCAGCCACAAGACCAAGAACAAACCAGTGAGCATGCTCAAGACGAGAATCAAGTTGATCAGGTTGTTGCTCCTGAGTTACCTACTGCGGCACCCAAAAGGGTCTGTGGTGCCAAGGAAGTATCAAAACTCAAATCCAAGGCCAAGCAACGTGATCAATTTAATGCTCCTCAATTAACAAGCGTGGATCTCTTGGAGCATCGTGCAGCCAAGATAGCATCCAAGCTAAAGGCCAAATCACATCTTATGACGAATGTGCTTGGAAGCTCAAAAGGGGGAGTATCCACTCGTCAAAAAAAATTAAATTGTTGTGAGCATCACGTGTTTGTTTCGTATTGTGAACCTCAACAGGTACAAGAAGCGCTCGATGACGAGGATTGGCTTATGGCCATGCATGAAGAACTGAACAACTTCGAACACAATCAAGTTTGGGAATTAGTGCCAAGACCAAAGGAGGAACACAATGTCATTGGGACCAAATGGATCTTCAAAAACAAGCAATACGCCAATGGGATTGTGGTTCGAAACAAGGCAAGACTGGTGGCTCAAGGCTACTCCCAAGTCGAGTTTATCGACTACGGTGAAACCTTTGCCCCTGTTGCTCGTCTTGAATCTATTCGCATGCTGCTTGCATTTGCCTCTCAGCATGATTTCAAATTACAATAAATGGATGTGAAGAGTGCATTTCTTAATGGTCCTTTAAATGAGTTGGTATATGTCAAACAACCCCCGGGGTTCGAACATCCCAAGCTCCCCAATCATGTATACAAACTCAACAAGGCGCTCTATGGCCTTAAACAAGCCCCACGTGCGTGGTATGAGTACCTTACCGAGTTGTTGCAAGATCATGGGTTTGAAATTGGGGAGATTGATCCCACCCTTTTTACCAAAAAGGTCAAAGGGGGTTTGTTCATATGCCAACTATATGTTGATGATATCATTTTTGGTTCTCCTAACGAATCTTTCAATGAAGAGTTTGCTGCACTAATGACTGAGAAGTTTGAGATGCCAATGATGGGTGAGTTGAAGTTCTTCCTCGGATTCGAGATTAAGCAAGGTTTAGAAGTAACCTTCATCAAACAAGCGAAGTACACCCAAGACATGCTCAAGAGGTTCGAGCTAGAGGACATCAAGCCGTTCAAGTTTCCCATGCCAACCAGATGCAAGCTTGACAGTGATCCTGATGGTAAAGCAATGGATCAAAAGGTATATTGCTCCATTATTGGATCCCTTCTTTACCTTTGTGCATCTAGACCGGATATCATGTTGAGTGTAGGGATTTGTGCACGGTTTCAAACTGCACCAAAAGAAAGCCACTTTGTGGCTGTCAAATGAATCCTTCGATATTTGGCTCATATCCCAAACTTTGGCCTATGGTATCCCAAAGGAGCAAGCTTCAATCTAGTGGGCTATTCTGACTCAGATTGGGCGGGAGACTGTGTGGAGAGGAAGTCAACTCTCGAGGATGTCAATTTCTTGGTCGTTCGCTGGTAAGTTGGTCTTCAAAGAAGCAAAAAATGTATCTCACTGTCTTGCACCGAGGCTGAGTATGTTGCAGCTGCAAGTTGTTGTGCATAGTTGCTATGGATGAGGCAAACTTTAAAGGATTACGGTGTCGCTTGTTACAAAGTGACTCTTCTAGGTGACAATCAAAGTGCTATCAAGATTTCCCTTAATCCGGTGCAACATAGCAAAACCAAGCATATTGATATTCGTCATCACTTCATCCGTGAGCACATCAAGCGTGGAGATATTGAGGTCAAATTCATCAACACTCAAGAGCAACTTGCAGATATTTTCACTAAGACCCTAGATGAAGAAAGGTTTCGGGAGTTAAGGCATGAGCTAAATATCATTGATTCAAGTAATGTGGATTGAAACTAGGCACTTTGTACCTCATTCTACATTATATCTTGCTCTAGGTGTAGGCATGGACATAGGGGGAGTGTTGTTCAACCAATGAACATTCTCTCCCCCCCCCCATTATGCATAAATCGATCAAGTCTTTCACATTAGCCATTATTGATGGCACTTGTGCTTCAAAGATGAGCTTTGGTCATGAACCCAAGGATAATTCTTCATGGTGCCATACCATTTGTCTCAAACATAGGTGGCTCCGGCCACTGCCCCCTTCTTGCAAAAGAGGGTTATGACAATGGTAGTCAATGTATTTTGTTTGAGTTCCTATCCTAATAATGTCTGGTATGTGTCCATATTGATTTATCGCTGTTTTGGCAATTTCTCGAATTTTTCTGTATTTTCTGGCACGGTACTACCACTCTGCCAGCGGTACTACTGCTCCAATAGCGGTACTATTGCTTTCAGTGTTTGTACCGCCCCAGTGAGAGCGGTACTACCACCGCAAGCGGTACTACCACGCTGACCAGCGGTACTACCGCAATGACCAGCGTGGTACTACCGCTCTGCCCGTGCCCTGGGGGGGTATTTAAGCAGAGGAGGCAGTTTTTCTCCCCCACCTGTTTCCTCTCCCGTGGAGCTCTCTCTCTTTCTCTCAAATATCGCTGAAGGAGATCTCCCTCCCCGTTGCCTCTCCTTCTGTACCAGTTGAAGGGATTACCCCCTTTCTCCTCCTTGTGCCATGGATCCCAATACCGCCCCTATCCTCCTTCTCTTGATTTGGTTTTCTTGTTTCTAGGGTTAGGGGCTTGGTGTATTGCCTCCATTGTTATGGCATGATTTTGTTTCTTGCATGGATGGGAGGAGAGCACTTGGGAGTGTTCCATTGTGTTTAGTTCAATAGATTATGCCTAGTTTGGGTCTACGGTTGTATTAAATCTGCAGCACCGCTGTTAGATCTATATTCTGCGTTGTGAGATCTGTAACCATGCGGTACTACCGCTCATGGGGCGATACTGCCGCTCGCGGGGCGATACTGCCGCTCGCGGGGCGGTACTACCGCTCGTGGGGCGATACTATCGCTCACAGGGTGGTACTACCGCTCTACAACGAGTGGTACTATCGTTGTGCCTTGTATGCATGGTCTAAATTGGTTTCATCTAATTTTTCTCCTGTGTTCTGGACTTTGCCATGACTTCTTCTTGTCGTTTTTGCGTGTTTGTGTTGCATGTCACAGGTGGTGGCTCCCGTCACTCAAACCCAGTTCGTGACACCCAGTCCAAGAGGTTCCACAACTCTGATGTCCCGGAAGGTTCCAACCCCTCGTAGCGCAATATCAAGCAGATTACATCGAAGGACGAGGAGGCCAACATTGACTATGATACTATGCCTCTTCCGGATTTTGTGGAGCACAGGAAGCGCAACCCTTATGTCAATGAGAGGGCTCAGCTCAGGGGTTGTGAGATTTTCTGGTCAAAGCAGTAAGCAATGATCTATCAAGATGTCATCCTGTCCAGGAAGAACAACTTTGTCCCGGTGCAGTGGATTGATCTTAACCATCTCCAGAGGGATCCTGCATATTTTGGAGAAGCCCTACACATGATCCAGCGGCTGGGTATTGAGGACCTCATCACCTTTCACTATGACTTCGATCCAGAGGTAGTGGCACAATTCTATGTCTATGTACGCTTTCATTCTGATGTGGATCATACTATGACCTGGATGACTAATGGAGAGAGGATGTCTGGCACTTGGGTCAAGTTTATGAAGCTTCTCCATATTCGTGGCGAGGGGCTGCATAAACTTGTTGGTTTGCGCCCTCATGCCAACCCCGGTGCTACCCCAAAGGAGAAGCTGCAGCCCTACTATGTCAAGAAGAATGTGCTCAACTCCTTCTTGGATGTCATGCATCGGATCTTCCGCAACACTCCGTTCCCTCGGGTTGGCAACAAATACCAAGTGCATTCTTATTTGGTGGACATGCTCCTTATGTGTGAGCAGGGATGAACGAAGGATTCTGGCCCACTCGATGTGTCTAATGTGATGTTTTGCGAGCTTCACATGGCAATATATAACCGTAAGGTTCCCATCTATGGGCCTTACCTGTACTACTTCATCAACACAAAATGGTATGAGTCTCTTCCTCACGTACCCTTCCCTGCCACTTGGTGTATCAGCCATGAGCCCATTAAGCCGCGCCAGAAGAACAAGTGGGCCAACACCTTCACTTCACGTACTGTTGATCGCATGGTGACTGAGGAGGAGAATGATGCTGCTGATATTGGTATTGATGCTGCTGCTGATATTGGTACTGATGCTGCTGCTGAGAATGTAGGCAGCCCTGCCACACATACCCGTTCTTATGCTGAGCCATCTTGGGCCAAGAAGCTGAAGAACCAGATGAGGACCTTATTCTGCATGCAGGCGAAGGGGCGGTATCTGACTCATGTCGACCAGAATGTGACATCCTCAGCTTTTGCTACAGTGATCTCTGTAATTAAGCTACAGTAATCTTATGCTAGTGATGCCACATCACCGTGATTACTATTGTTAAACTCGCGTCGGTTCAAACCTCGCTCAATTTCGTTGCAAATTTAATTCGTCCGAAAAGTGGAATTTAAAAGTTTTGCGAAACTAAAAAAATAAAAATGTTGGATGGGTTGCAAATATTTCCTAAGATTTATAAAACTAGAGCAGGCATTTTTAAGGTAATTTAGAGCCTCTACATAATTAAGACAGGAGCTATTTAATGTTAAAAGAAAACAAAACAAAAAAGAAAAAAGAAAAAAGAACAAGAAAACCCCGTGGCCAACTAGGCCAACCAGCCTAGCTCACCAGCCCACCCCAGCCCCAACCGACCCACCTCCTTGGGTGTATAAAACCCCCAGGAAAACCCTAGCACTCGCTCACCCACTCATGGAAGTAGCCCATCGGCCTCACCAGAACACACAACACACACACTCTGTACACCAAAACACACACACGCACCTCTACACATTTTTACACACATCCATGTATACATAAAATACATTCATACGTATTTATACACAAATACATACATCACACTATGCACACATACATACATCTCTCACTCTGTTTTATTTTCTTTTCTTCCCTTTTTTAATTCTTTTTCTTTTCTCTAAACAAAATCACAGGGGGCAATTCCTCCTCCTCCTCCTGGCTAGCAGAAGGTAAATGGCGCTGGGGTGAGGTGGAGGTCGCTGGAGGACGTGGTGCTAGGCGTCGGAACGGGACCGGAGCGGGGGAAGGAAGGAAGGGGTGGGAGGAGCCAGAATGGAGGGCTCACCGGCGTTGATGGGAAGGCCTGGTGTAGCTGGAGTTCACGAGGAGGGGCGGAGGAGGCAGCATGGTCTCGTCGGAGGAGGCCGGTGGAGCCGTTGAGGAGGAGCCGCAGGTGGTTGGGGCTCCGGTGACGGAGGCGGGCGGCGGGCGACGTGCGCTGCGGGGGAGCTTGATGGGGGCGCTTCGGCGACGGGGCGGTCGGGGCCGAGGGAGGCCAGCACCGGTGTGGGGATGGGGCGAGGTGAGGCGGACAGGGCGAGGGGGAAGGGGCGCAGCCGCCGGGGTAGAGGTAGCCGGTGAGGGGAGGGCCAAGTGGAGCGGACGGCGGCTCGTGAAACGGTGGTGTTCGACCGACAGTGCTCGGCGCAGGGGGGAATGGGGCCCTGGCGAGGATGACTCCTGGCGAGGTGGAACGAGGCGATGGGAACCGACCCTCGCTGCGGGAGGAGAGGCCGGTTGGGTGGGAGAGGTAGAGGGCAGGCTGAGCGTGGCTCGTGATAACCCACAAGTATAGGGGATCGCAATAGTTTTCGAGGGCAGTGTATTCAACCCAAATTTGTTGATTCGACACAAGGGGAAGCCAAAGAATATTCTCGAGTATTAGCAATTGAGTTGTCAATTCAACCACACTTGAAATACTTAGTGTCTGCAACAAAGTTTTAGTAACAGAGTAGTGTGATAGCAACAGTAGCAACAGTAACAGTAGCAGCAGTGACGGCAGTAGCGGTAACAGTAGCAGCAGTGACAGCAGTAGCGGCAAAGTAATGTAGCAAGGACCAGTAGGAAAAACTCGTAGGCATTGGATCGATGATGGATAATTATGCCGGATGACATTCATCATGCCACAGTTATAACATGGGGAGATATTTAACTAGCTCCAGTTCGTCAATGTAATGTAGGCATGTATTCCCTATATAGTCATACGTGCTTAAGGAAAATAACTTGCATGACATCTATTGTCCATCCTCCCATGGCAGCGGGGTCCTAATGGAAACTAAGGGATATTAAGGTTCTCCTTTTAATAGAGAACCGGAACAAAGCATTAGCACTTAGTGAATACATGAACTCCTCATACTATGGTCATCTCCGAGAGTGGTTCCGGCTATTGTCACTCCGGGGTTGCCGGGTCATAACACATAGTAAGTGACTACAACTTGCAAGATAGGATCAAGAACACACATATATTGACGAGAACATAATAGGTCAGATCTGAAATCATGGCACTCGGGCCCTAGTGACAAGCATTAAGCATGGCAAAGTAGTAGCAACATCAATCTCAAAACATAGTGGATACTATGGATCAATCCCCATCAAAACTAACTCGATTACATGATAGATCTCATCCAACCCATCACCGTCCAGCAAGCCTACGATGAGATTACTCACGAACGGTGAAGAGCATCATGGAATTGGCGATGAAGGAAGGTTGGTGATGACGACGGTGACAATCTCCCCTCTCCGGAGCCCAGAACGGACTCCAGATCTGCCATCCAGAGGAAGAACAGGTGATGGCGGCGCCTTCGTATCATAAAACGCGATGAACTCTTCTCCTTTTTTTCTGGACGAAAGGGACTAAATAGAGCTCGAATTGGAGGCGGTGGAGCAACGTGGGCCCCACAAGCCTGCTAGGCGCGGCCAGGGGGGCCCGCGCCTGGTGGGCTTGTGGGCTCCATGCTCCACTTCTTCGGTTGATTCTTGCGCTAGTATTTTTTATATATTCCACAAAAAATCCCCGTAAATTTCCAGGTCATTCCGAGAACTTTTATTTCTCCACAAAAACAACACCATGGCAATTCAACTGAAAACAACGTTAGTCTGGGTTAGTTCCATTCAAATCATGCAAATTAGAGTCCAAAACAAGGGCAAAAGAGTTCGGGTAAGTAGATACGACGGAGACGTATCAACTCCCCCAAGCTTAAAGCCTTGCTTGTCCTCAAGCAATTCAGTTGACAAACTGAAAGAGACAAAAGAAAAACTTTTACGAACCCTGTTTGATCTTGTTGTTGCAATTATGTCTAACTCATATTCAGATGTTCAGCAACATCATAAGCTAACCACATAAGCAATGACATTCAGGTCTCAAGAGGAACTTATATCAATGGCATAATCAACTAGCGAGCAATAATAATAAGTTTCAAACGTCAACACTTCAATCAAGACAATCATGAAGCAATATGAACAGATGGTATCTCGCTAGCTCTTTCTGAGACAGCAAAACATAAATGCAGAGCACCTTCAAAGACCAAGGGCTAACTGAACATTGTAATTCATGGCAAAGAAGATCCAGTCACGGTCATACTCAATAACAATTAAAAGCAAAGCATAAAAATGACGGAGGTGCTCTCTAATTGGTGCTTTTTGAAGGAAGAGGATGACTCAACAGGAACATAAATAGACAGGCCCTTCGCAGTGGGAAGCATTGATTTGCATAGGTGCAAGAGCTCAAGCTTTGAAGACAGAGATAAATAATTTTGGGTGGCATGCTTTCATTGTCAACGTAATGGCCAAGAGTTTTCACCATCTTCCATGCTACACATGCTATAGGCGGTTCCCAAACAAAAAGGAAAGTTTTGACTCCCCCCCCCCACCGATCAATCACACTCCACGACTAGCTGAATACTCGGGTGCCATCCATACCAGCAACAATCCAGGGGGGTTTAGTTTGCAATTATCTTTTTGATTTGAGCATGGAACTGTGCATTCCAATTACCGGCCCCTTTCTCATGAATGATAGTGAATAACACGTAACGAGGATAACACGCCTAGCATGGAAGATATTGACCGCCCCTTGTCACCACATGAGCGGTTCGGGCATGCAAAACAGATTATTTCTTGAAGGTTTAGAGAGCGGCACATGCAAATTTACTTGGAACGGCGGGTAGATACCGCATATAGGTAGGTATGGTGGACTCATATGGAACAACTTTGGGTTTATGGAAGTGGATGCACAAGTAGTATTCCTGCTTAGTACAAGTGAAGGCTACCAAAATACTGAGAAGCGACCAACTAGAGAGCGACAACGGTCATCAATATGCATTGAAATTAACCAACATTGAGTGCAAGCATGAGTAGGATCTAAATCACCATAAACATGAATATCATAGAGGCTATGTTGATTTCGTTTCAACTACATGTGTAAACATGCGCCAAGTCAATCCACTTGAATCATTCAAAGGAGGATATCATCCTATCATACTACATCATAATCATCTTGAAATTCATGTTGGCATCCAAGACAAACCATTATAAGCTCCTAGCTAATTAAGCATGGCATCAGAAACTATGATCTCTAAGTTGTCATTGCAAACATGTTTCTCTCATAACAAAGCTGAATTAGGAACGATGAGCTAGTCATATTTACAAAAACAAAATAGATCGAGTTCATACCAGCTTTTTAAGGCTCAGTCACTTCATCATATATCGTCCTTATTGCCTTTCACTTGCACGCCCGAATGATGTGAACAATAATAAGAGTGTTCGTGCATTGGACTAAGCTGGAATCTGCAAGCAAACACAAAGGAGAAGACAAAGTAATATGGCTCTTTGACGGATAAACAGATGTGCATGCGAGAGCCACTAAACATTGTAACCATGGTCTTCTACCTTGACCCAAAGAAAAAGAAAACTATTTACACGGGAAAGCTCCCAACAAGCAAAAGAAGAAAGCGAAATATTTTTGGGTTTTCTCAATCTAAAAAAACACATGAGAAGAAAGCGAGAAAAAGAAATAAACTAGCATGGATGATACAGTGGCAAAGTGTGAACACCGACTAACAAAGTGAAAGCGTGAGCATGAATATAAAGTCGGTGAGAAACACGTACTCCCCCAAGCTTAGGCTTTTGGCCTAAGTTAGTCTACTCCCAAGGAGGGAAGTAACCGTCTCCGGGGTACTCCGGAGTGTACTGAGGGTGCCACTGCTGGGTGAGCTCCTAGATTCATCCATCTCAATGGGGATGTGCATATCCCCAACAAGCAAATCATACTTCATCTTAACAGTAGGTATAGGGCATTCAAAGCTCCCAATAAGAATCGATGAAGTTTTTTCGATAGCATTGATGCAATGTACTCGATATTGTTTCTTCGGAAAGTTCACCGTATGCTCATTACCATTGACAAGGAAAGTGACATTGCCTTTGTTGCGATCAATAACAGCCCCTGCAATGTTTAAAAAGGATCTTCCAAGGATGACCGCCATGGCATCATCCTCAGGAATATCCAGAATAACAAAGTTCGTTAAGATAGTAACGTTACCAACCACAACAGGCACATCCTCGCAAATGCCGATAGGGAAAGCAGTTGATTTGTTGGCCATTTGCAAGGAGATTTCAGTGGGTGTCAACTTATCCAATTTAAGTCTACGATAAAGAGAGGGAGGCATAACACTAACACCAGCTCCAAGATCGCATAAAGCAGTTCTAACGTAGTTGCCTTTAATGGAGCAAGGTATAGTGGGCACTCCGGGATCACCTAGTTTCTTAGGAGTTCCACCCTTGAAGGTGTAATTAGCGAGCATGGTGGAAATCTCAACCTCAGGTATCCTCCTTTTATTGGTCACAATATCCTTCATGTACTTAGCATACGGAGACATTTTGAGCATATCTGTCAAACGCATTTGCAGAAAAATAGGTCTAATCATTTCAACAAATTGCTCAAAATCCTCATCATCCTTTTTCTTGGATGGTTTGGGAGGAAAGGGCATGGGTTTCTGAACCCATGGTTCCCTTTCTTTACCATGCTTCCTAGCAGCAAAGTCGTTCTTATCGTATCTTCTATTCTTAGGCTGTGGGTTATCAAGATCAACTGGTTCAATCTCCACATACTTATCATTGCTCGATTGAGCATCAACATGAACGTCACTATCGGTATTATCATTAGGCTCATGTTCATCACCGGATTGTGTTTCAGCATCAGAAACAAAGACATCATTTGGACTCTCGGGTGTACCAGCAACAGGGTTGCTATCGTGCAAGTTCCTATCATCTTTCTTCTTCTTCCTAGGATGACTAGGTGCATCAGTGCTAACTCCTTGAGAATCTTGTTCAATTGTCTTAGGATGACCCTCAGGATATAGAGGTTCTTGGGTTATTCTACCGCCTCTAGTGACGACACTGACAGAATTGTCATTCAACTCATTGAGCAAGTCATTTTGAGCCTTAAGTACTTGTTCTACTTGAGTAGTAACCATAGAGGCATGTTTACTCAACAGCTTAAGATCATTGACGTTTCTGTCCACACAAGCACTTAAATGACTAAGCATGCGAGCATTCTATTCCAATTGTCTCCTAGCATAATCATTGAAACTTTGTTGTTTGGCAACAAAGTTATCAAATTCATCCAGGCATAAGCTAGCAGGTTCATCAAAAGGAATGTCACCCTCAATGAATCTACGAAGAGAATTTACCTCTACTACCTGTATCAGGTTAACAAGAACATGGATCTCTTCGATAGGTGGTAGATTTTTGACATCTTCATATTTAAGGCCTTTCTCTTTCATAGATTTCTTAGCTTCTTGCATATCTTCAGGACTGAGGAATAGGATACCTCTTTTCTTAGGAGTTGGCTTCGGAGGTGGTTCGGGAATAGTCCAAGCATTCTCATTGCACAAGATATTATTCAATAGGATCTCAGCTTGTTCTACGGTTCGTTCCCTAAAAACACAACCGGCACAACTATCTAGGTGGTCTCTAGAAGCATCAGTTAGTCCATTGTAGAAGATATCAAGGATTTCATTCTTCTCAAGAGGGTGATCGGGCAAAGCATTTAGTAGCTGGACAAGCCTCCCCCAAGCTTGTGGGAGACTCTTCTTCAACTTGCGCAAAGTTGTATATTTCCTGCAAGGCAGATTGCTTCTTATGGGCAGGAAAATATTTCTCAGAGAAGTAGTAGATCATATCCTGGGGGCTACGCACACAAACAGGGGCAAGATAAGTGAACCAAGTCTTAGCATCATCCTTTAGCGAGAAAGGAAACAGATTAAGGATATAATAGTGGCGGATCTTTTCCTCACTCGTCAATAGGGTGGCTATATCGTGCAGTTTGGTAAGATGGGCTACAACCGTTTCAGACGCATGACTATGAAAAGGATCAGATTCAACCAGAGTGATTAACTCAGGATTGACAGAGAATTCATGATCCCTATCGGTCACAAAGATAGGCGAAGTAGCAAACTTCGGGTCGTATTTCATCCTAGCGTTCAAAGATTTTTCTTTCCACTTGCGCAGTAATTTCTAAACATCATAGCTATCCTTACAAGCAAGAAAGTCCTCAGCTATCTCTCCCTCCATAACATAACCCTCAGGCATATCAGGCAATTAAGATCTAGGAGATCTAGTTCTAACAGGCAAAATAGCAGGTTCTACTTCAATAATCTCAGCAGTTTCAGAAGTATCATCACATCTAGCAGCAACTCTAGCAATTTGTGCATCAAGGAATGCACCTAGTGGCAAAGCAGTATCAAGCATAGCATCATCACAAGTATCAAGGGTAGCAGAAGTAGCATCATCAAGCACATGCGACACATCAAAATTTCTAGCAGGAGGTGGTGTCGCAAACTTACTCATAACTGAAGGTGAATCAAGTGCAGAGCTAGATGGCAGTTCCTTACATGTCCTCGTAGTTGAGTGCAAGACTTTAGTTCTTGGATCTTTCGAATTCCTCATAGTGATCAGCAGACCTAAATCCCAAGTGACTCGGAGAATAGAGATATGCTTCCCCGGCAACGGCGGCAG
Organism: Hordeum vulgare subsp. vulgare; assembly: GCF_904849725.1. Taxonomy (NCBI): domain Eukaryota; kingdom Viridiplantae; phylum Streptophyta; class Magnoliopsida; order Poales; family Poaceae; genus Hordeum; species Hordeum vulgare. The sequence goes on along the minus strand of NC_058524.1, from coordinate 123,056,234 downwards.
AAAATAGTCTTGATAACCCACAAGTATAGGGGATCGCAACAGTTTTCGAGGGTAGAGTATTCAACCCAAATTTGTTGCTTCGACACAAGGGGAAGCCAAAGAATATTCTCGAGTATTAGCAGTTGAGTTGTCAATTCAACCACACCTCAAAGACTTAGTATCTGCAGCAAAGTTTTAGTAACAAAGTAGTGTGATAGCAACAGTAGCAACAGTAACAGTAGCGGCAGTGACAGGAGTAGCGGGAACAGTAGCAGCAGTGACAGCAGTAGCGGCAAAGTAACGTAGCAAGGACCAGTAGGAAAAACTCGTAGGCATTGGATCAGTGATGGATAATTATGTCGGATGACATTCATTATACAACGTTATAACATGGGGAGATATGTAACTAGCTCTAGTTCGTCAATGTAATGTAGGCATGTATTCCCTATATAGTCATACGTGCTTAAGGAAAAGAACTTGCATGACATCTATTGTCCATCCCTCCCGTGGCAGCGGGGTCCTAATGGAAACTAAGGGATATTAAGGTTCTCCTTTTAATAGAGAACCGGAACAAAGCATTAGCACTTAGTGAATACATGAACTCCTCATACTATGGTCATCTCCGGGAGTGGTTCCGGCTATTGTCACTCCGGGGTTGTCGGGTCATAACACATAGTAGGTGACTACAACTTGCAAGATAGGATCAAGAACACACATATATTGACGAGAACATAATAGGTTCAGATCTGAAATCATGGCACTCAGGCCCTAGTGACAAGCATTAAGCATGGCAAAGTAGTAGCAACATCAATCTGAGAACATAGTGGATACTAGGGATCAATCCCCATCAAAACTAACTCGATTACATGATAGATCTCATCCAACCCATCATCGTCCAGCAAGCCTACGATGAAATTACTCATGAACGGTGTAGAGCATCATGGAATTGGCGATGAAGGAATGTTGGTGATGACGACGGTGACGATCTTCCCTCTTCGGAGCCCAGAACGGACTCCAGATCTACCCTCCAGAGGAAGAACAGGTGGTGGCGGTGCCTCCGTATCGTAAAATGCGATGAATTCTTCTCTTTTATTTTTTTCGGATGAAAGGGGCTAAATAGAGCTGTAATTGGAGGCGATGGAGCAACGTGGGCCCCACAAGCCTGCTAGGCGCGGCCAGGGGGCCCGCGCCTGGTGGGCTTGTGGGCTCCACGCTCCACTTCTTCGGTTGATTCTTGCGCCAGTATTTTTATATATTCCACAAAATATCCCCGTAAATTTCCAGGTCATTCCGGGAACTTTTATTTCTGCGCAAAAACAACACCATGGCAATTGTGCTGAAAACAGCGTTAGTCCGGGTTAGTTCCATTCAAATCATGCAAATTAGAGTCCAAAACAAGGGCAAAAGAGTTTGGAAAAGTAGATACGACGGAGACGTATCAGCTCGCGAGGGGAGAGGAGCTGGCAAGGCTGGTTGTTCACCAGGGGCGAGCGAGGGGAGGGTGACAGGGCGAGCGAGCGAGAGGAGACGAGTGTGGGCTCGTGGGGAGGAGGGGAATGGGTCGCTAGGGACGATCCCCTCGTGGCCAGGAGCGAGAGGAGGGAGACGAGGGAACCAGTGAGGGGCTGGCATGGTTCCCTCGTGGGTTTTTCCTGGCGGCGGGGTGTGAAGGAAAGGAGTGGGTGAGGGAGCGCTAGGGTTTGCCTGGGGGTTTTATACACCCAAGGAGGTGGGCCGGTTGGGGCTAGGGTGGGCTGGTTAGCTAGGCCAGTTGGCCCAGTTGGCCACGGGCTTTTCTTGTTCTTTTCTTTTCTTATTTTTTTCCTTTTCTTTTAATATTAAATAGCTCATGTCATAATCATGTAGAGGCTCTAAATTACCTTCAAAAATGTCCGCTCCAGTTTTATAAAATCTTAGGAAATATTTGCAACCTATCCAACGTTTTTATTTTTTTAGTTTCGCAAAAATTTTAAATTCTACTTTTTGGACGAATTAAATTTGCAACGAAATTGAACGGGGTTTGAACTGACACGAGTTTAACATTAGTAATCACGGTGACGTGGCATCACTAGCATAAGATTACTGTAGCTTAATTACAGAGATCACTTTAGCAAAAGTTAAGGATGTCACAACTCTCCTCCCTACTCCCACTGACAGGGAGGCCCCACGCCCTGTGTTGAAATAAAATATATAAAAAATCGTTTAATTAATCAAATAATTAATTAGTGAATTAATTAATTAGTTAGTTAGTTAGTTAATGTGACGATTAAGATTAATAGGTTAACTAGTGAAACTATTAATTAATTTGTTTTAATTATTTGTTTTAGATAGTATGACACGTGGATCCCTCCCACGTATTAAATTGATTAATATTTAGTTAAACCTAATTAAAATGTGTCAATGACATGTAGGACCCACTCGTCAGTTTGACCAGTCAACACCGTTGTTGACTGATGATGTCATGCTGACCTCTCCTTGTTGTCATAATTGCATTTATTGAATTTTTAAATCTATTAATTCCTAATATCAAATAAAACTTTAAAAATTAATATAAAATAAATCGTAGCTTAGATGAAAATACTTTGAACATGAAAGTTCATTAGTAGAACGAGACGAACCTAGATACACTATCCGCTCATCTCTCACACGTCTCTAGCATAGAAAACATGGAACTTTTTCATCGTTTTCGTCTGACCGGTAGTAGCCAGAGACCTGGGGGATATCATCTGATATTTTCCCGACCCGTCTATGATGGATAGCACTGCGTTAGCTCTTGCCTAACCCTGCTTTGTCATGTCATGCATAGTGTTTCATCTGTGTTTATATTTATTGTTTCTTCCCTCCTTTTCTTATCGGTAGACCCCGAGACTCACGCTGTTGCCGGGTACATCTACCCTCCCGATGACCAACCCTTTGCCGCAGAGCAACAAGGCAAGCAAACCCCCCCTTGAGCATCCCTATATCGCCCATGTCTTTCTCCCTCCTGCTTGCATTAGAATTTTGCTACTGTTGTAAATAGCTCCTATATCTAATGCATAGCCTAATCTTGATGAACGGTTACTTTCAGTACCACTTTAAGCTGCTTAGTATAGGTGGCTCCCCTTTAACCCCTTAGACCAGTTGCCCCTGCTTTATCGTCAAGTCTCGATCTTCTGATCGACGAGCCAAGACCCGACACCGCACTTACACCCCCCTTAGTTGTACGACGCTGCACGACTAATGTCGGGTACCGAGGGTGAGACCTCGTTACGTACCCTGATATTAGCATTGTAGTGTAGTTTGATCGGCGATGGTTCTCGGAGAGTGATTCCTCGTGCCCCACCTCCGATAACGACTCTGTCGTACAACCCTTCAAGTTGGCCCAGCGAGGGTGATTCCTCCCTGTCCACCTTGACGATTACATCTTACAGCATCCATCGAGAGTGATACCTCGGATCCCTCTGATGTTTCGACCAAACCGTTACTTGACCGTGTTACTGGGAACATTGATGGACAATGTTTGGCGGGTGGATTCCCGTGTGAATGTGATGAGGCGTGGCTGGGCATCATGGTCCTTGCCACATATCCTCGAGTTTAATCAAAATGCTAATGGATTTGGGTATATGATCTGAGTTGGTCGGGAGACCTTTTCGCACTAACCTTCTACGTGAGAGGGGTTATGGGTTCTCGACGTCGTGGTATCAGTCGAATCTCTTCAGACGTCAGCAATGGAGCGGCGCGCACCTGAGTGGCCCTGATATGCATCGCGCTTGTAATAAGGGGTGCTAAGACTGACCTTGGCCACCCATGCATCATGCAGGAGCGCAGAGGGAAAGTGGGCCCACGAAGCCTTTGTTCTTAGGATTTAGACCGGCGGGATGGCCTCTCTGTTGATCTTAGGTGGGGTTGCGACGTGTTGATGTTCCGAGGCCGGGCATGACCAAGAAAAGTATGTACGGCCGGAGTTTCATAAAGCGTGTTGGGAACTGCGGTGCACCCCTGCAGGGAAGAACTTATCTATTCGAATAGCCGTGTCCACGATTACAGGATGACTTGGAGTTGTGCCTTGATCTTATACAACTACAATTGTTACTTAACTGGAATGTTTGCTCCGGGATTTCTTCCTCACAAGGAGTCGAGGGAGAATCTCTGGGCATGACCTCATATTATTATTGCTGCAACAATATGACTATTATTTGTGTTACTTGTTCTACTCTCGTCTATTGCTGCAAGACCCCTGAAGATGCTAGTCTTTGATAGGACTAGGCCTTCTCTCTCTTTATCGTATTGCTGCAGTCAGTCCACATATAAACCCCTTCCTTTTATATTGATGCATTTTTAGCATAGTTCTGATGTCAGTCTCGCGAGTACTTTGGATGAGTGCTCACCATTGCTTTGCTCCCCCTTTTTCCCCTTGATCCGTTGCTGCGACCAAATGATGGAGCCCATGAGATGGAGTATTCTGCCGACGACGACTGCTACCCTGACGGTGCCTACTACTACGTGGAGGCCGCTGAAGATCGGGAGTAGTTAGGAGGTTCCCAGGTAGGAGGCCTCACCTCGTTCGATCGTTGTATCTTTTGTGCTAGCCTTCTCTAAGGCACCTCATGTTTTATGTTTGTACTCACATATTGTTGCTTCCGCTGACTCATTTGTTTCTCGAGCTTCTGTATTCTAGCCCTCGAGGCCCCTGGCTTGTAATATGAAGCTTGTATTGTTTTATTTGTGTCTAGTGTTGTGTTGTGATATCTTCCCGTGAGTCCTTGAGTTTTATCGTACGCCTTTGCTAGTATGATTAGCGTACGATTAAATCTAGGGCGTCACATAGAAGGAGAGCCATCAGAGGGATAAGCTTATCATGAGGAAGCTTGACGTGCACTTCTCGAGCGGATCTGAGGAGGTCATCACTCCAGAAGCTGATTCGATGCAGGCGAGAGACTTCCAGTGGGCTGAATCTGATCAGGTGGAGCCTGATGAGGAGGCTAAGGAGGAGACTGATGCGGAGGCTACGGAGGAATCTGATGAGGAGTCTTATGGCTGACCTACCGCCTGTGTTGTAGGTGTCCTCTCTGCCTTTTTGGTGTCATGATGCCAAAGGGGGAGAGAGAGTAGGGATTTTCTTTGGTTTATCGCTTTTTTCTGAGTCTTTCTTTGCTGAACTTGGCTAGTTTTATCTTGTTGGATAATTTATTATGTGTGTGAGACTCTTAGTCATATGGTGTGAGACATATCCTATCCCTATATTATCTTTATTATCTCTCTATATGTTAGCCTGTGAGTTCATTTATCTTGTGCCCTTATCTTTATGCTCACATGCTATACCTTGCTTCCTTACTCAGTGTTGTATCAGGTCATTGCAAGGAGTATCCGTCTATGATTTATAGGGGGTGCTTTTCCTTGGATTGTATGCCTTGTTGTTCATAGCACTACTTTAAACATGCACACATCCAAGGGGGTCGGTCTCTAGTTTATAGACTTTGGGTTTGCATATGTCTTCATTATATTCTCTTTTGTGCAAATCCGGTGTTGTCATCAATTCACCAAAAAAGGGGGAGATTGTTAGGGCATATTTCACCCTAAGTGATTTTGGTGATTGATGACAGTACCTCTGCGGACTAATCGTGTGCATTGAGTATTTCAGATAATACAAGGCAAGGCACAAGACGATTCGGCGCCCCTCGGTGGTTTTGAAGCACGGTGGCTTCTACGGTTCTCTTTGGTGGTTTTGAGCCGTAGGAAAGCCGTACTATTAAGAGGGGGTCCGCGTCGGAAAGGTTTGGGTGGAATCAACAAACACACGCACACTTTTTTCTTTCCACCACCTTTCCCCTGCAGCAATGGAGCTCCCACATGTTCTCTCCCTCTCTGTGCAAAAAGGTCCAGCGGTAGTACCGCTCGATGAGCGGTAGTACCGCTTCGGGTGGGCGGTAGTATCGCTTCGGGACGGTAATACCTCTCTCTGAGCGGTTGTACTTCGTCGGACTATTTGCAAATACTTTTCGAGCGGTGGTAGGCCCGGTAGTACTATTTTTACTATCGTGGCTTTGTGCCTACCAAGCGGTAGTACCGCTCCAGGCCTAGCGGTAGTACCGCTCCCTACCAAGCGGTAGTACCGCTAGGGGTAGCGGTAGTACCGTGTTGCGGGTGTTGTAAGTGAGGGGTAATGGTTCGATTTGTTCCCTCACTATATAAAGGGTTCTTCCACTCCAAGAACCCTACCTTTGACCTTCCAAGACTCCATTGTTGCTCCTAAGCTCATTAGTGCTCCATCTCTCTCCCTAGCCAATCAAACTTGTTGATTTCCAAGGGATTGGTTGAGAAGGCCAAGATCTACACTTCCACCAAGAGATATTCGATTCCCCCCACTAATCCCTTGCGGATCTTATTACTCTTGGGTGTTTGAGCACCCTAGATGATTGAGGTCACCTCAGAGCCATATCCATTGTGGTGAAGCTCCGTGGTCTTGTTGGGAGCCTCCGAGCAATGTGTGGAGATAGCCCCAACCTTTTTTGTAAAGGTCCGGCTGCCGCCTTCAAGGCCACCAATAGTGGAACCATGGCACCTCGCATTGTGTGAGGGCGTGAGGAGAATACGGTGGCCCTACTGGCTTATTGGGGAGCATTGTGCCTCCACACCGCTCCAATGGAGACGTACTTCCTGTCAAAGGGAAGGAACTTCGGTAGCACATGCTTGTCTTCATCGGTTCCACTTGTGATTATCTCTTGCCTTTACTTTGTGTATATTATTGTTGTAGTGTATTTCTTGCTTGCACTAGTTGTCATGGTAGTTAGCATCATATAGGTTGCTCACCTAGTTGTTAGTTTAGAGAACCTTTGTGTTGCTTTCTCTAACTTGTTAAGAAGAGCTAAAAATTGGTAGTTGCCTATTCACCCCCCCCCCCTCTAGTCAACCATATCGATCCTTTCAGGTGACAAAGAGCTCATCGTAAAGGGTTACGATGATGCAAGCTTGGACACTAATCTGGATGACTCTAAGTCACAAACCGGATAAGTATTTATTTTCAATGGGGGTGCAGTAAGTTGCTGAAGTTCCAAGCAAAGCTTGGTAGCTGATTCTACATGCGAAACGGAGTACATAGTTGCCTTTGAGGCGGCTAAAGAAGGTGTCTCGATGAAGCAGTTCATGATAGATCTTGGAGTTGTGCCCAGTGCACTGGATCCAGTGACTCTGTTCTGTGACAACACTAGTGTCATTGCTCTAGCCAGGGAATCAAGGTTTCATAAGAGGACCAGACACATAAAGCGATGCTTCAATGCCATCCACAATTACATCAAGGAGGAGAACATAAATATTTGCAAAGTGTAAGGGATCTGAATGTTGCAGACCCGTTGACTAAGCCTCTTCCACGAGCAAAACATGATCAACACCAAAACTATATGGGTGTTAGATTCGTTACATTGTAAATCACATAGTGATGTGAGCTAGATTATTGACTCTAGTGCAAGTGGGAGACTGTTGGAAATATGCCCTAGAGGCAATAATAAAGTAGTTATTATTATATTTCCTTGTTCAAGATAATCGTTTATTATCCATGCTGAAATTGTATTGAATGGAAACTCAAATACATGTGTGGATACATAGACCACACAGTGTCCCTAGTAAGCCTCTAGTTGACTAACTCATTGATCAAAGATGGTTGAGATTTCCTAACCATAGAAAAGTCTTGTCACTTGATAACGAGATCACATCATTAGGAGAATGATGTGATGGACAAGACCCAAACTATGAACGTAGCATGTGTTCGTGTCGTTCTATTGCTACTATTTTTTTGCATGTCAAGTATATGTTCCTATGACCATGAGATTACGTAACTCACTGACACCAAAAGAATACCTCGTGTGTATCAAACGTCGCAACGTAACTGGGTGACCATAAAGGTGCACTACATGTACCTACGAAGGTGTCCGTTGAGTGAGCATGGATCAAGACTGGGATTTTTCACTCCATTTGACGGAGAGGTATATCGAGGCCCACTCGGTAATATAACATCACAACAAGCCTTGCAAGCAATGTGACTAATGATTTAGCCACGGGATTTTGTATTACAAAACGAGTAAAGAGACTTGTTGGTAATGAGATTCAAATAGGTATAGAGATACCGACGATCGAATCTCGGGCAAGTAACATACCGAAGGACAAAGGGAATGTTATATGGGATTAACTGAATCCTTGACATAGAGGTTCAACTGATAAATATATTTGTAGAATATTTAGGAGACAATATGGGCATCAAGGTCCCACTATTGGTTATTGGCCGGAGAGTGTCTCGGTCATGCCTAGATAGTTCTCGAACCCGCAGGGTCTGCACATTCGGTGACGTTTCGGTGTTACCGAGTTATGTATGTTGGTGACTGAAAGTTGTTCGGTGTCCCGGATGAGATTCAGGACGTCACGGGGAGCTCCGGAATGGTCCGGAGGTAAAGATTGATATATAGGAAAGTTGCATTTGGCTTCCAGAAAGATTTCGGGCATTCCCGGTAAAGTATCGGGAGTGACGAATGGGTTCCGAGGTTTCACCGGGAGGGGCCACCCACCCGAGAGGGGTACAGTAGGCCTAAAGGTGGCGCATCACCCCCTAGTGGGTTGGTGCGGCTATCCCAATAAGACCTATTTCGGCCAAGTGTAAAACAAAATGAAAAAAGGAAAAAAGAAAAGGGAAGGAGGAGACCAACTAGGAAGAGAGTCCTCCACCAAACCGAATTGGAGGAGGACTCTCCTCCCTAGCTCGGCCGAACCTCTCCTCCTTGGAGGAGGAGGCAAGGCAGCCCTCCCACCTCTTCATCCTATATATAGTGGAGGTTTTGAGGGCAATACACACCTGAAAAAGCCACGTGCTGCCCTCTCCTCCATAGATCATCTCCTTCGTCTAGATTAGTCTGGCATAGCTTGGCGAAGCCCTGCTGGATTAGTTCAGCACCACCACCACATCGTCGTGCTATCAGAGAACTCATCTACCTATTCACCCCTCTTGATGTATCAAGAAGGCGGAGATCGTCATCGAGTTGTACATGTGCTGAAAGCGGAGGTGTCGTCCGTTCGGTGCTAGATCGTGATTGGATCACGGGACGGATTGCGATTTGGATCACGAAGACGTTCGACTACATCAACTGTGTTTCTTAACGCTTCCTGCTTAGTGATCTACAATGGTATGTGGATCCGATCTCCACGTCTCCAACCAGCCCCAAGCAACCAAAGCATCACATCCATCCCAAGTTCACCATGAACGACACCCTCAAAAGGGTGATGACGCCCGAAGCGCCGCTATCGCTCGATCTGGCAAGAATTTGGGATTTCACCCGGCATACATGTTGGGGGAGGGAAAGGGGAAGGAACCAACCTTGATGGTGCCTACAAGAAGGGTACGGCGCCCTTGGGCATCGCCGCCTTCGTGGCCAGCAGTACCGGCCTCAGATTTCTCCAAAGCCACCTCCCACCTCCAGCCTCCAAACTGGTCCAACTCCAACGACCGAAGACCGCCCAAGGCAAGACCAGCGGAGGAGCCCTGGTTGAAGTAGACGGTGGCCTCCACATCCAGATCGGGCGCTGTTGAGATCCTGAATCGCAGTCCCCACCCGTTGCTGCCTCGCCGCCCGCATGACCGGGGAAGAGTGGCCAGCACCAACGAGTGTGGGCCATCGCAAGGCCGACGTTGATCCGCCAGCCGCGGCCGCAGCAGCAAATCCAGAGCCCCGCTAGGAGGAACGGGGCGGCCATATCCTCGCTGCCACCTTCACCGGCGGCCGAGCGGCGAGCCGGCAGCCTCCGATAGCGAAGAGGGACATGAGAGGTGGGTGGAGAGGACCGGCAGAGGGGTAGGGTTATGCCTCCCGAGTCGCCCATGCGGGAGCGATGCGGGGGGCGATGGGTTTTTCAGGTACGAGAAGGATCTATGTATACATAGTGTTTTCTTCTCCATCGCTATTTATCTAGCACGAATGCATTTCCCAAGTTATTTGCACATTATAACTGTTTGTGACACTAATTATGTACCATTGCAATGTTCAATTTTCTTGTTGTCTGAAAAGAAAATTAGACATGTCATAAGCGAGCCCCCTCCTTTGCCCATTACTCGGCCCGCCAATGGGGTTAACAACCTATACATTAATCAATGGGCATATGAAATCTCTATGAGAAGTTAGTTGGAAAACATGGAGAGCAATACCAATCATGACATAAAGGCAATGGAGTCTGTCACCATGCTTGTCTGGTTGTCTTTTGGGAGATTTGGAATGTGCTCGAGCTTTCTCTCGAAACAGGATTTCGCCCCGCTTTATATATAAAGCAAATAGGCCGGCATCCAGACAACTACAACCCAACATAGTGAATAAACAGAAAATGGCTGGGGCCACAGCACAATCACGCCAAAGTGAAAGAAAAGGAAACATAAAAGGCCACCATAGGGGCAAGCTAAGAAGCACGCGAACAGACGGAGAGCCGTCGAGCGGACGTCAGCAGCGCGTCTAGATAGAGTTGAAGCCGGTCACGGTCTCGGGGCCTAGCGAGCGGATGCCAAAGCTACAAGAAGGCAAGAAATTTGAAGAATGAGTCATAGGCACGCCACTGGAACACGCGCTCAATCACCATTTTATTGCGAGTAGTCCAAAGAGTCCACATCATTGCTGCAAAGACCAGCCAGAACAATCGCGCTTACGGCCAACCTGGGTGGCCCTTACCTGCAGAAAATCTACAAGATCATGAGCCTCTAACTCCGGTCCCAGAGCCTCACGCACAAAGCACCAAAGGGCCTGTGCAGCTACACAAGAGAATAGAATGTGTGTTCCTATTTCCGGGACGTGGCACACGGGACAGGTGTTGTTGCCCGGACCATGGCGTTTTAGCACCTCGGTCCCCAAAGGCAAACGGTCACGGAGAAGCTGCCAAACAAAAATCTTGATCTTCAGGGGCATCGGGGCCTTCCAAACTGGGGATAGCCACGGAAGAACCAGCACCTGACAGAGCGCCTGATAAGCTAAAGTAACGGAGAATTCTCCCGAAGGAGAGAGACTCCAAGAAACATTGTCATTGACCGAAGAGCCCGGGAGAGGGACCACTTCCTTCAAGACATCCCATTCCTGGACCTCGGCTGGTCCAAAGGAGCGGCGGAATGCAAAGTTCCATCCATCCTCCAAAGCAGCCGCAGAGACAAGGACAGCCTGGTCATCACAAATAGCAGACAGCCTCGGAAACCGCAAGCGCACAAGCTCTCTAGCAAGCCAGGGGTCCAACCAAAACTGGGTCCGAGACCCATTGCCCACCGAGAACCGCAAACCCAACCTAATATCATCCTTGATGTCCTGGATAGATTTCCAAAACTGGAACCCAGCCGAGTGCGAGCAGGCCAAGAGGGGCTTACCCTGCATGTACTTGGCCTCAATCAGCTGTAGCCACAAACCCCCATCTCCCAGTAGGATCCGCCACACCCAACAAAGCATGAGGGCAACGTTCATATGGCGAGACGCGGGGATGCCCAATCCCCCTCAGTCCTTCGGCAGGCAGATTTCGGCCCACTTCACCATATGGTATTTGGTCGACCATCCCCTGCCTGCCAGAAGAACCTAGCCAGCTCCTTATCAGAGGCGCTATGCACACCTTCGGGCAAGATGTACATCCCCATCATATACATGGGGAGGCTCGCAAGGTTAGAGCTAATGAGGACGGTCTTGCTGCCCTTAGACGTGAACCTACCGCGACAGGGCTCCGCATGGGACACTACTCGTCCCACAAGCGGATCAAACCCGCTTACCAAGATCCTGGACTCAGCCAGGGGCATCCCCAAGTACGAAATGTTGGAAATATGCCCTAGAGGCAATAATAAAATGGTTATTATCATATTTCCTTGTTCATGATAATCGTCTATTGTTCATGCTACAATTGTATTAACAGGAAACAGTAATACATGTGTGAATAAATAGATCACAATGTGTCCCTAGCAAGCCTCTAGTTGGCTAGCTCGTTAGTCAATAGATGATCATGGTTTCGTGATCATGGGCATTAGATGTCATTGATAACGGGATCACATCATTGGGAGAATGATGTGATGGACAAGACCCAATCCTAAGCGTAGCACTAGATCGTATTGTTCGTATGCTAAAGCTTTTCTAATGTCAAGTATCTTTTCCTTTGACCGTGAGATTGTGCAACTCCCGGATACCGTAGGAGTGCTTTGGGTGTATCAAACGTCACAACGTAACTGGGTGACTATAAAGGTGCACTACGGGTACCTCCGAAAGTGTCTGTTGGATTGGTACGAATCGAGATCGGGATTTGTCACTCCGTGTGACGGAGAGGTATCTCTGGGCCCACTCGGTAGAACATCATCATGAGCTCAATGTGACTAAGGAGTTAGTCACACGATGACGTGCTACGCAACGAGTAAAGAGATTTACCGGTAACGAGATTGAACAAGGTATAGGTATACCGACGATCGAATCTCGGGCAAGTTCTATACCGACAAACAAAGGGAATCGTATACGGGATTGATTGAATCCTTGACATCGTGGTTCATCCGATGAGATCATCGTGGAGCAAGTGGGAGCCACCATGGGTATCCAGACCCCGCTGAAGGTTGTTGGCCAGAGAGGTGTCTCGGTCATGTCTGCCTGTCTCCCGAACCCGTAGGGTCTACACACTTAAGGTTCGGTGACGCTAGGGTTATAGGCAATTGTTATACGAGGTTACCGAAAGTTGTTCAGAGTCCCGGATGAGATCCCGGACGTCACTAGGAGCTCCGAAATGGTCCGGAGGTAAAGATTGATATATAGGACGGATGGTTTCGGATACCGAAAGTGTTTCGGGCATCACCAGTAACGTACCGGGACCACCGGGACCACCGGAGGTGGCCCCGGGGGACCACCGAAGGGGGGCAACGACCCCGGGAGGTAAGGTGGGCCTGGTGGGGGTGGAAACCAGCCCCTAGGTGGGCTGGTGCGCCTCCCCACTCAGCCCAATGCGCAGGGGAGAGAAAAAGGGGGGCAAACCCTAAGCCAGGTGGGCCTAAGGCCCACCAGGTGGTGCGCCACCCCCTCCTCCCCCCTCTGGCCGCCGCACCTCCCATCTGGGGGGGCTACCGCACCCCCTAGGGTGGGAACCCTAGGGGTGGCAACCCCTCTCCCCTCCCCCTATATATAGTGGGCACTTTTGGCCATTGGGAATCAGACTTTGGCCTCTCCCTCGACGCAGCCCGGCCCTTCTTCCTCCTCCTCTCTGCCGGTGCTTGGCGAAGCCCTGCCGGGAGACCTCGTCTCTCCATAGACACCACGCCGTCGTGTTGCTGGAGTTCTTCCCCAACCTCTCCCTCCTCCTTGCTGGATCAAGGTGCGGGAGACGTCACCGGGCTGCACGTGTGTTGAACGCGGAGGTGTCGTAGTTCGGCACTAGATCGGAATCGCTGCGAGTACGACTCCATCAACCGCGTTCTAGCAACGCTTCCGCTTAGCCATATTCAAAGGCATGAAGATGCTCTTACCCCTCTCTCGTTGCTGGTCTCTCCATAGGAAGATCTGAATATGCGTAGGAAAATTTTGAATTTATGCTACGTTACCCTACAGTGGCATCCGAGCCAGGTTTTCTATGCGTAGATTCTATGCACGAGTAGAACACAAAAGTTGTGGGCGATGATTTGTCAATTTGCTTGCCGCTACTAGTCTTATTCTTTTCCGGCATTATTGTGGGATGAAGCGGCCCAGACCGACTTTACACGTACGCTTACGTGAGACTGGTTCCACCGACAGACATGCACACCGTGCATAAAGGTGGCTAGCGGGTGTCTGTCTCTCCTACTCTAGTCGGATTGGATTTGATGAAAAGGGTCCTTATGAAGGGTAAATAGCTTTGGCATATCATCATTGTGGCTGCCACGTAGGTAAGAAGGCGTTCTTGCTAGAAACCCAAATCAGCCACGTAAAACTTGCAACAACAATTAGAGGACGACTAACTTGTTTTTGCAGGGTTTGACATGTGATGTGATATGGCCAAAGTTGTGATGTTGCATGTATGATGTATGAGATGATCATGTTATTGTAATAGGTTTCATGACTTGCATGTCGATGAGTATGACAACCGGCAGGAGCCATAGGAGTTTTCTTAATTTATTGTATGAGATGCAACGCCATGTGCTTACTACTTTTACTTCATTGCTAACAGTTAGCTATAGTAGTAGTGATAGTAGTAGTTGGCGTGACGACTTCACGGAGACACGATGATGGAGATCATGATGATGGAGATCATGGTGTCACACCGGTGACGATGATGATCATGCGATGCCTAAAGATGGAGATCGAAAGAGCAAAGATGATAATGGCCATATCATGTCACTATATGATTGCATTGTGATGTTTATCATGTTTTACATCTTATTGCTTAGAACGACGGTAGCATAATAAGATGATCCCTCTTAAAATTTCGAGAACGTATTCCCCTAAGTGTGCACCGTTGCGAAGGTTCGTTGTCTCGAAGCACCACGTGATGATCGGGTGTGATAGATTCTAACGTTCGCATACAACGGGTGTAAGCCAGATTTACACACGCGAAACACCTAGGTTGACTCGACGAGCTTAGCATGTACAGACATGACCTAGAATACAAGAGACCGAAAGGTCGAACATGAGTCGTATGGTTGAATACGATCAGCATGGAGTTGCTCACCATAGTGACTAGTCCGTCTCACGTGATGATCGGACACGGGTTAGTCAACATGGATCATGTATCACTTAGATGACTAGAGGGATGTCGATTTAAGTGGGAGTTCATACTTAATTTGAATAAATGAACTTAATTGTCATGAACTTAGTCTAAAAGTTGTCTTTATAAATATTGTAGATGGCCAACGTCAACCTCAATTTCAACGCATTCCTAGAGAAAAACAAGCTGAAAGATGATGGTAGCAACTATGCGGACTGGGTTCGCAACTTGAAGCTCATCCTTGAAGCAGCTAAAAAGGCTTATGTCCTTGATGCGCCGCTAGGTGACCCTCCCGCTCCCGCAGCAGCCCAGGACATTCTGAACGTCTGGCAAACGCGGAGTGATGACTACTCTCTGGTTAGGTGTGGCATGTTATACAGTTTAGAAACGGGGCTCCAAAGGCGTTTTGAGCAACACGGGGCATATGAGATGTTCCAGGAGTTGAAGCTAGTTTTTCAAGCTCATGCCCGTGTCGAGAGATATGAAGTCTCCGACAAGTTCTTTAGCTGTAAGATGGAGGAGAACAGTTCTATCAGTGAGCACATACTCAAAATGTCTGGGTTACATGGTCGTCTGACTTCACTTGGAGTCGAACTTCCGGATGATGCTATAAATGACAGAATCCTCCAGTCTCTCCCACCAAGCTACAAAGGCTTTGTGCTTAACTACAACATGCAAGGGATGGAGAAGACCATTCCCGAGTTGTACTCAATGCTCAAGTCTGCAGAAGTAGAAATCAAGAAAGAGCATCAAGTGTTGATGGTCAACAAGACCACTAGTTTCAAGAAAGGCAAGGGTAAGAAGAACTTCAAGAAAGACGGCAAAGCTGTTGCCGTGCCCGGTAAGCCAGATGCCGGGAAGAAGAAAAAGAATGGACCCAAGCCTGAGACTGAGTGCTTCTATTGCAAGGGAAAAGGTCATTGGAAGCGGAACTGCCCCAAATACTTAGCGGACAAGAAGGCCGGCAACGTTAAAGGTATATGTGATATACATGTTATTGATGTGTACCTTCCCAGCGCTCGTAGTAGCTCCTGGGTATTTGATACGGTGATGTTGCTCACATTTGCAACTCAAAGCAGGAACTGCGGAATAAGCGGAGACTGGCCAAGGACGAGGTGACGATGCGCGCCGGGAATGGTTCAAAGGTCGATGTGATCGCCGTCGGCACGCTACCTCTACATCTACCATCGGGATTAGTTTTAAACCTTAATAATTGTTATTTAGTACCAGCTTTAAGCATGAACATTGTATCAGGGTCTTGCTTAAAGCGAGACGGCTACTCATTTAAGTCGGAGAATAATGGTTGTTCTATTTATATGAGTGATATGTTTTATGATCATGCTCCGCTGGTGAATGGTTTATTCTTGATGAATCTCGATCGTGATGTTACACATATTCATAGTGTGAGTACCAAAAGATGTAAAGTTGATAATGATAGTCCCACATACTTGTGGCACTGCCGCCTTGGTCATATCGGCGTTAAGCGCATGAAGAAGCTCCATACTAATGGACTATTAGAGTCTCTTGACTTTGAATCATTTGACACATGCGAACCGTGCCTCATGGGCAAGATGACTAAGACTCCATTCTCAGGAATAATGGAGAGAGCAACCGACTTATTGGAAATAATACATACTGATGTGTGTGGTCCAATGAACGTTGAAGCCCGCGGTGGTTATCGTTATGTTCTCACTCTCACCGATGATTTGAGTAGGTATGGGTATATCTACTTGATGAAGCACAAATCTGAGACGTTTGAAAAGTTCAAGGAATTTCAGAGTGAGGTTGAGAATCAACGTGACAGAAAAATTAAATGTCTACGATCTGATCGTGGAGGAGAATATTTGAGTCACGAGTTTGGCACACACCTAAGGAAGTGTGGAATCATTTCACAACTGACGCCGCCTGGCACACCGCAACACAACGGAGTGTCTGAACGTCGTAATCGCACTTTATTAGATATGGTACGATCTATGATGTCTCTTACCGACTTACCGCTATCATTTTGGGGATACGCATTAGAAACTGCAGCATTCACTTTAAATAGGGCACCGTCTAAATCCGTTGAGACGACACCGTATGAACTATGGTTTGGCAAGAAACCTAAGTTGTCGTTTCTTAAAGTTTGGGGTTGCGATGCTTATGTGAAGAAACTTCAACCAGAAAAGCTCGAACCCAAAGCGGAGAAATGTGTATTCATAGGATACCCTAAGGAAACTATTGGGTATACCTTCTATCTTAGATCCGAAGGTAAAACCTTTGTTGCCAAGAACGGATCCTTTCTAGAGAAAGAGTTTCTCTCGAAAGAAGTAAGTGGGAGGAAGGTAGAACTTGATGAGGTAATTACACCCTCTCTCGAACAGGATAGTAGCGCAGCGCGGGAAGTTGTTCATGTGGCGCCTACACCGACTGAAGAGGAAGTTAATGATGATGATCATGAAGCTTCGGATCAAGTTACTACTGAACCGCGAAGGTCCACAAGGGCACGCTCCGCACCAGAGTGGTACGGCAACCCTGTGATGGAAATCATGTTGTTAGACAACGGTGAACCTTCGAACTATGAAGAAGCGATGGCGGGCCCGGATTCCAACAAATGGCTTGAGGCTATGAAATCCGAGATAGGATCCATGTATGAGAACAAAGTATGGACTTTGGTGGACTTGCCCGATGACCGGCGAGCCATAGAAAATAAATGGATCTTCAAGAAGAAGACCGATGCAAACGGTAATGTAACCGTTTACAAAGCTCGACTTGTCGCAAAGGGTTTTCGACAAATTCAAGGAGTTGACTATGAAGATACTTTCTCTCCGTAGCGAAGCTGAAATCAGTCCGAATCATGTTAGCAATTGCCGCCTTTTATGATTATGAAATTTGGCAAATGGACGTCAAAACAGCGTTCCTTAACGGGAACCTTAAGGAAGAGTTGTATATGATGCAACCAGAAGGTTTTGTCGACCCTAAGGGTGCTAACAAAGTGTGCAAGCTCCAGCGCTCCATCTATGGGCTGGTGCAAGCATCTCGGAGTTGGAACATTCGCTTTAATGAGGTGATTAAAGCGTTTGGGTTCATACAGGTTTACGGAGAAGCCTGTCTGTACAAGAAAGTGAGTGGGAGCTCTGTAGCTTTCCTCATACTGTATGTGGATGACATATTATTGATGGGTAATAATATAGAGATGTTGGAGAGCATAAAGGCCTATTTGAACAAGAGTTTTTAATGAAGGACCTTGGAGAAGCTGCATACATATTAGGCATCAAGATCTATAGAGATAGATCGAGACGCCTCATAGATCTTTCGCAAAGTACATACCTTGACAAGATATTGAAGAAGTTCAATATGGAAAACTCAAAGAAAGGGTTCTTGCCAGTTTTGCAAGGTATGAGATTGAATAAGACTCAGTCGCCGACCATGGCAGCAGATAGAGAGAAGATGAGTTATGTCCCCTACGCTTCAGCCGTGGGATCTCTAATGTATGCCATGCTGTGTACCAGACCTGATATAAACCTTGCCATAAGTTTGGTAGGGAGGTACCAAAGTGATCCCGGTATGGAACACTGGACAGCGGTCAAGAATATCCTTAAGTACCTGAAAAGGACTAAGGAAATGTTTCTCGTTTATGGAGGTGACGAAGAGCTCGTTGTAAAGGGTTATGTCGATGCTAGCTTCGACACAGATCTGGATGACTCTAAGTCACAGACCGGATACGTATATGTGTTGAATGGTGGGGCAGTGAGTTGGTGCAGCAGCAAGCAAGAAGTCGTGGCAGCATCTACATGTGAAGCGGAGTACATAGCTGCTTCAGAAGCGGCTCATGAAGGAATTTGGATGAAGGAGCTCATCACCGACCTTGGAGTGGTTCCAAGCGCGTCGGGTCCAATGACACTCTTCTGTGATAACACTGGAGCCATTGCCATAGCCAAGGAGCCCAGGTTTCACCGGAAGACGAAGCACATCAAACGCCGCTACAACTCCATACAGGACCATGTCCAGAGTGGAGTGATAGATATTTGTAAAGTACACACGGATCTGAATATTGCAGACCCGTTGACTAAACCTCTTCCACGAGCAAAACATGATCAACACCATAATGCTATGGGTGTTCGATACATCACAATGTAACTAGATTATTGACTCTAGTGCAAGTGGGAGACTGTTGGAAATATGCCCTCGAGGCAATAATAAAATGGTTATTATCATATTTCCTTGTTCATGATAATCATCTATTGTTCATGCTATAATTGTATTAACAGGAAACAGTAATACATGTGTGAATAAATAGATCACAATGTGTCCCTAGCAAGCCTCTAGTTGGCTAGCTCGTTAGTCAATAGATGATCATGGTTTCCTGATCATGGGCATTAGATGTCATTGATAACGGGATCACATCATTGGGAGAATGATGTGATGGACAAGACCCAATCCTAAGCGTAGCACTAGATCGTATTGTTCGTATGCTAAAGCTTTTCTAATGTCAAGTATCTTTTCCTTCGACCGTGAGATTGTGCAACTCCCGGATACCGTAGGAGTGCTTTGGGTGTATCAAACGTCACAACGTAACTGGGTGACTATAAAGGTGCACTACGGGTACCTCCGAAAGTGTCTGTTGGATTGGTACGAATCGAGATCGGGATTTGTCACTCCGTGTGACGGAGAGGTATCTCTGGGCCCACTCGGTAGAACATCATCATGAGCTCAATGTGACTAAGGAGTTAGTCACACGATGACGTGCTACGCAACGAGTAAAGAGATTTACCGGTAACGAGATTGAACAAGGTATAGGTATACCGACGATCGAATCTCGGGCAAGTTCTATACCGACAAACAAAGGGAATCGTATACGGGATTGATTGAATCCTTGACATCGTGGTTCATCCGATGAGATCATCATGGAGAAAGTGGGAGCCACCATGGGTATCCAGACCCCGCTGATGGTTATTGGCCAGAGAGGTGTCTCGGTCATGTCTGCCTGTCTCCCGAACCCGTAGGGTCTACACACTTAAGGTTCGGTGACGCTAGGGTTATAGGGAATTGTTATATGAGGTTACCGAAAGTTGTTCGGAGTCCCGGATGAGATCCCGGACGTCACGAGGAGCTCCGGAATGGTCCGGAGGTAAAGATTGATATATAGGACGGATGGTTTCGGATACCGGAAGTGTTTCGGGCATCACCGGTAACGTACCGGGACCACCGGGACCACCGAAGGTGGCCCCGGGGGACCACCGAAGGGGGGAAACGACCCCGGGAGGTAAGGTGGGCCAAGTGGGGGTGGGAACCAGCCCCTAGGTGGGCTGGTGCACCTCCCCACTCAGCCCAATGCGCAGGGGAGAGAAAAGGGGGGCAAACCCTAAGCCAGGTGGGCCTAAGGCCCACCAGGTGGTGCGCCACCCCCTCCTCCCCCCTCTGGCCGCCGCACCTCCCATCTGGGGGGGCTTCCGCACCCCCTAGGGTGGGAACCCTAGGGGTGGCAATCCCTCTCCCCTCCCCCTATATATATAGTGGGCACTTTTGGCCATTGGGAATCAGACTTTGGCCTCTCCCTCGGCGCAGCCCTGCCCTTCTTCCTCCTCCTCTCTGCCGGTGCTTGGCGAAGCCCTGCCGGGAGACCTCGTCTCTCCATCGACACCACGCCGTCGTGCTGCTGGAGTTCTTCCCCAACCTCTCCATCCTCCTTGCTGGATCAAGGTGCGGGAGACGTCACCGGGTTGCACGTGTGTTGAACGCGGAGGTGTCGTAGTTCGGCACTAGATCGGAATCGCTGCGAGTACGACTCTATCAACCGTGTTCTAGCAATGCTTCCGCTTAGCCATCTTCAAAGGTATGAAGATGCTCTTACCCCTCTCTCGTTGCTGGTCTCTCCATAGGAAGATCTGAATATGCGTAGGAAAATTTTGAATTTATGCTACGTTACCCTACACGAAATGGGGAAGGAAGCCAGCGTGCAATTGAGGTTGTCCACGATCCTATGCTGCTTAGCCTCAGAGTAGCCAAGGACCACAACCTCTATCTTATCAAAGTTAATCTTAAGTCCAGACATTTCCTCGAAGTAGAGCAAAAGGAACTTAAGGTTAACAATGTCCGAGTCGGAGCCTGCAACCATGATCATGGTGTCGTCCGCATATTGCAAGTGGGAAACTCCACCGCCCGGAATGAGGTGGCCAACCACCCCCTGAATATGGACGGCTAGCTTGGCCTTATCCAGGATGCGGGCTAGGGCGTCGACAGCAATGTTGAAAAGCAAGGAGGATACAAGATCCCCTTGCTTTACCCCCCCCCCCCCTTGAGGCCTCGAAAAAGGGTCCCACTTCACCGTTGATGTTGATCGCCGTGTTACCAGATCTAACCAGTTGCATGATCCAGGAACACCACCTCTCGTCAAATCCATGTCGCTGCATCACCAATCTCAAAAAGGACCAATCGAGACGGTCATACGCTTTCTGGAAGTCCAATTTGAGGAAGACCCCCTTAAGCCCCTTCGACGCCACCTCATGGACAATCTCGTCAAGGGCAAGAATCCCATCATGGATCTGCCTGCCCTTCAGGAACACGGACTGAAGGCGGTGGGCAATCCGTTCCGCCACGGGGGACAAACGAGTCGCGCACACCTTTGCAAAGATTCTCGCCAACACGTTGATCACCGTGATGGAACGGAATTGCCGGATATCCGAGGCCCCAACTACTTTGGGGATGAGAGCAATGGCGCCAAATTTGATCCTCCCCATCTCCGGGGTGCCGATAAAAAACTCATGGAACATGGGCATGATGACCGGACGCAAGATCTCCCAGAATTTCTGGAAGAAAACTACCGGGAGACCATCCGGTCCCGGGGCCGAGCAAGCCTTCATAAAGGCAATAGCCTGACCCACCTCCTCCGGGGAGAACGGGAGAGTAAGCTCTGCATTCTCCGCGTCGGATACCTGAGCAGCAAGCGGCCAGAAGTCCTCGGGCTTTCTAGGCCATCGACAATTTCATCAATCATCCCAGCAAAGATAAAGAAAGAGGTAGCCACCCGGGGAACAGTGGGTGCAAAACACTTCGTCCACTACTTAAACTGGAAGATTAATTGTCCTTTTTGCCATTTCCCCCAGTGGGAGTTGTAATTAAATTATCTAAAACCTTCGATAATCAATACATTTAGGCAAACTTTTGCATTTGTTTCGGAAAAAGTGGATGTATCTACAAATGAAATGCATTAGATAAAAACACCATCAACTTTAGCAACAATGGACCCCCCCTCCCCATCCCCTTAGGGCGGCCCGGGCGGAACCCTGGATCGAGCCGCCGCCGGCCCCTCTCCCATCTCCGAATCCTCCTTGCCACTGTTGGAGGAGGTCGTCGGACGAAGTCCATGCGACCGACGGCGACAGGGGGGTACCTCCTTTGCCCTATGGAAGATCTCATGGTGGAGGGAGGCTCGCCCTCCTGTGACGCGACGCGACGGTCTCAGTGGCGGTGCTTCCAGGGCTGCGTCTCCGACGGCAGCTGCCGAGCTGATAGCAACGGTGGTTCCTTGGGCTGCGGCCTAGGGCTCTCGTCGGGGTGCGGTGCCCCCCCCCTTCCAGCCATCCGGAGGCTCTTCTGCACGCGTGCTCTACTTCTGTTGGTGTTGTGTCGTCGGTGGTTGTTGCCGTGGTTATGGCGTCGACGGGCTCCCGGGTTGCGGCTCGGTGCTCTCGCCGACGTGTTGAGGTGGGGTGGTGGTCCCCTCTTCCTGCCTTGGTGGCCTTTCCGTGTGTTCTGGTGGCATGTGTGCTCTTGCTGTGGTAGGGGGTTGCCGGATCTGTCTCCGGCTCCAGCCCGTTGGTGTCTGTCGGTGGCGAGGTGGTTGCTCTTGTGTGGGATGACGTCGTCTCCGCGCTTGAGGTGCGAGGTTCAGTGGGCATGTGGGCTTGCGACTCTTCTCAGTCGCTGGCTGCGTGGGTTGGAGGGGATTGGGATTCTTCGGATGAGAATCTGCACGGCTTTGTCGGTGCCGAGGGCGCGTCGCCCGTGGGCGTCGTTCTCCTCCCTGGAGGGTCGTCGTGGAGTTCTCCCCCCTCCTCCATCCCGAGTCATGTCCTTCAGGCGAAAGCTCAAGACTCTGTGTGAGTCGGGCGACGTCGTTGTCTTATCGTCGCTTCCCTCTTGAGGGCGTCGCCTTGAAGTTCATGGTCTCC
This sequence comes from Hordeum vulgare subsp. vulgare, assembly GCF_904849725.1. NCBI lineage: Eukaryota > Viridiplantae > Streptophyta > Magnoliopsida > Poales > Poaceae > Hordeum > Hordeum vulgare. The sequence continues at coordinate 123,033,423 of NC_058524.1, read as the reverse complement.
TTCGCGCTTCTCACGGGCTGGATGTGCACGGCATCGCGGTCAACAGGTGCTCGACCAGCGGTGCGAGGTTGGTGTGGCGTTGTGATGCGCATGGCAACGACTATGGTGGCGAGCAGAGCTGAGTCACGGCTTGTTCTTTTGTTGCTGACGGTCCGGTGCGTCAATGGATGCGCCTATGCTGATTGCTGGCTGTGACAAAGAAGTCGAAGCTGCGGGCGGAAGGGCCACTTCGGCAACGATGACTCCATGAGGACGGTTTTTAGTGGGTGGTGCTCTTCAGATGTTGCGCTCGACTAGCTTGGTGCGAGGTTTATAATTTTCTTTATGAAGCTCGTTGTCAAAATCGGAACTGTCGGTCCACACTATGCCGTTTGTGGCCAGGTCGTCTGCATGCCCTTACGGGGTTTGTAATTTCGGTTTTTGTTCGGTTTTCCTTCAATTAACCGGACAACTCTCTCTTCTCCTTAATCAATGTAAATGGTCAATCTTTTGCCTCGTTTCAAAAAAAAAGTTTAGCAACAACTAAATGCAGCCAAATTTCACGATATAGAGTTGGTCAAAGTGACAGTGAAGCATAAGTGCATATCGCAAATTAATGCATTGCGGGCTATTTGGCCGACGACAGCCGGTTTCCACAACCGTGCTCACGATATTGCGCGTGCTATAATTTAAAGGCAGCAGGAAGCTGAGAAGTGCTTCAGGATTGCAAAGGTGCCAATTTGCATGAGAAGGAAAGGTGGGCAGATACATACGCCCAGTAGTCCGGTATTACCATGGCACTTGTGCACAAACCAGTCCAAAAATCCACCTCTAGTCGCCTTTGTATTAGTAGATAAAAAGGAAGGCTCCTTGGATCTCTTGTGGTAGTGAAACCGAATGATCGCCATCTACTTTTTGGTAGCACGCACTGACAGGACTAGCTAGGACTATGAGGCGTCGGGAAAGGAAGCAAAACTAAGGACATGAACAGCGGTAGCATTGCCTTGTTGGTAGCTTCGGGCAGCTACATGCATTTTGTTCCTCCAACGCTAGCTGCCACTGGCGGGCATCGTCGAAGAAAAGAAAACATGCATGCCATACATCTCAATTTCTATGCATCTTTTTCAACTTTTTGCATAGGACCACACCCTCTCTCCGTGAAGAACCCGCGTTCAGAGGACATGTACAATGCATAACCTCAGGATGATGTCCCATATGTTATATAGGATCGGATGTCTGAAAAAATATGTTTGAATAAAGAAGTGGGATCTTATGCAGGAGCCAGATTTTTGAAGAGAAAATGTATGGTCCGGTGTAAAAAAAAATAAAGTGAAAAGTAGAGATGCATGTGTATTAAAGTCTTTATTTTTTATTTTTTGATGAAGCACCGTAATGATAGCTTGCATTAGAGAGAAAAAATCAATATAGATGCCCCAAGCTATTTTTTTATCATGAGGCATCTTTATCCATATGCCATTATTGTACATGTCTTGATGAAGAGTCTTTGACACCATTTAAGGCAGCCCTTCCTGACACGAGCCTACATGGCATGTCGGCATCAGCTTTACTGGGCCATGCCGTAAGAGGCTTCAACAGTCTGTTGCTAATCCATCAGGCCGAAATTTGCAGAAAAAAGGGGAAGACCCAAAACATATCATGAGATGTTGTGACATTTGTCTGGAAAGAATCGGTAAAGCGATGTAAATGGACCAAGAATTTTCGTTAATTTGAAATGGGCTGCCATTTTACTGAACATGTCCAAAAAATTGTAAGCCTCGAACAATCGTGTGGAATTTGCTGAAACCTTCTACCCGAGGAAGTTTGGTAAATGTTTGAAAGTTCCACCAAAATGGCTTTGAACACATGGTATTTTTGCTTAACCGAGGAAGTAATTAAGTTCAGAGATTAATCCACACTGCAAAACAAAGGCTGCTACCACAAAAGCAACAAAACCTTGCAAAACCTCGTAATGAGACATGATGATATACATCCATTTCTGAAACCTTGACAGGGTGATATACATTCTCTTCTACAATCTTAATAACGACAAACATAAGTCCTGAAAGCTCAACCAAAAGATTGTATCTATGTGCCTTTGAAGCTCTGACCAAGTGACCAGTAACCACCATTGCCAATCTAAGTCAGTCAGCCTCTGCTCCAGTGTCGTCCCAGTATACCGCAAGCACCCACCCCAAGAGGCTTGATACCATCTGATGATTCTGAACACATGTTCACGATCCAACTACAGCAGCACAGGTGATCACTACTGTGTTTCTCTTTGTGATGGAACTGGTGGAGTCTAGGATGAGAAAATGTCAATACCCCAAACGATCATTCAATGAAGTGCGCCCATCACCAGTTTGACCTGCAGATAATTGAACAGTACTGTCAAGGGATAAATTTACACATTTGGTGATTGTATGCTTTACTGATAAATTATTCTTACCTTGAGGTGGCACCCATGTTTCATGAACTGGACCAGCTTCAAGAAAATCTGGTCTTGCAGGACCCAGTACACGTTTTTGTTTTGACTTTTTTCCTTTTCTCTTGCTAGCCTGCGGTTCATTCTCGTTCTCAATGTCTTCTGCAGGTTGTAAACCGCGTGTGTGCTTCAGCAGAAGGGCCACAGCATCAGCTGCTGATGCTTCGGATTCAACCGAAGACGATTCTGCTTCAACGCCAGCTGACTGATCGGCAGACTTTCTCTTCCGTAAGATAAGCCCAGGAGCAGCCCCTTCAATATCCTTTTCATTGGCTGAATTAGAAAGAATAGTTTTCCGGTCTTTGTAGTCCACAAAATCATCAGGCTCCTCAGCATTCGTGTTTCCTTCTTTTATACAATTTTCTTCAGGTTCTACGATTCTCTTGTCGCCAAGCCACTGAGGTTTTGGCATGGTGAATGCAGGTTTGCTGGCATCTTCTTGGTTTTGGGGGACATCTGTTTCTACCTCAGCAGGTTTATCCACTTCTATTTTGGTAGAACAAGAATCCTTCAAGTTCTCCTCTGTTGAGGTTTTGTCTTGGGAAATTTTGTCTTGTTTTTTGGATTCTGGTCCAGGATTATCATTAGATGCTTGAGGGTTTGCTTCTCTTGGCTTTAAATCCCTCTTGCGAGCTGCTTCTCCCATAGGATCAGCTACCTTTAGTAGGTAAACTACTTTGTCCAGCTCAACTTGAAGATCAGAAAGCTCCTTTTGAATTTTGGCAATATTATCGTGTACTGTCGAGCAGTTCAAATCAATTAGAAAAATAGAAGATAGTGAAATACTCAAAACAGACAGAAAAGCAGGCAATATGTGTGTATGAATACATAATTTCAAGCTCTGTGCATCCATCTACAAAGATTGAGCTTGATCATCAAGACTTAAACAAAGCTACTGGCACTTTTTAGAGCCTAACCAACATAGGTAAGTGTGCTGCACATCAGTTCACACAATCATATGCATATATTCAGGAGGAAACTGTTGTGTATCATAAACACCTTTCGGTGTCATGTTCTTCACTAACTTCTTTGCCAAGGAACGATGGGCTTCTGACAGTTCACATATTTGTAATAAGTAAGAGGGGGAAATATTCAAAGTTTTCCACCAAATGCAAACTAGCTAACAGTACCGCTGGAAACTACCGATATCCATAGCTGATAGCTTAGCTCAGCGCACGAGCTAAAAGTGTTGCTTTTCTTAAGGGGATATAAGTTTTGCTGAATACTCATGTAATCATGTTTTGGACCAAATCACAGTAATCAAACTTGCAGAAAAAAATTAGACACTGAGACAACTCAATTATTTTTTATTCCAGTCTGGCTTAACATCTCCACTCTATTAGCCTAAACTCTAAAATGATCACATAGCTGATACATATAATTTCAGTTGTTGCTAACGAGAAAATGCAAATATACTCTGAAATTCTTCGTTTCCAGGTCTTAACCAGATCCCTTAACAATGCTTCCAAAGAAATGAGTCATTTCACTTATTGAAAATTGGAAGTTAATAGCTGAGAGCATCGCTGTCATATACGGAGTACTAGTTAGCAAGTCAACTAGTCAAGTTTCAAGCAAAGGGCAGGCTATTAAAACATTCAAACCAGCAGTCTAGCTAGTACACAATAAACTACATGGTTCAGAGTGTACTATCATACCTAATTGAGATGACAATCCACTCATGTAAGCATCAAGGTCATCCCCAAGATCTGCACTATCTCTCTGAGCCAGCTTAATCTTCTCTTCTTCAAGCAACTTCTTTTTACCTTCAATATCATTGTTGATGAAATCCTTTTTATCAAGAAGACTATCAGCGGTCTCAACTGATTGCTGCCCACTAGATTGAGGATTAGATGATTTCTTCTTTGTCCGGTCAAAAAATTCATCGTCGTCACTAGAAAAAAAAAGATCAAAATCAGTGAATCAGCACATGAGAACAAGTATGCAAAGCTCTAAACTCCAGCCACGGTAAGGAACAATATATGATAATAGGCCTCTACTTGCAGATGGCCACTAGTAGAAACTGAAGTAGTCCATTCTTTTTTACCAGTCAAAAGGAGCTTTGAATTTTTCTATCAGCCTATTTGACAAGATGTTGTACAGAATCAACGAGAAACTGAATTATATACTCCCTCCGTCCCAAAATAAGTGACTCAAAAATGATTCAACTTTACACTAACTTTAGTACAAAGTTGAGTCATTTTTAAGTCACTTATTTTGGGGCGGAGGGAGTACGCTCCAAGGAGAAAACTCACATGTACATTGTGAATTTTCAAGGTAAGCAAAAGTGGCACAAGGTACAAGTTCCCAATTACATATGCCCTAGTGCAGTGGTGCCAATCATTCCCTAAAGGTCCATAAATTTCAAATGGGCTTAGACTTCTAGATTTAAATTTTCAATTACATACATTTTTGTCGGTTGGAGAAGCAGACAAGGGAGAAAAGATTATTTAGCCAGCTCTAACATCCTCCTCTGTTCTTAACTATAGTACTATATGTTAAGATATGATACATGATACGAATGTAGCAGTCATAATTCAATTCTATCAGAAGTGCAAACCTAATAACATCTTCTTCTTCCTCGAGATTTGCTTTATGACTACCACGTTTTGGTTTTCCAGCACGTGCACCAAGACTTTCTTGTATACTGTCATTTAATGTTTCTTCGAGATTTTCTAGCTCCTCCATGATCTGGAAAAAAGATTTGGTATTTGTCTTCTAATAAGAAATGAAACCGTGATGGCATATGAAGAAATGTGAATAAAACTTGTTATGCACTAACCTGAGATATCCTTTGCTCATTTCGTGCAATCTGTGTTTGCTGACCTTGGGTTAACCCACCTTGAGAAATGTCCTTAACTCGTATTGCATCGATCTCTTTCTTCATGTTGGCAACCTGAGACAAGCAGAGATGTAAATCATATCAGAGAACATAGAGCAAATTTTCCTTAAGAACCAAAATTCACAGGTTCAAGCATACTACCATACTACTCAAAAGGACTGTCCTTAAAGAAAACATCTCAACCTAGCTGTTCACCCAGAACATAGAACCAATGCAAGGAACTTGGTAGCTCAGGGAGAGGGACTCTACAAGGACTCACGTTTGCGGGCTCAAGCCCCTAGAGAACTCTCTTTGAAACATGAATATGAGATTCTACCCAGGCCCATTTATAATCATCAGGGACACACAACCTCTTGATACAGAAATTTTCAATGAAGATTTATCGATTACAAACTAAACAAGGTTGCATGTTGATTTGTTAAGACTACTATGACGTGCTCACAGAGACCTAGAAAGACATACATCTAGAACACGGTGCACCATTTCGTCGATAGGTAATACTAATGTAATCTTTTTCAAAATGATGATTTGAAAAGGCAAAAGCAACCCAAAGAGTTTCAGGTTAATGACCCTAACCTAAAAACTGGGGATATGACTACCCCATCGATCCAACAGATAGCTTCAATCTGCTGGATCAAATGATACAGTGAATAATACTGACAAGGCGGGTCCATGACGCCAACCTAAAAACTGGGGACAGGACTACGAAATGGTATATGTTTCCCTGTCGGTCCAACAGATAGCTCCAATCTGCTGGATTAAATGATGCAGCAGATAAAGACTGGCATGGCCTAAAGGGGGTTAAAATAGACAATCCACCCTACTCATGCAAGCACCACCGCAGTCTCATCCATCCCCACATACAAACTGCTGCTCCTCTCCCATCTGCATTCAACAGCATCACCACTTACATCTGTACGATCCGCTAGATATTCCGCACCATGCTGCCCGCAGCGCCTCGACGTTCCAGGCCACCCTTCTCCCCACCAGTCAAGTTCTTCCCTTCGCCGCCGCTAGAGGCCAAACACCTTGCCATCATACAACCTCCAGATTCTAGAATCTAATTCACAGACCAGGATTGCCACAGCCTCACCCAAGATCAGTGATGTCATTGGCCACTACCCTACCTCAGACTGCAAGTAGGAGCAGGCCATCCCGCAGAGACTACAGTAGAGAAATGAAAATACGTGAGATTTGCGGACTGTCCCACTAGGCCTGCATCTAGCCCACATAACCCACTAAATCCTTCCTCAAAAAAAAGTATTTCTCCTCATGCGGTCATACCAGGACGCTAGGTTTACCGTGAGGAGCCGCTGGAGCACCGGCGGCTCTACCATGGCCGCCACTACTTCCTCCATCCACTCGGTCATCTCCCACTCCCCCTCTCCTCTACCATCCGTTTACAAGCCCGAGTTGCCCCACATATCCTCTTCTTTGCGGCATCAACGGGGACATTCAAGACCTCTTCGGTGAGGGAGAAAACCCAATTTGAAATTCCTCACAAGGGTAAAAAGAAGCCGAGATAAGAAAATGGCAGACGAGTGTGTCTCTCGGTATCACTTCACACTGCCTGAGCAGTGCAACGGTACCATGTTGGAAGAGAGAAGCAGTGGTGACCGACTACACCCGACACCAGCGTGCCTCATATGAGCCCACATGCTCGGCAGCAAAGCCATCCTCGCCATGACCATCGCAGCACAGATTGAGTCCCCAGACATTAAGTGCCAGCAGGGCACGATGCCCCCAACTCAGGAAGTAGATATGATGTGGGGTGATGTGGGGTTATGCGGGTTTGTGACCACCGCGTACTCGCTGTCGCTGATAGGCGGATTACCACGGCAGCCCGGATAACAGATGTGGGATCAAGCGGGTTTTTTGCGGCAGCCCACGGTCAGTCCCACTTGCAGGCTGAACCCTACCTCTCATTCAAGGAACTACTGAAACTTCTTTTTCGAGACGGAGGCATAAGCTCTTCCTCATCCATCAATTAAGGAATTTAGGGAGTTATGTTACACAAAAGACTAAATAATTACAACGGTTATTACTCTCCCGGTAAAATTTGCCCCAGACACTTAGCGCCCGCACCAAAGCTTTGGCTCATCCTTTATGGCATCCAAAAGGACGGTTGCAGGAGCAGACTTGTGTTGGAAAACCCATGTGTTTCTCTCATTCCAAATGGTCCAAGAAACAAGCATAGTGAGGGATGCCTTGACACTACGATTCGCAATATGCGCGCCCGACATGCTAGTCCGCCACTCCTTCATGGACCTGTCCTTGGTGAACTACTGAAACTTGGAAATACGTCGAGTGGGTGAATTCCTATGGTAGCGACTATGACACCACCATTGCTAAAAAGAAGGCAAGCCTATCCCATTTCGTTAGAGCGGAATTTACATTCTTTAGCATTTGCCATAAATTGACTCGACCATAAAAATTTTGTGATGTACTTAACTATATATTTCCTTCTTTCTGGCATACAATGTACTGCAACCCGCCAATCCGGACCAAAGCATCAGGTTATAGGTAAGTAGGTCGCACAAAGGACAAAAAAACATCTCCCATGATGAGTGTTCACACTTCAGAACTGTAGCAAACTGGCAATGCAGAATGTAAGCACCGTTTTACTGAGGAAATGATATTGTGCAGTTCAAAAATAGACAGCAGCTCCAAATGCCCCATGAATGGAAATCAACACCAGAATTACCGGCTACAAGAATTATCCAAAAGAATTTTAAACCTAAATTTTTGCCAGCGTCGCAAATCAGCCAAACTACAATTGGATGGGCAAGGCACAGCAAACAGCCACTATGTAGTATCTGAACCAGACATAGCTGCATACGAATCACTATAAGTAATGATGATTTTTCAAATGCAACCACATTCAATGTTTCATACTGTAGGTGCACATAGAAAATGCAATGATGAGTACTCCCTCTGTACCTAAATAATTGTAGTTGGGGAGAACTAGCCTAGTTCTCCCCAACTACAATTATTTAGGTACAGAGGGAGTATGATAATGTCGTTTCTTCAGTAAAAAAGCTGCTTACCTTTTCCATTCGTTTTATTAATTTGCTGCGTGTCTTTTCCTGTCTGTCCGTAAGCTGACCTTTGTAGGTTTGCCACGTGATCTCATCTGCCTCATCCTAAGATATGAAAACATGTTCAGTAAAAAAACAAGGGCCATCATAACCAATTAGAAAAGAAAAAATCTCTAAACATATAAAATTATGCAACTGAAACTTGGGAACAGCTGGTTTCTCACAAAAAAAATGGAAAAGCTCCATCCAGGTAATAACTAATGTAAGATTCTCAATATCCGCAACCAAATGCTTGTAAAAATAAATAACTAACCTCCCCGTCTTCTTCGGGTGCATCCTCAGACATACCCCATGAGATCCCATCTGCTAAAGCTGCTTGAGTTTTCGCTCGTAAAAGGGAAGCTTCACGATCAAGCAGATTTTGCCGAATCTTAGCATCACGGAGTTTCTGCATATCTTTTTCCTGTTACATAAGACAAACAAGTAAATACAAGACTCCCATAACTGAATATGAAGAGGTTGACTCTGTTCAATGATGTATATCCCATTTGTGTTTTCCATTTCAACAAAAGCACAAATCTCTACTCCTAGAAAAGACCCAGTTGGTGATGATGATGTGTCTGCCATCCATCATTTCTGACAATTTGATCTGCATCTAACATCTAACAGATGTGAAGTAAGCTGTAATTGCGAAAAGAGTCGCCACTCTGCTCCACATTTGTACAAAACTCCTTAGTCTCTCCCGAGCCTTTTGTCCCAAGCAAGTCGGGGTAGGCTAGAGATAAGAGGCATAAAATTTGGGTGAAACCTACATATTTTTAGTGATATATTCCAAAAGCAGGGTGATAGGAGCTGGCCTCCTACCAGGGCGAGGGCGTAGGTTATATGGGTGATTGGAGGGTTAGCGAGGTGGAGAACGCGGGCGACGGCGCTGTGATCGTGTGAGGAGATCGGCCACCGTCGGCGGCTAGGGTTTTGGGGTCTCCCGGCAGAAGCCGAGCAAATAGGTTTGCTACTTCTTAATTCCAAATTAGGTGATTACATGAGTATTTATAATCTCATAGTTGCTAATAAAAATAAGATAACTGGGCTAAGCCCCTAACTGCTATTGGGCCTACTGCCCTTGGCCCGTCGGCTACAAAACCTGGCCGATCATAACATCTCTCCCCGCCTACGCAAACAGCTCGTCCTCGAGCTGGAAGCTGGAAGTCTAGAAAATGCTGGCGAAACTCCTCGAGCTGCTCCCAAGTGGCATCCTCCTATGGGAAGGCCGGCCCACTGAATCAAAAGGCGTCAAACTCCGCGGCTGAGCTGGGTCTTCAAGACCTTCTCCAGGCCTGGAAGGAGACGGCCGTTGGCCACTGGTGGAAGAGCCGGCAAAGTCGCCGGTGGATCACCGCGGAACTGCTTCAACAGCCCCACATGGAAGACATCATGGATGCGGGCACCCGGGGGCAACGGCAGCCGGTAGGCGACGTGGCCGATGCGCTCCAAGACCTGAAACGGCCCGGCATAGCACGGCCCGAGCTTGCGCCTAGCCCGCGGGTCAAGCGACTGCGTGGTGCGGGGGAGGAGCCACAACCACACCCAATCGCCCACCACAAACTCTGCATCGCGATGATGGGCGTCGTAGTACTTCTTTGAGAGTTGTTGCGCCTGGAGGAGGCGCTGACGCACCTCCGCAAGGATCTCATCCCTGCTGCGGAGAAGCGCACCGGCCGCCTCGGTCTTCGCCGCTCCCTCCTGGAACGGCAGAATGGGCGGTGGGGGACGGCCATAGACGACCTCGAACGGAGTGGCACGCAAGGCGGAGTGGTGGGAGGTGTTGTAGCGGTACTCCGCCCAAGCGAGCCAGTCCACCCATGCATGCGGGCGCTCACCTGTGACACAGCGCAAGTACATAGCAATCACCTTGTTAACCACCTCCGACTGGCCGTCGGTCTGAGGATGGAATGTTGTGCTTAAGCCCAACTTGACGCCCGCCATCTTGAAGAGATCACGCCAGACATGGCCAGTAAACACTGGGTGGCGGTCGCTGACGATCGACGAAGGAAAGCCGTGGAGACGGACTATTCCGTCGAAGAAGGCTCGCGCGACCGTGGTGGCGGTGTAGGGGTGACCGAGCGCGATGAAGTGCGCGTACTTGGAGAAGCGGTCGACCACCGTGAGAATGACGGACTTGCTGCCCACCTTGGGAAGACCCTCGATGAAATCCATGGAGATATCAGCCCATACCTGCGAGGGAGCCTCAAGGGGTTGCAGCAGTTCGGCCGCACCATTTCAGTCTTGTTGCGTTGACAAATTACGCAAGACCAAACCCAATCCTGCACCAACACGCGGTCGCCGGGGATGAAGAAGTCGGTGCGAAGGCAATGCAGCGTCTTCTGCACCCCTTCATGACCGGCCGAGTGGGCGAGGACCAGACTCTGGTGACGAAGGTCGTCGTGGTTCGGCACAAATAGGCGTCGCCCGTGGAGAAGCAAGCCGCCCTCCAGGCGCCACGGCTCAAGCAGCGCCCCCTCCTGGAGCTGCTGTTGTAGCAGTTGTGCGTCCGCCGAAGTCGTTGTGGCACGGCGCATCTCGTCAATGAAGGAGAAGGACGGCCCGGAGCAGATGCAGAGAGCCGCTCCCTCCGAATCACCGGTAAGGACCGCCTGATCGGAGTCGCGGCGAGACAGCGCATCTGCCACGGCGTTGAGCTGGCCCTAGCGATACTCGACGGTGAAGTCAAACCCAAAGAGCTTGTTGATCCGCTGATGCTGCGGAACGGTAGAGAGCCGCTGGTCCAGCAAGAACTTGAAGCTGTAGTGATCCGTGCGGATAAGAAACGACCGCCCCTACAAATATAGACGACAGTGACGCATCGCATGTACCAGCCCGATGAGCTCCCGCTCATAAGCGGCGAGCTTGTGATGGTGTGCAGCAAAAGGACGACTGAAGAAAGCGAGGGGGCCTGCCCCCTGATGGAGGACGGCGCCGAACCCCAGCCGGAGGCGTCGCAGTCCACGGTGAAGAGCTGGTCAAAATCTGGCCCAATGGTGAGCGCGTGTTTGAGCGCCTAGAAAGCTTCAGCCGCTTCGGTGTCCCATGCGAAAGCGTCGCGTGCTAGACCTTTCAGCCTGAGCATTGATAGTTGTGGATGACACTAGGAGAGTTGGGACAATTTTCGTTGGTTTATTTCTCACACAATGCCATGCCAACCTGAGGGGTTGGGGATACATATTTATAGGCTGCTAGCCAGCCAAGCATATGCTAAGATGCTAGTCTAAGATGCTATCCTAACTGCCAGTCCTTGATGGTCAAGGATTCTATCCTAACAGCCACAAGGACCATGTGCTGCAGCCCCACAAGGGACTATGTGCTGCAGCCCCACAAAGACCATAGTACATAGACTTATCCACCATTCTCCCCCTAAGTCTTGTACGTCGTCTTGTGGGAGAGTCGAATCATCCCAATCCTGGAGCAGAGTTCGAGGAACTTGATCCTCCCAAGAGGCTTGGTGAGCAGGTCTGCGAACTGGTCCGTGGTGTTGATGTAGCTCGCCTCGATGCTCCCTTCTTCCAAACAGCTGCGGATGAAGTGATACCTCAGTCGGATGTGCTTGCTCCGTTCGTGGAAAACGGGGTTCTTTGCCAGGGCCAGGGCGGACTTGCTGTCCACCAGGAGCTGCACCGTTCTGGTATCTCGGACGAGGAGATCACCAAGCAATCGAGCGAGCCAGAGCGCCTGAGTGCAGGCGGTGGAGGCCGCTCGGCCTCATAGCTGGACAGGGCCACCACCTGTTGCTTGACCGATTGCCAGCTCACGAGACACTTGCCGAGGAAGAAGAGGATCCCTCTCGTGCTCTTGCTGGTGTCGATGTCGCCGGCGTGGTCGCTGTCGCTGTACCCGACGAAGTGTGCCGCCCCCGGACACCTAGGGTAGTGGAGGCCGTGGTCGAGTGTCCCTGCCACGTAGCGGACGATCCTCTTCACTGCCTGCTGGTGCTCCGACGTCGGTCGCTCCATGAACCGACTAACATAGCCCACGGAGAATGCCAAGTCCGGCCGTGTGTGGGCGAGGTAGCGAAGGCTCCCCACAAGGCGTCGGTACTGTGTAGCGTCCACTTCCTCCGTCGTGCTGTCGCGGCTCAGTTTCAGCCTCTCCTCCATCGGAGTGAGGGCTGGGTGGCAGTCGGTGAGCCCAGCTAGCTCAACGATGCGCTTGGCGTAGGCGGACTGTCGAAGCGCGATCCCGGAGTGATCCTGGTGCACCTCGATCCCTAGATAGAAGGAGAGGAGCCCCAGATCACTCATCTGGAAGGTGGCCTTCATGTCTTCCTTGAACGCCGCCACCTCTGCATCTTTGATACCGGTGATCACCAAGTCGTCAACATAGACGCCCACCAGCAGGGCATTTCCTCCACTGCCCCGTCGGTAGACGGCCGCCTCATGCGGGCTTTGCTCGAAGCCCATCTTCTTTAGCGTGGAGTCCAGCTTGGCGTTCCACGCCCTAGGTGCCTGCCGTAGGCCGTAGAGAGCCTTACGCAGGCGGAGTACCTTGCCCTCCTGGCCGGGGATCGCAAATCCCGATGGCTGATGCACATAGACTTCCTCCTTCAAGTCGCCGTTGAGGAATGCCGACTTGACATCCATGTGATGGACACGCCAGCCCTCCTGGGCAGCTAGCGCAAGGAGAAGTCGCACGGACTCCATCCGTGCCACGGGAGCGAAAGCGTCGTCGAAGTCGACTCCTTCCTGCTGCAAGAAGCCTCGGGCCACCAAGCGAGCCTTGTGCTTGATGATGGCGCCGGCTCCATCCCTCTTCGGCTTGAACACCCACTTAAGGGTGATTGCGCGGTGATCACGAGGGAGGTCAGCGAGCTCCCAGGTGCGGTTCTCCTCGACCGCATCCATCTCCACCTGCATCGCGGCGCGCCATGCCGTGTCTCTCTCGGCCTCTGCAAAGGACCGAGGTTCGCCGTCCTCACACGCGAGTTGTAGCTGCGCCTCCAGGTCGCGTGGCACCAGTCCCGGCACCGGCTGGTCGCCGAGTAGATTATCCATCGTACGATACCACAGCGGTCTGCCGCTATGATACGCGTCGATGCGCTCCTCGTCGTGAGTGAGCGGGGAAGCGAACTTCATCGGGTTGTGCTCTGCGTGAGCTGGTGATGATGAAGACGAGCCCGGAGTGGTGACTGCCGGGGCTGGAGTATGCGGCGTCGCCGGTTGTGGTGCCGTCGGCGTAGCAGGCACCGGAGTCGATGTAGTTTTGGGGGCTGCGGTAGACGTGCTCGGCGAAGAGGAGCTGCTTGCTCCCCCAGCTTCCTTGAAGTGGACTTACTCGAAAGTCGTCATACGTCGGCGTCGAGCCGTCGTCTACCTCCTTGTCCCATTTCCACCCTCGCCCTTCGTTGAACACGACGTCTCGCGCCGTGCACACACGCTGTGTCTCTGGGTCAAGGATGCGGTAGGCCTTTGAGCCCTCCGCATAGCAGATGAAGACTCCCGAAGTACTCCTGTCGTCGAGCTTGCCGATGTGGCCGAGCTCTTTGGCGAACGCAAGGCAGCCAAAGACCCGCAAGTGGGAGACCGTCGGCTTCCGCCCATGCCAGGCCTCGTACGGCGTCCTACCGTCGAGTGCCTTAGTAGGCGAGCGGTTGAGGATGTAGACGGCCGTTAGCACCGCCTCTCCCCAGAAAACAGCCGGCATCCCTCTCTGCTTGAGGAGAGCCCGAGCCATCCCACAACCGTCTGGTTGCGCCGCTCGACGACGCCGTTTTGCTGCGGGTTGTACGGCGCGGAGTAGTGGCGTTGGATGCCCTCATCAGCGTAGTACGATGCGAATTCAGCCACCGTGAATTCGTTGCCGTTGTCAGTGCGCAACACGCGCATTTTGCGGCCGCTCTCCGCCTCCACAGCAACATGCGCGCGCCTGATGGCGTCCGCCGCCTCTCCCTTACTGCCGAGGACCATCACCCACATGTAGCGAGAGAGGTCGTCGACGAGCAGCAGGAAGTAGCGTCGACCTCCTGGTGTGGCTGGCGTCACCGGGCCGCACAGATCTCCATGCATGAGCTCCAGCCTCTCCTTGGCCCGAAAACTCGCCTGCTGGGGAAAGGGGAGTCGTCTCTGCTTCGTCAGCACACAGATGCCGCAGAACTGCTCCACATGGTCGAGGCATGGCAGGCCTCGCACCATCTCCTTGGCACTTAGACGCTTCAGGGCCTCAAAATGAAGGTGCCCAAAGCACTCATGCCATTGCCACGCCTCGTCGTCCCGACGGACAGCGAGACAGACCGGTTGTGCCACCTGCACATCAAGGACGTAGAGTCGATTTTCACCTCTGGGTACCTTGGCGAGAAGGCGACGCTGGCGATCCCAGATGCGTAGGACCCCATGCTCAATCAGCACGCGTGAGCCGTTCTCATCCAGCTGTCCCAAGTTGATGATGGAGTTCCTTAGCACGGGGATGTAGTAGACACCGGTGAGCAGTCGGTGCTCTCCCGTCTTGGTGGTGAAGATGACGGAGCCGACGCCCTTAATTTCCACAGTTGAGGCATCCCCAAACTTGACGAAGCCTCGCGCGTCGGAGTCGAGCTCGGCGAAGAATTCCCTTCGACAGGTCATGTGGTGGGTGGCGCCGGTATCGAGGCACCACCCCGCAGTCTTGTCCTTCCCGGAGCCATCGCCGAGAAGAGCGTGTGCTTTTGGCTCGTCGACGTGGAGGAGAGCCTTTGTGACTGGTGTCGCTGAAGGTAGCTCGATGCTTGCATGCGCCATGAACAGAGCCGTCTCCTCCTCCGCCTGTGCGACGTGAGCCTGGCCTTGTCGTGGTTGTCGACACTCATTGGCCCAATGGCCAAGCCGGCCACAGTTGTGGCAGCTGTTGTCCTATGCCGGCTTGGGCTTGCCAGCGACGCCGTCCTTGGCGCCTCCGCGGGCGTCACCTTCGGCACGTCCTTGTGCCTTGCCGCCCCTTCGCGCCTTGCGCTGCTTGCCGCGCTTGCGGCCGCCCGTCGTGGAAGAAGGCTCCCCCTTCTTCTTGTCACCAAGGTTGGCATCCCACTGCTCCCGAGTTAGGAGCAGCTTCCCGCCGGTGGTGATGGGCCCCGAGGGAGGCTGTGGCTCGTCGGTGTCAACGACCTTGAGGCGACCTATCGCCTCCTCGATCGTCATCGTGGAGAGGTCCAGCAAAGACTCGAGCGAGCGAGCCATCTGCTTGTACTTCTCGGGAATGCACCGGAAAAGCTTCTCGACAACTCTCTCCTCGGTGTAGGTGGCATCGCCGAACTTCACCATCTTCTACAGCAGAGTGTTGAGACGGAGAGCAAAGTCATCAACGTCCTCACCTGGCTTGAAAGCCAGGCTCTCCCACTCCTTACGAAGTGCCTGCAGTGTGGACTTGCGAGCACGGTCGCTGCCGATGCGTGCCACGGCGATGGCGTCCCAAGCCTCCTTGGCAGTCCGCTTGTTGGAAAGCGAGAACTGCATCTCGGGCGGGACTGCAGCGATGAGGGCGTCCAGCGCCCGTCGATCTTCTTGGTGGTCGATGTTGCTGTCCTGGACTGCCTCCCACAGGCGCCGCACCTGGAGCCTGATCTTCATGATCGCGGCCCACTCGACGTAGTTGGTTTTAGTGAGGGTAGGCCACCCAACACTGGGACCAACATCCCTGACCACAGTCCGGACCTCGTAGAGGCCGCGGTCCTGGTCGTTGCAGCCGTCGTCGCCGTGCGCACCTCCACCTGGAGCGCGGGCGTGCTCGTTGCCCACTGCGCCGTCCGCTCTTGCGCCACTTTGGCGCGGTCTGCGTCGGCGCCGTCGTCCGCAGGCACGGAGCCGTTGGAGCTGCCGGAGCTGCCGCGGAGTGCCTTGGCATCCGTCGTAGCCTCACGTGCTGCCTCCGCTGCTGCTGCTTCTACCTCCGCCCTGGCTGCTTCTACCTCTGCTCTGGCTGCTGCCAGCTCCGCTGCAGCCAGCCTCGACACCCTTGCTGCCGCAGCAGCTGCTGCTACAGCTGCTCGCTCACGCTCCTCTGCCACGGCGCGCTCGGCCTCCTGCCGGCGTCGTATGCTCGAGGTAGCCGTGTGCTGAGAGCGACCTGCAGACATGGCTCGCTGCAGGGGGCTGTTGTGTGAAGAGGAGGTTGTTGCTGACGTGCTGCTGCTCGACAGTCCGGAGGGAGGGAGGTAACTAGGGGCAGTCGGAGCAGCTGCTGCTACCGGCTTAGGCTGCTCAGCTCCCGGTGAGAGAGGTGAGCAGGAAATGCTCAGGGTACAAGATAACGAGGCTCTAATACCACTTGTTAGACCTTTCAGCCTGAGCATTGATAGTTGTGGATGACAATAGGAGAGTTGGGACAATTTTCATTGGTTTATTTCTCACACAATACCATGCCAACCTGAGGGGTTGGGGATACATATTTATAGGCTGCTAGCCAGCCAAGCATATGCTAAGATGCTATCCTAACTGCCAGTCCTTGATGGTCAAGGATTCTATCCTAACAGCCACAAGGACCATGTGTTGCAGCCCCACAAGGGACTATGTGCTGCAGCCCCACAAAGACCATAGTACATAGACTTATCCATCATCGCGTCGCAGCAACCGCGTAAGTGGGGCCGTAATGAGGCCAAACTCGCGAACAAATTTGCGGTAGTAGCCGGCTAGCCCCAGGAACCCGCGGAGAGCCCGCGGGGATTGCGGTGTCGGCCAGGTGGCAACGGCGTCGACCTTGTTGGCGTCCATGGCCACACCCTCCGCCGAGATGACATGGTCGAGGTAAGCAACGGATGCAGTGCCAAACGAGCACTTGGAGCGCTTGAGGTATAAATGGTGCGCCCGGAGCTCGTTAAGGACAATGGCAATGTGTTGCACATGCTCCGCCCATGACGAGCTATATAGGAGGATGTCGTCGAAGAAAACGAGCACGAACCGCCGTAAGGGCGGAGGACGTCGGTCATCAATGACTGAAACGTCGTCGGGGCGTTGGCAAGGCCGAAAGGCATCACCAAGAACTCGAAGTGGCCATGGTGGGTACGAAACATTGTCTTCGCAATATCGTCCGGGTGCATCCGCACCTGATGATAACCGGAACGGAGGTCGAGCTTGGTGAAGAAGCATGCCCCGTGTAGCTCGTCCAGGAGTTCCTCAACAACCAGAATAGGAAATTTATCCTTGGAGGTCTTGATGTTGAGAGCCCGATAATCAATGCAGAAACGCCACGTGCCATCGGCCTTCCGTACAAGAAGCATTGGTGCCGAAAATGGAGAGGTGGTCAGCCGCCGGCAAGCATCTCCGCGCGCTGGCGCTCGAGTTCGTCCTTCTGCAGCTGGGGGTAGCGGTACGGACGAGCGGACACTGGAGGTGTCCCCGACAGCAGGTGAATGTGATGGTCATAGGCGCGGGCTGGGGGAGCCCCTGGGGAGGCTCAAACAGGTCACCGTGTTGCTCCAAGAGGCGGTCCAGCAGGGGCTGGGCCGAGTCGGCGGAGGTGGCCATCAGCTGTTGCTGGGGACTTGCGGCAGTACCGCCCCGCACGCCCTCCCAACGGACGCGGCGGCCCTGGCGCCAAAAGACCATGGTCATCGCGTCGAAATTCCAAAGTACAGGACCCAAAGTACGCAGGAAATCCACGCCAAGGATGACATCAAACAGCCCAGGGTGAGGCCGACGCCCGTGATGGAGAAGTGCTCGTCACCGATCGCAAGAGGAACCTCGCGAGCAATGCCCTGGCAGTGGAGTCGTTCCCCATTGGCCACAGTAATCCGGAGGTGTTCCCAGCCTATAGGATGGAAAACGAGACGGCGATGGTGGATCCCGAGAAGAAATTATGGGTGGAGCCGGTATCCAGTAACGCCAGGAGGCACTCGCCCTTGATCGAGATGGGCAGCAGCATGGTCTTCTTTGTCCGGATCCCTGCGAGCGCGTGAAGCGAGACCGCGAAGGCGTTAGCCTGAGCGGCCTCCGCTGCGTCCTCCCCGCCTGGCTGGACTGCTACTGCGCCGGGTAGTGCGGTGGCAAGGTCATCCTCGACATAGTCGGACGCCTCGAAGTAGAAGAGTCGGGGGCACACGTGGCTGGGAACGTAGGGCTCGTCACAGTTGTAGCAGAGGCCCTGGCGATGGCGCTCGAGTTGCTCGACCGGCGTGAGCCGACGGAATGGGGGCGCCGGGGCCACGACCGTGGGTGCTGCTGCAGCCAGGGGCCAGGTCGGCGCTGGAGGTGGCGGCCGGGACACCTGGCGAGGGGCCCGCAATGGAGCGGCCTGCTGCATGGCCGTCGCGCGATGCTCGAAGCCACGCGTGTAGTACATGGCCGTCTAAAGGTCTTGTGGCCCGCGCATCTCGACGTCCACGCAGATGTGGTCGGGCAGCCCTCCCACGAACAGTTCAGCTCGCTAGCGACCCGAGACGCCGGGGGCGTGGCACGCCAGAGCTAGGAAACGGTCGGCGAGGTCCTGCACCATCGTGAGGAACGGCAGGCAGCCCAGCTCGGCCAAACGGTTGCCCCGAACCGCAGGCCCGAAGCGCACCAGGCAGAGGTCGCGAAACCGCTCCCACGGTGGCATGCCACCCTCGTCCTGTTTGAGGGCGTAGTACCAGGTCTGAGCCGCACCCCGCAAGTGTAGGAGGTGATCCAGGTGCGGTCGGACACGAGAGTGCGTGCTCCCGGAAAAACTGCTCGCATTGGTTGAGCCAGATGAGGGGGTCAATGGTGTCGTCGTAGGTAGCGAACTCGAGCTTGGAGAAGCGCGGCGGCTGTGTAGAGGAAAAAGTGGACGAAAGCACGCCCTCGGTGCCGAACAGCGAGCCCGAGGTTGCCGAGAAGGCGGGCATCAGGGGCCCGCCATGGAAGAGGGGCAAGTCGATGCCACCGTAGGGCACGGCAGCGCCGGAGGGCCCGCCGGAGTACTGGGGAGGCAATCCAGGCGACGGAAGGTGCAGCTGGACCAGGGCCGTCGTGTAGACCGGACAGCCATGACGGCAACGGAGACGGCGATGGGGGAAATCGGATCTGGTGCATTGGAACCCCCGGGCCGGGGTCATCGCGGCTCCCTGGGAGGACGAGGCGGCTGAGACGGGTGACGGCGACCATTGGCCGCGGTGACGGCGAAACTACCTGGCGGCGACGGGGCATAGAGGGCCGCAAGAAAAGTGTGGATGCCCGCGATCGCGTGGCCAAGCTCCTGAAGCGTCGTCGTCATCTCCTCGGTCGTGAAGGCATAGGGCGCGGCGGCGGGTGGCGGGGTGGTGGCGATCAATCCCGCGAGGGCCGGCGGTGTGGTGATGACGGGTGGCGACAGGGAGGAGGTGGGCTGAGGAGCGGACATGATCGAGCCTGAGACACTTGATACCATATTGATAGGAGTTGGCCTCCTACTAGGGCGAGGGTGTAGGTTATATGGGTGATCAGAGGGTTGGCGAAGTGGAGAACGCGGGCGACGGCGCTCCGACGCCGTGATCGCGTGAGGAGATCGGCCGCCGTCGGCGGCTAGGGTTTTGGGGTCTCCCGGGAGAAGCCAAGCAAATAGGTTTGCTACTTCTTAATTCCAAAATAGGTGATTACATGAGTATTTATAATCTCATAGCTGCTAATAAAAATAAGATAACTGAGCTAAGCCCCTAACTGTTATTGGGCCTACTGCCCTTGGCCCGCCGGCTATAAACCTGGCCGGTCATAACACAGGGTGATCTTTTTTCAAGTTTGTGAACATGTATTAGTCTATTTTGAATCTGTTTCAACACGGACACTTTGCTAGTTGGGAACAATAAACTGTATGTTGCATCATCACTTTAACTTTGATTAGGATGTGTACGAAGCAGCAAGCTAGTAAATACTTCAGAAATCAATATGGCATGGTGACAGATGAGCCAACTGAAGGAGTTTCAGAATCTTACTGGAGGCATCAGCTCAGATGGTCCTTGGAAAATGTACAGACGTGATGACCTGGCAAATAGAAAGAGTGAGAAAAGTTCAGTCCAAATTTACTGAGTGATAAGAGCACAAATGAGTACAATAGTACACAACAACAACAAAGCCTTTAGTCCCAAACAAGTTGGGGTAGACTAGAGGTGAAACCCATAAGATCTCGCGACCAACTCATGGTTCTGGCACATGGATAGCAAGCTTCCATGCACCCTGTCCATGGCTAGTTCTTTGGTGATACTCCAATCCTTCAGATCTCTCTTTACGGATTCTTCCCATGTCAAGTTCGGTCTACCCCGGCCTCTTTTGACATTATAAGCACGCTTTAGCCGTCCGCTATGCACTGGGGCTTCTGGAGTAATGCCATTTTATTCATTTCTTCAATTGCTTGTTTGATATTCCGTTCTCAGTTTCAGGGCATTTGTATAATCGAGTCATATCTTTCCTTAGAATATGCATGAGCTTCACATATCTTTCCATTCAACTTTCCATCAGATCTAGTATGTATAATCAAGTCAATTATAAGTAACCATTTACTACGAAAAAATAGAAGTTAAGTTTTCTTTTGAAGCCATGAACTCATTGCCACTGTTCTACAACAGTTTGCCAGTGTTACTGTTTCACAACAGTTGCCAATGACACACATGATTATTAATTTATGAAGGAAAAGGCTAGTCCATAATAAGCAGGTTATGAGATGAACAGATTTAGAGGCTAGAAAGCTAAAAATTCTATCAGATGAAAGAATACAATTTGCAAATAATTGAGCACCAGAAAGCAATTTGTTGCAATCTCTGCTAGAAATGATGGATAACATCGTCTGGCTGACAAACTTACTGCCCAAATCGAATTACATCTCCAACATGAATCGGTGTGTACATCTTCTTCTTGATCTGTTAATTAAATTACGACATCTGATCAGAACAATATCCTTGCCTTCATATCAGAACGGTAGCTATGCTATTGTGAACCAACAAGCATGGCAAGATCGAAAAGCTAATACAAGGTTCCTTTTGTGGGGGAAAAGGATGTTACAGGAATATAGCCCAAAAGCAAATTAGCTCAGAAAGGGAGCATCCTATTAAGCATGAAAAGAACAATGGATACACAGACAACTCTTTTGTTATTTCTAATATCAGAAAAAGACACATCTTTTCCCCAGTTTCTAGTGTGACTCAGCAAGCCAAAGGTAGATGGATGTACAAAACTATAACAGAATAAGAATGCCATCAACACAAATTGCAGTGCTTTTTAAAACAAAATAGCATGAACAATGACGTATTCTGCGTCATATTGATGCTTTTCTCCTTAAGAAAGTGTGTGTCCAAGAAAAAATGGACAATGAGGTGCATACATGAGAAGAGGACACATAGTTGCACAGTATCAACATTTTCAAACAAACATATTAGAAGTCCTGGATGAATTGGAAATATTCAGTTCTGCTCTGAAGTAAGACAAAAGGGAAGAGACTGTGCCTGAGTTTTGTTGATGGAAGAACCATGTGTGCTTCCAAGATCGTAAAGGAAAACCTGCCCATCGTTTCTAAACTGCAGAACTAAAACAACGCAAAAGGTAATGAGTGTGACGCATAAGACTGACCAAGAAAATAATATATATTATCATTATATATGTAGTGCTGAATTCTTGGATCCTATAATTACCATGTCTGGTTCATGAACAATAAATAATTATCGCATGTCCAGAAAACTTGCACTCAGAGATTATTAAAAATGTAATGAAAGATGATAAAACAAAGTGAACAATTACTCATAAGAGAACACTTTATGTAATGATACATATAATACATGGCATACTTATGCAAGAAAATCAACTGCAGAACTTCAATACAGTTAACCACGTGCATATACTTTGTGATCTCTGCCAAAATAAGATAGACAGTGCACTACACATAGAAGTCCTTAGACAAATTAGTGGAAGAATGCCTCCGGTTCCACTAATGGTCAATGTCTTGATTCAACCCTATTTCACCAGCAGGTTGTCCGTATAATTTTAATAATTGATAAACAGCTTTTCTAAATCAAATACTACCCTCTGAAGAAAAGGATTATTTACAACAAAGTTTCACCGTTCCCTGAATATCATCCCCATATGTTCATGAATATCTTAGCACCATGAATAGAACTTATGCTCACTGACATCCAAAATGTTCAGAATATCAGCGATGAACCATCTACCAGTTTCCACCCAGCTGTCCGAAAAATCGGTAACAAGGTGACTAAGTATATTGCTTCAAAAAAGAAACTACTGTTTGAAACTGCAACCATCCTGACATCTAATTAATGTAATGAATCTGACTGACAGATTGGGTAGGGGGGTTACGGGCGACCTTCCTCAATGTGAAAAAGTATTAGTAATTGCTTCCTTCGAACTGAAAAGGTCTAATAAAAACTAGCTCTGCACTAGTAACTAAATTAAATAGCTAGCTGGAGTTCGAGTTTTGGTTCTATTTATGGCATAGTTGACAAGAGCATCCGATTCGAAAAATACTTGACAAGAGCATGGCAAAAATGAATGTACCTGCGTGAAAACGGGAAATGGTGGGATGCTCCAGCATGAAATCGCATAGATCAATTCGGCCAAACATGTAAGCTCCTTTCTTAGACCTGCGACATGCAATGCCAGTCATCTCACCAACCATATCTAGGAAAACAAGTAGTCCAGGTAATTATGTACCAGACAACGTCACGAACTTTGAATGTGAAGGACTCAAAAGCCACATATAGTACAATGCATCGGATTGAAACATGAAATGTGTAGTTATGCAATTACTCATTTCACGCAACTATAAATCATGAGTGATTTTAGAGATAAAAATAAGTCCTAATCAACTGTTTGCACTAGGAAGCACGCATTGCCCTTCGCCACTCCTATCGTACATGAGCTAGAAACCCCAGAGGCATTCAGAGTAAGCAGCCCCACAGCACGACAGAAACGCAAGGCTGCTGGTGCAGAGACAGCAACTCACACGTCAAGCTTTTCGACGATGAGGCCTTCCTTGAGCACCTCGAGGAAGAAGGGGTGTTCCGGGCCGGCGCTCCAGTCGGGGATGGCGTATGGTGCGCGCGGCCGCGGCTGCTGCCGCTGCTCTGGCGGCGCCGCCTCGGCCATCTCGGTGTCCCCCCCGGGGTCCCCTGCCGACGAGTCGCTGACACTAGGGCTGGGATTAGCGGTCCCGTCGGCCGACGATTCAGGCTCCGACGCTGCCTCCGCCTCCGGCTGCGGCGAGGGCCTTGGTGGCGGTGGAGGCGGCATAGAGAAGGAGGGGCTCGGTTTAGCGCTCCCGTCCGCCTCGGCCATCGAGACGTCAGGCCTCGGCGCGTCCTCCGCCTCCGGCTGCGACGAGGGGGCAGGCGGCAAGGGTTTGGGGGGCGGCGGAGGTGGCATGGAGGAGGAGGGGTTAGGGTTTCGGGGAGGGGGCGGAGGCATGGTAGGGTTCATGGCTGTGACCGGAGGGTGCGGGAGCGGGGGAAGTGGAGACGAGGGGAGGGGAAGGGGACGACGGCGAGGAGGAGGTGGGGATGAACAGCGGAGCGGAGCTGGGTCGGTGATCCGGCCAGACGGACGGGGAAGAAGGGGGGCATCAATCGTCGCCGTTGGCGAGAGATGGTGCTCCGCAGGTGAAACTCTCAGCCACGCGCAATCTTGGCCGTTCGTTTTTCGTTCGGCGGGCAGGATTGGCTAGTGGAAGAATGTCAAAATTTGAAACATCCTAGTGGAAGAATGTCACCAATTTGAAGCATCCCAACGCCGTCGGCCCACCGCTCATTGTCCCCCTCCCTTTCCCTGTTCTCCTTTCCTCTTCCTTGAGTTGGCGGATTGTGCCCGGCTTTTCTGTCGTTAGAGAGGAATGGGAGAGGAGGCGGTGATCCCTGTGTAGATCTCTATTATTAAAGAGGGGATCTGTCATCGTGATGGTTCGACCACCTCTAGCTTCACATCTCTCGTACGGTTAACCATCCCGCGATGGGCCAACTCACGTATGATCCCCTCCTTCGCTAGAAAAAAACCAGCCCCAAATCACCCAGCCCGCTAGAAAGCAAAAAAGAGAGAGGATGGAATAATCGCAGCCCACGAAGGCACAAACACACGTTGCGTCACCCGCTACCCCCCCCCCCCTCGCTCTCGATCCCATCCCTCTCCCGACAAAACTCATCGCCGCCTCTGCTCCTCGCCTTCATCTGACACGAATGGCTGGTCTCCCCCTAGATCCCATCCCTCCTCGTCCACGCGCGCTCGCCTCCGGCCACCCCCGTCGTGAGCCTTCCTCTATCTCCTCTCCATCTCCCTCTCCTATACATCTCCCTCTCATCCCTCCTCCATGCGCCCATCGCCTGCGTGCTTGCTTTCCGCACCAACCGCGACCGTCGCGGGTTGCCATGGGGAAGGAGCATGGCGGCACACACATGAGGTGTAGGAGAGAACATGGACGAGCTCCAACGCAAGGTGAGGAATAAGGGGGTTACGGGTCCGATATGGCGAATGGTAGGTCAGAGCTCGATCACGAGACCATGATAGTGAAGGTGAGGAGGAGGCGAGGGAGTGCAGCAAACGACGACGTGGATGAAAGGAGAGCAGTGGCCGGTGGTGCAGATGAAGGCGAGGGAGTGGAGCAGACGATGGCGTGGATGAAAGGAGAGCAGTGGCGGGGCGGAGATGAAGGCAAGGAGGAGGCGAGGGAGTGGAGCAGACGGCGGCGTGGATGAAACGAGAGCAGTGGCCAGTGGCACAAATGAAGGCGAGGAGAAGTCGGTGTCCCGGATCAAGGGAGAGAGCACCGCCTGCGGCGGGGGCGCGCATATGGGAAAGAGTTTGTGCGATGGTAGAGGGAGGTGAGAGCACTAAGCCAGGAGGTGGCTTGGCTCGGCCCAACCATGGAGTTGGCGTTGGAGACTCCCTGCTGACCTCCTTGGCAAGGCATGTTGTGCCTATAGGTATTTTAATATCCTCCCCACCTCTTGTTCTCACCTTGGTTCATGTACTTAAACGTGAGAATGGTTATTAAAACATCGGGTGTAACGGTTCGGTTCTTACTTTGGGTTTGATTGGTTCAGGTTTTATTGGGCTCTGATTTTTTTAGTTTGGTTTTGGTTTGGGTATGTGGAGAAACCAGTTTCGATATAGTTGGTTATGGGTTTAAACGGTTTGGTTATTAGCGGTTGTAAACTATGGGTCCAAACCGGTTTCTAGGCATTGGTTATATGCAATAATCAACTACTATCGAGAATGAGTATCTTTGATCCGCGTGCATGCTGTAATGCACTATGTAATTATGTATTATGGGGAAACAGTAGATGAAAATCGGAAGTGTTTTCTTGTGCTTTCGCTAAGCAATTTGGTTTTAATACACTTGTTAGTAAGCTTATCAGCCATGAGCATGTTCTTTTTGCCTCTTACTGTGTGTTGACTGTATCTCAAGGATTACTTTGTGTCTAAACTGCTGTAGATGCACTTATGCATTTTCTATCTTATTTATTTCTTAACATGTCAATTTGTGCAATCATATATACATTAAAGCAAATTCATGGTTATGTATTGGGTTTAAACCCATGATTATGTTTTGGGTTTAAATTGGTTTGGGTGGAAAAAATAGTGGTTTTGGTTTTGGTTGGGCTAAAAATGATACTAAATGGGTATGGTTTTGAGAGATAAATGAATGGGTATGGTTCAAGTGTGAAACCATTCTCAGGTTTACATGTACTCTGTGTTATTTCACTAATCTTTGTGTCACAAATGTTCCTGAAATTGGTATTTGCAGTAGTTGGGTGCTTCCACAAAGTGTGCGACGGTAGCAAGATGCAATTCTCGATAAATCGCTATTAGGAGCTCTCTTCTCTATCAGTTTTTTGTTTCTTTGGTTTTGATTTCCTAATATTTAGTTTATCTAAACACTACAATCTGTCAGATCTGAGAGAGAAGATGAACAGAAGAACCGAGTAGAAGAATTTGGTGAAGAACAAGGTGACTCTCCCTCTCTCTTATGCGAACACAGTTTATTTTAATGTTATATATATTGTGCTAATGTAAACATAAGTTGAGCGTATTGATCTAAACTAGCAAAGAGCTCGTGTGTTGCAACGAAAGAAAAACAATTATAATTTCTAATAATGCTGATTATATTGTGTCTTTAAAATTTCAGGACATTTCTTAAAATGCATGAACATTTTTTGAATTATCAAACATTTTTTCAATTGCATTCAAAAAATAATACATAAACTTTTTTTCCAAAATCATGGAATTTTATTGTTTTCACCAACATTGTTCTCAAAATTATGAACATTTTTATAAATATGCGAATATTTTTACAAAAATCCCGGGCATTTTTTCAATTCACAAACATTTTATGTTTTTTTCAAACTTTTATTTCAAAATTCTAAGTTTTATAAATTGCAAAAAAAATTCAAAGTTCTAAATTATTTAAATTAAAAAATGGAACAGAAAAAAGAAAATAAAAAAACGAGACTAAAAACAGAGGCACAAACTGTTTTTAAGATTGTTACACGGACTTTTGTTTAAAATCATTGACTTTTTTTTTATTTTATGGTCATTTTCTCAAAATTTAAACATTTTTTGTATATGCAAACATTTTTCAAAACCCCTGAGTACTTTTTGAATTCTAAAAAAAAATGAATATTTTATTTCAAAATTCTCATTTTCTTAAAGTTGAGAAAAGTTATTTGAAGTTCTAAAATATTTAAAGTAGAAAAACAAAATGGAACTAAAAAGAAAAATTAAAAACTAAACTAAAAAAATAGGCGCCCACGCATGGGCCGGTCCAAATAGGTGTGCTGCATCTTTTTTCAACGCTCATAGCGTAATATAGGAGGTGCCTACTGGGTCGGCCGAGTCCGTAGATTTTCCTGTTTGAAACGTTTTCTATGACTTATAGGTGGCATTGGTGGATAATTTTAGCCAACTTTAGGGACAATTTGAATGACGTACGACAGAAGCAATATTTGCTTTATTAGTAGATAAGATGTATTGTAAAAATGGTCTGATTGCGGAACATTTGGTAGACAATTTTTGTAATTCAACCTGGAACAAGTTTGTTAAGATATTCATGTAAATGGTTTGTGCAGTTTGTTTTGTTATTAAGCAAACATGTGGTTGTATAGTTATCGAATTGAGAGGTCCTGCGACATCAAGATAAAAATTCTATTGCTTGATGTACAAATTAACTTTACCAGACAGAATAAAGATAGCTACGAAGAAGAGCATATAATTGAAATACTAGTGTGATGTCTACACTGTTGTCCTCATATATCCACTATTTATCTCAATCAAGTAGACACATTTTTGTTTTTATGTGCTGATATGCTCTGCAATTTAGTAACAATCATCTTGTGTAATGCACACTAACACGTTTAATGGTTTGACCCCTCCCTCCCATTTTTATTCTTGGCACCATGAACTAAAGTGTGCTCTTGACATGTCCGCAAACTTATGTAACTGGACTTTTGTGTTGCCACCGCGGCTGTTATTCATTCTGATATGCAATCTAATATTGGTGTTGGTTGGCTGCGTTGCTACAGCGTTCTGTGTTTTGCTCATAAATATTTGTTGGTACTTTGGAATCTGTTGTTACTTGCTTAGTTGCTGGATTGAGAAACATGAATCTGTGATTGTTTTGATTTATCCCATACGTGTGCAGACAGGGCTCAGGGCTCAGTTGCTGGATAGAAAAATAATTTTTGTATGGTTATCTGTTGTCTGATTTGTTCAAACAGGGTGAAAATCTTATATTGCTGACATATGTTGTTATGATCATCAGATTGTTTGTTGCATTTTGAGTCTGTAGTGTTACATAGAGGAATGCAACTCATATATATGGTCCTTTTCTTCTTAGACTGTCATATTGGTTGTGTTGATTGTTCTATTTTACTCCTTATGAATAATTCCTAAGTGCACTTTGGTTATCTTTCCCGAGGGAAATAATGTTGATGTTGTACGTATTCTTCTACCACTATTAGGACTAATTGGATTTGTTCCTCCTAGGCAAATGGATAGAATGTATTCTTATATACTGCAACCTCAAGGTATTCCTCGGTCTTTAGCCTTGCCCAACTCTGGTCCTCCTCAGTTTGGTACTTTTCAGCCTACAATCCAACCTACCTTACACTGGTCTGATCAACAGGAAAATTATTATACTCACAAGCACTTCATTTATTTTATCATCCATGTAGAGATGTCATAGTGGAGCAAGCATCATCTAAGGTTTAGGGAAGACAAACCCTTCACTTTTGTAGAAAATTTGCAACATAGTTATTGTACATCGGTTGGAAAGAAATTATTGGACGCATGCCTCGGTTCATTTGAACATATAAATGTCGAAGGGGGTGCTAGGCAGAACCAAGCCATCCATGTCATCTATGAATAGTTGAACATATAAAGGTCGAAGGGGGTGCTATGCAGAACCAAGTCATCCACGTCATCTATGAATAGTGCAAAGAAAAAGCAGGCAACGAGCGAGTGGGAAGCGTGGGCGAGGCCCGAGTTCAATTGACCCGGCCTCGACAGGAGGAGCTCGAGCCGAAGACAAGGAGCGCGGCCTTGATCCGAACTCGGCAGGAGGAGTAGAGAAGCAGGCACGCACACCAGCCGACGCGCCCGTGAGTTTCTCTCTCTAATCCCCTTTACCTTCTCATCCATGACACACAAAGAGAGAGATAGAGAGAGAGGGGGAGGGAGAGAGAGAGTATGTGTTCATCATGAGCTACCATACAAATGAAAATTCAAATCCATCTTCCATTGTATAAGAAAGGTGCAGAAAGTGTTGTCATGAATTTGATATATCTCTATCATGCTCCTGCTAGGTTGTTGTTGTTAGATATGTTTGCACCAATTTTGTATTGAACATCGAGTGCGGATGGGGACTGGAGGTTGATTTGCTGTGTATGCAAGCGGGAAGCACGGGAGGCGTGTGTCGTGCGGGCGGCTCGCTATGAAGACTGGCCTGGAGGTCGTGGACTGAACGACACACGTGAGTGCCTGTACCGTTCCGTTGGAATATAAATGCAGTATCTAGGCCCTTCAGGTCGTTTCCTATTCAAAAAAGGTGATGTTTTCTTTTCCTACCATTAGTTTGAAGTTTTTTTGTTATGTATCTCCTCAACCTAATAGATCATGCATTAAGGGGTGCCTCTTCAACAATCTGTTATGTAGCACACTATTTTTCTTTTCACTAAAAAGTTTTACCTGCATCAAAATATTTCATTTTTATCCTTTTCCTAACCAGAATAAATTATCTCAACAAAATGTAAAATCTCCCTTTCCATGGCTTGATTTTTCATAAAAAATATTTGATAAACAAAATGTTAACTTTATTTACACGTAGTATGGGAGGTGGAATGTAGCTTTGAGAGTGTGAGCCTACGAGGATAGTGGAGTGCAACTGTTATAGCTAAAAGGTGAAGCCTCGGGGGTGGTGTTGCTGCTCATCATCACCAAATATCAATGGTGTTCCAATGTATTTTTTCATTCTCATGTAACCCTCACCTCATGTACTGTATATTATATATAGGTGATGCTAATCATTGTCAAGCAACATCCACAATGCCAAGAATTCTTAAAGTTTGAGAAGCAAATCAAATAAAAGTGAACAAAAAAAGACAAGCACGAGGAAGTAGGATGTGCACACAGTGATAGGATGAGAATATCTAGGAAGTGATTATGGTGGACATTTGGAGTGGAGATGGGTCGAGTGATGGACGGAGGTGAGAGATGTGAAGACGAGATGAGATGAAGAACTCGTGTGTGCATGCATTGTGAAAAAAATACCATTTAATTCTAGATTTTATTTTTGTCATTTGAATAAGTTAGAGAGTTTGTTCTGTTGAATTAATTGGTAGGTAACACAAATAGAAGAACAACAATAACATACATACACTGTTGAATTATCTTTGACATTGGTCCGGTGTTGGATTATAGTCCATAAGAAGCACTCATCTAAAATACCCAATTCCATGTTATCACCATGTCAAAGTTATAGTTTCACACCATATTTTGTGTCCCGTGGTAACACATGGGCATTAAACTAGTAGTAGTGGTGGTGGTGCATATAGGAGGTGGATGTATAAACTTGTCGTCACCAAGAGTGGTATTATGCCAATGGGGTGTTGGGGTCGACGAAGGCAAGTTGCGGCTCGATCTCCACGATGATGCTCCTCCTAGCCACGGTGCTCCTTTGGTGGAGCCAAATATGGTGGGAGATGCCTTCTCCGTCACCCTCTAAATAAGCTCGCGGGATCCTCGGATATGGAGCTCGATCTTATTCTTCCTTGCTTCCTTCTAAAGATGTTGTTGTTGTGGATGGAAATAAGTGGGAGGGAGGGGATAAAGTCATCGACGAACCATCCATGTTCGTCCTTGGAGCTCGATCTCACCAACACCTATGAGGAAGCTACAATGTGGATCCGGGCTCTTTGGATGTGTTTGGTTGCATTCTCATCTCAGCATAGTTGTTTCCTCTCCGTGCATGCACATCTCAACACCCCTCTTCATGCATGTTCCTAGTGTATTTGTATTAAGCTAGTGTGGACTCATGCACCCTTCATACACTCTACCAAACACCCAAAAGTGGGCCGGGAAGGGAACTTTTGAACTCATGCACACTTCATGCACCCTAGCAAACACACCCTTTGTGGTCCTCATCGACATGTTGTTGCATCCCATATTCGAAGGGCGGCCATCCGGAGCTCTGGTAATTAATGTCGGCTCCTTTCTTTCCACCAAGTTGTTGAGCCAACAAAGAGGCTAGTATGTTGATGCTTTAACCTACCGTTTTAAGTGTCCCGTCGTGGTGTTGTAGTCGGACAAGTGGTTTCTTCCCCTATGCCCTAGCGGTGGTGAGATCGTGTCAAGGATGATCCGCACGACAAGGTCTCGATTGCTTTTTAATGATCTAGTTTGCAAAGTGTTTGGATTGGCGATCATTTCTACTAGGTCCTTTTGTTAAATGTTGCATGGTTACCCAATATAACTTTGGGTCCTCCGGGCCATTCTTAAGTTGAGAAACGACATCCACGCAATATAATGTATTGTGAATGAATTCGGGTGAGTATATGAAGGAAAACTCTAACGAATATCTTTCATGGTCTATCTAGCAACAAAAGGTGTTGATACTACTCCCTCCGACCCACAATATACGCGTGTTTTGCAAGATCCCTCTGCCTCACAATATATGAACGTTTTGCAAGCTCTTATATCGTGGGATGGAGGGAGTAGTATTTAATTCTCGTATGCCCCAAATCGTCTCCTCGCGAGGCTAGCACCTATATGATCGGTGATGGATTTGGAAACTAGTTTGTTCAAATGGGGATGTCATGTCAGGGGTGGCATCCTTGCGGTGGACTTGTGTCCTAGGGCTTCGCAACTCCATTGACATATTCTCTAGCGCCTAAGTGAAGCTTTGGAGGTAGTCTAGGAGCGAATGCAAACAATGGTCAACGCTGATAACATCTGGAAGACAAAATGTGTGTTGGGTTTGTGATTAGTGGCTAGCAGGTATGGTTTATTTCTCCAGCGTCTTAGTTGTGCAAGGCACCACATCTGGAGTTTGATGGTATGACCAGGGTGTTGCCCCGATATGATCCGTTCAACGGTAAGGGATTCACCTTTATGGTGAGCAACCTTGAAGGTTCACAAAGCTTCATATCAGCAATGGAGATGCACAGAGCTCGGGGGAGGAGGCTATCCGTCATTTTTTTCATTTTGTGGTTGTTGTGGTGGTGCCAGAGACATGCGACGGACGTTGTCAAGCTCACATGATCCTTGATTGTAATTTTCTTTTCTTGGACAGTGTTCCTTTGTGCAAAGGCTAGTATTTTGTTGTCTTCTCGGTTTTGTGAGGTCGGTGTTTACGTGACTAGTACTATGGTCTTTATTATATGAACGAGACACGTGTTACCTTGCAAAAAAATATGACTCAAATGAAGTTCTCCCATCGTTCATTGCATGGCGAGGTCATTTGGTTTTGGTACCCTCTACATGTCGCTCTAGCAACGATAGTAGGATTGTGCGCTTCATTCCCGGCTCGTAGATAGGTTGGGATGGGGATTCATGGAGGATGCACTTGGATGGTAATGGCGACGCTTGTTCCTCGTAAGATCTAGTGGGGCTCCACCATCTCAACAAGGTCATCTGGGACGGAGTCAAGGAGCTGATAGCATAGGTTCCCCTCACCTCGGGTAATGTGGTTAGGGTTTTCTTATTGGTATCTTCAGGTTGTGAGACTTGTGTTCTTGGTTAGGGAGGTGGCGACGGCGACATCGCTAGAGATTTTTTTCCGGCTCGACTCTGTTGTGGTGACGCTTTCTCCTGTGTTGACGGGGAGCTAAATGGTGATATTGCACATGATATAGTCTATTATGCCGCTCTTCTTCTTAGTGGTAGTGGAGAGTGATTGCGGTGAGACGATGATAATGGTACAGGTTTGAGGCCGGTGGGTGTCGAGCCCGGCGTGGTAGCCCCATCTCAATGATGGTTGGTGAGGTTTTTGGTGTCAAAGGTGCGTTATGATCCCCTCACAGCGCACCCAAACCAAAAAGAATCATAGTCCCAAATGTTCGAATGAGATAATCTAAGGTCTAGATAAAGCATGTCAATGCAAAAAGGCCCCTCCATTGGTCAATTGGCATCAGTGCATCACCCTCCTTTTTCGAAACAGAGGCAAAAGTTTTGCCTCGATGATTAATCAAGAAGAGGAGAATTTCCTAGTTAATAAACGGAAAACCAGGTGAACTACGATCAAGCTATGAAACCCTCACAACTGCACATGCGGTACAACACACTCGTTGAATACACAACATACACAAACCCCAAGGCACTTCCCTTTTATATTGGTGCATGGTGACTAAGGAGGATGGTGGGCTACGACGAGGTCGAGATCCTAGGGAACTAGGTGCAATTTATTTTGTGTAAGGGGTATTTTTATTATTGTGCGAGAAAGGTGTGTCCATTCTAAATATTTCCACGGGTGTCGCTGTGTGTTGGTTTTTAGACAATCATTTATGTGTTTAATGAAATATGAGGTATTCCTTGGGAAAATGGAACAAGAGTCAAGGTCTCTAAAGTGGAGAAGTTTTAATCACTCGGGAAACTCAATTCACGTGTCATATATGATACCTGGGGGGGCTAACAAGATTTGCTGCAATGTTGGTCAGGAGCTGATACGTCCCTTATGCATCATAAATTCTCATTGATATCTATGATATTATTGTCCATTATTCATCATTATTATACAATTATCATGCCTTTTCCCTCTGAATATGCAAGGTACACCATAAAAGAGGGAAATTATTGGAAGCTGAAATTATGGACCTCAAAACCAAGAGAAGGGGTAAAAAACCACTAGACTCCAAATGACCTGAAATTTCATGGATAATTTTTATGGAATATATTATAATTATTCGGCCAACAATATACCAGAGGGGGGCCACCTGCTCCTCACGAGCCAATAGGGCGCCCCCACCCCCCTAGGCGTGCCCTGTTGCCTCCTGGTCCACCAGAAGGTCTCCCCCCCTCTTCTCCTATACAATGTGTTTTGACCTAGAAAAAATCATAAGGATACTTTCGGGATGAAACTCCTCCGTCTTGAGGTGGAAACCTGGGCAGAGG
This sequence comes from Hordeum vulgare subsp. vulgare, assembly GCF_904849725.1. NCBI lineage: Eukaryota > Viridiplantae > Streptophyta > Magnoliopsida > Poales > Poaceae > Hordeum > Hordeum vulgare. The sequence continues at coordinate 122,999,544 of NC_058524.1, read as the reverse complement.
CCCTTTTTCTTTTCGGTAGAGAGATTTTGTCGGGGAATTCCTCTCCGGGAGGGGGAAATCAAAACCATCGTCATCACCAATGTTTCCTCCTTCATGGGAGAAACAATCTTCATCAACATCTTCACCATCACCATCTCATCTCCAAACCCAATTTCATTTCTTGTGTTCAATCTTTGCCTCAAAACCTCAGATTGGTACATGTGGGTTACTAGTACTGTTGATTACATCTCATAGTTGATGATTGTTGGATTACTTGGTGGAAGATATTATGTTCAGATCCTTAATTACTACTATTATACCTCTCATCTTGAACATGTTGATGAGGTGTGCATCGTGGTAACGATTCCGACAATAGAAAGGGGTAGGATAAAGGAGCATGATCTATGAGATGCAAATGGGTGACACGGTGATTTTAGCGAGTTCGGGCCTCTCGCGGTGGAGGTAACAACCCTATGTCTCGTGCTTCGGAGAGGCTTTGCATATCTGTCATGAAAACAAAGTTACATGGTGTATTTGAGAAAGAGAGGGGAGAAGGGATCTACATGCCTGAGCTTGAGTCCTGAGACTAATGGCGCGGAAGCCAAGGGGGAAGAATGAACAACCCTTAGCTATGTGGAGGGGGTGGCTTATATAGAGTGTGCCACGCCATCACCTCTTATGTTGCAAGATGGGGCATTGACGCCGTAATGGCAGCCCAGTACAGAACGTTCTCTATGCCTCGACTGCCTTGCCGAGTGTTGGTCTTCGCATACCCGAGTGAAGCTTATGGCCGAGTGGTTGACTGTCATCTGAGTGGATGGAATGTACTTGTCCGAATGGATAGTATGTATGTATTTGTCTGGACCCACCTCATGTGTGGACCCCATGTTATTATGGTATTTCGACCCTTCATGGGCCTACCCATTTTGTGTATCCCCAACAGTAGCCCCTCAGACTCTGACTGATTGCTGGTAGTCGGTTGGAGTCTGTAGAGTCTGTTGAACTTGAATGTTGTTGCTGGACCTGACCAAGCAGAATGTTTCTTTTTTGTATTTCTCTTCCAGTGGGGGCATGCTTAGTGCACCCACTGGGTGTAGTCCCCGAGCCTCTGTCCGACTAGATGAGTCTGGCACAGGGTTTAAGTCTTCTAGTGCTCGTCATGCTGAATGTTTGTTGAGTCTGCCTTATATGATTTCTAGATCAAGGTCGAGTCCCCAAGTGTATTTTTTAACTTAGACGATACGGGGTCGCAGATAATCCCCCTAGTATGGATGATGTCTGTACTCGGAGTAGTTTTTAACTTAGGCGAAGTCAGGTTCGCAGCTAAGTCCCCGAGTGTGGAGGATGTCCACACTCGGAGTTATTTTTAACTTAGGCGATACAGAGTCGCACCTAAGTTCCCAAGTGTGGAGCGTGTTCATACTTGGAGTAGTTTTTGACTTAGGCAGAGTCAGGTTTGCTGCTAAGCCAGTCACCCACTCATACGTCTCCATCGTATCTACTTTTCCGAACTCTTTTGCCCTTGTTTTGGACTCTAACTTGCATGATTTGAATGGAACTAACCCGGACTAACGTTGTTTTCAGCAGAATTGCCATGGTGTTGTTTTTGCGCAGAAATAAAAGTTCTCGGAATGACCTGAAAATTTACAAAGAATTTTTATGGAATATATAAAAAATACTGGCGCAAGAATCAACGGAGGAAGTGGAGCGTGGAGCCCACAATCCCACCAGGCGCGCCCCCCTAGCCGCGCCTGGGAGGCTTGTGGGCCCCACAAAGCTCTACCGCCTCCAATATCAGGTCTATTTAGTCCCTTTCGTCCGGAAAAAAATCAAGGAGAAGAGTTCATCGCGTTTTACGATACGGAGGCGCCGCCACCTTTTGTTCTTCCTCTGGAGGGCAGATGTGGAGTCCGTTCTGGGCTCCGGAGAGGGGAGATCGTCGCCATCGTCATCACCAACCTTCCTTCATCGCCAATTCCATGACGCTCTTCACCGTTCGTGAGTAATCTCATCGTAGGCTTGCTGGACGGTGATGGGTTGGATGAGATCTATCATGTAATCGAGTTAGTTTTGACGGGGATTGATCCCTAGTATACACCATGTTCTCAGATTGATGTTGCTACTACTTTGCCATGCTTAATGCTTGTCACTAGGGCCCGAGTGCCATGATTTCAGATCTGAACCTATTATGTTGTCGCCAATATATGTGTGTTCTTGATCCTATCTTGCAAGTTGTAGTCACCTACTATGTGTTATGACCCGGCAACCCCGGAGTGACAATAGCCGGAACATCTCCCGGAGATGATCATAGTATGAGGAAGTCATGTATTCACCAAGTGTTAATGCGTTGGTCTGGTTCTTTATTAAAAGGAGAACCTTAATATCCCGTAGTTTCCATTAGGACCCCACTGCCACGGGAGGGATGGACAATAGATCTCATGCAAGTTCTTTTCCCTAAGCACATATGACTACATACGAAATACATGCCTACATTACATTGACGATCTGGAGCTAGTTACATATCTCTCCGTGTTATAGCTGTTGCATGATGAATAACATCCGACATAATCATCCATCACCGATCCAATGCCTACGAGTTTTTCCTACTGGTCCTTGCTACATTACTTTGCTGCTACTGCTGTCACTTTGCTGCTACTGGTTACCATTGCTACTGTTGCTATCACACTACTTTGCTACTGATACTTTGCTGCAGATACTAAATCTTTCAGGTGTGGTTGAATTGACAACTCAACTACTAATACTTGAAAATATTCTTTGGCTTCCCCTTGAGTCGAATCAATAAATTTGGGTTGAATACTCTACCCTCGAAACTGTTGCGAGCCCCTATACTTGTGGGTTATCAAGACCTTTTTCTGGCGCCGTTGTCGGGGAAGCCAAAGTCAAGAATAGTCTTGTGTCAACGTGCCTTTTTCTGGCGCCGTTGTCGGGGAGGCACAACTATATTCTCTGAGTCACTTGGGATTTACGTCTGCTGGTCATTATGAGGAATCTGAAAGATCCAAGAACTAAAGTCTTGCCCTCAACTACGAGGACAGGCAAGGAACTGACATCTATCTCTGCACTCGATTCACCTTCAGTTATGAGTAAATTTGCGACACCACCTCGTGCTAGAAATCTTGATCTGTCGCTTGTGCTTGATGATGCTACTTCTGTTGCCCGTGATGCTTATGATGATGCTATGCTTGATACTGCTTTGCCACTATGTGTATTCCTTGATGCACAAATTTCTAGAGTTGCTGCTAGATGTGATGATACTTCTGAAACCGCTGATACTATTGAAGTAGAACCTGCTATTTTGCCTGTTAGAGCTAGCTCTCCTAGATATGAATTGCCTGATATGACTGAGTGTTATGTTATGGAGGGAGAGATAGCTGAGGATTTTCTTGTGTGTAAGGATAGCTATGATGTTGAGAATTTACTGCGCAAGTGGAAAGAAAAATCTCTGAACGCTAGGATGAAATACGACCCGAAGTTTGCTACTTCGCCTATCTTTGTGACCGATAAGGATTATGAATTCTCTGTCGACCCTGAGTTAATCACTCTGGTCGAATCTGATCCTTTTCATGGTTATGAGTCCGAAACGGTTGTAGCCCATCTTACCAAGCTGCACGATATAGCCACCCTATTCACGAGTGAGTAAAAGATCCGCCACTACTATATCCTCAAGCTGTTTCCTTTCTCGCTAAAGGATGATGCTAAGACTTGGTTCACTTCTCTTGCTCCTGGTTGTGTGCGTAGCCCCAGGATATGATCTACTACTTCTTTGAGAAATATTTCCCTACCCATAAGAAGCAAGTTGCCTTGTAGGAAATACACAACTTTGTGCAAGTTGAAGAAGAGAGTCTCCCACAAGCTTGGAGGAGGCTCGTCCAGCTACTGAATGCTTTGCCTGATCACCCTCTTGAGAAGAATGAAATACTTGATATCTTCTATAATGGACTTACCGATGCTTCTAAGGACCACCTAGATAGTTGAGTCGGTTGTGTTTTTAGGGAACGAACCATAGAACAAGCTGAGATCCTATTGAATAACATCTTGTGCAATGAGAATGCTTGGACTATTCCCGAACCACCTCCTAAGCCAACTCCTAAGAAAAGAGGTATTCTATTCCTCAGTACTGAAGATATGCAAGAAGCTAAGAAATCTATGAAAGAGAAAGGCATTAAATCTGAAAATGTCAAAAATCTACCACCTATCGAAGAGATCCATGGTCTTGATAACCCAATACAGGTAGTAGAAGTAAATTCTCTGCGTAGATTCGATGAGAGTGATATTCTTTTTGATAAACCTGCTAGCTTATGCGTGGATGAATTTGATAACTTTGTTGCCAAACAACAAAGTTTCAATGATTATGTTAGCAGACAATTGGAACAGAATGCTCGTATGCTTAGTCATTTAAGTGCTTGTGTGGACAGAAATGTCAATGATCTTAAGCTTCTGAGTAAACATGCCTCTATGGTTACTACTCAAGCAGAACAAGTACTTAAGACTCAGAATGACTTGCTCAATGAGTTGAGTGACAATTCTGTCAGAGTCATCACTAGAGGCGGTAGAATGTCCCGGGAACCTTTGTATCCTGAGGGTCATCCTAAGAGAATTGAACAAGATTCTCAAGGAGTTAGCACTGATGCACCTAGTCATCCTAGAAAGAAGAAGAAAGATGATAGGAACTTGCACGCTAGCAACCCTGTTGCTGCTACACCTGAGAGTCCAAACGATGTCTCTGTCTCTGATGACAAAACACAATCTAGTGATGAACATGAGCCTAATGATAATAGAAATAGTGATGTTTATGAAGATGCTCAACCTAAGATCTTGATAACCCAGAGCCTAAGAATAGAAGATACGATATGAACGACTTTGCTACTAGGAAGCATGGTAAAGAAATGGAACCATGGGTTCAGAAACCCATGCCCTTTCCTCCCAAACCATCCAAGAAAAAGGATGATGAGGATTTTGAGCTATTTGTTGAAATGATTAGACCTGTCTTTCTGCAAATGCGTTTGACAGATATGCTCAAAATGTCTCTGTATGCTAAGTACATGAAGGATATTGTGACTAATAAGAGGAGGATACCTGAGGTTGAGATTTCCACCATGCTCGCTAATTATACCTTCAAGGGTGGAACTCCCAAGAAACTAGGTGATCCCAGAGTGCCCACTATACCTTGCTCCATTAAAGGCAACTACGTTAGAATTTCTTTATGCGACCTTGGATCCGGTGTTAGTGTTATGCCTCTTTCTCTCTACCGTAGGCTTGAATTGGATAAGTTGACACCCACTGAAATCTCTCTGCAAATGGCCGACAAATCAACTGTTTTCCCCATCGGTATTTGCGAGGATGTGCCTGTTGTGGTTGCTAACGTCACTATCTTAACAGACTTTGTTATTCTGGATATTCCCGAGGATGATGCCATGGCGGTCATTCTTGTAAGACCCTTTTTAAACACTACATGAGCTGTTATAGATTGCAACAAAGGCAATGTCACTTTCCATGTCAACGGTAATGAGCATACGGTGCACTTTCCGAAGAAACAATATCGAGTACATTGCATCAATGCTATCGAAAAAACTTCATCGATTCTTATTGGGAGCTTTGAATGCCCTATACCTCCTGTTAAGATGAAGTATGATTTGCTTGTTGGGAAGATGCACATCCCCATTGAGGTAACCTAGTAACTATTCGAAAATTCTCCGTTTCCTTTTGTGATTCAAAAAAGTTTGTCAAAGAGACTTGATCAACCTCATTGACGGATTTCTCTCGATGACCATGAGATGGATGAATCGAGGAGTCACAAACCTCTGTTCCATGCTTTCACCTTCGGTTGCTTAGAAGAAAAATGATAGATTTAGTTTAGTTTTCCCTGTTTTCTATCTTAGCGTCCCGTAGAAAAGTACCCCGAAAATAAAAGTTCTCCGAACGTCCTGAAAATCAAGTATGATATTTTCTGGAATTTTTGAAAAATACTGAGAAGAAGAGCTACTCAGGGGGATGCACCAGTGGGCCACAAGCCCTGGAGGCCCACGTGCACCCCCTCCACTTATTCCAGCTCCCATCTGCTTCTCCTACCCCCAGAAAAAATCGTTTCGCAGCTCAAACTCGTGTTCTTGCTCTTCTTGCTGGGATTTTTGATCTCCTTGTGCAAAGCACCGTTCATCAAACTATTTTGGGGAAATTACTCCTTGGTAAGTGACTCCTCCATTGGTCCAATTAATTTTTGCTCTAGTGCCTTATACTTCACGTATTTTTGCTGCCTTGGTGACCATGTTCTTGAGCTTTCCATGTTAATTTTAGCTAGTCCCAAGTAGTTTTGATGCGTAATATGGCCTCTAGGCACTTGAGGGAGTAGTTGCTACGAGTTTAGTTGAGCCTTGTTCACTTTTCCTTTGGGTCACTAAAAATTTCAAAAAAGGAAGATGTTCAGGAGAAACTATCATGGTGGTTCCTCAAGCAAGAGAGGTCCCCGTCTCGCGATTCGGGAGCCCGATCCTTACCAACCAAGGAACGCACAGGTACAACCATGTGAATGGCCTTCTGATGAATTCATGATTGAGGCAGGTTTCAAAGACGAGTTTGATAAACTTGTTCACAACGTCGGACTTGAGGAATTCATCTCCGATAAATGTGAATAGTATGTTGCTCTCACTGCCTCTTTTGTTCGTAGATTCAAATTTTCAGTTGGCCGTGATACATATGTGTTGTTTGATCTCTATGACAAATCGTATACCATGGATCTAGAGGATTTCAATAGAATTTGCAAGATACCTGTTTGGGGTAGTCTCAATGATCCTCCTAAATCTTCGGTTAGAGATTTTTTCTCTCGTATAACTGTCGGAGAAACTAGAGATATTACAAAGGCTACCATGGGGAGCATTCATTTTCCTGCCTTGCATTACTTTGCCCTCTTCATAGGAAGATGCATTAATGGCAAGATTGAGCATTGTCACCTCTGCGCACCTGACCTCAGTATTCTTAAGAGCGCAGTAACGGGTGATAGAAGTTTCAACTATAATAGCAAGGAGGCTGAATAATAATGCTAATGAAGGGGATTTCTTTGGTGGGATCTATGCCACTCGCATAACAAAATTTCTTGGATTACCCATCCGCGAAGGAGATCCTCCGCTCCATATAGCTTTCCTTGATCGCACCGCTTTGACACGCTATCAGTTCCTTGAGAGGGATGATGAATCCCTCCTATACCGTTTAATATTTAACCGGCAGCGTGTTTTCCATATTACCCTTCTTGCTCCTGCCTTCTTTGACTTTCAGGTAAAACGGAGATACTACATAACCAGAGGAGAGGCAGAGGAGTATGAGAGGGAGGCAAAGGTTGCTCGTCTCCGTGAGGCAGCTATTCAGGCAGTGGCTACAGCGCTCCCGTATAACCCCCATTATGATTTTGGGTATCGCCCGGACCATCCATGGGAGTAGACCAACTTAGGCCAAAAGCCTAAGCTTGGGGGAGTATGTGTTTCTCACCGACTTTATATTCTTGCTTACACTTTCACTTTGTTAGTCGGTGTTCACACTTTGCCACTGTATCATCCATGCTAGTTTATTTATTTTTCTCGTTTTCTTTTCGTGTGTTTGTCTAGTTTGAGAAAACCCAAAAAGATTTTCCTTTTCTTCTTTTGCTTGTTGGGAGCTTTCCCGTGTAAATAGTTTTCTTTTTCTTTGGGTCAAGGTAGAAGACCATGGTTACAATGTTTAGTGGCTCTCGCATGCATATCTGTTTATCTATCAAACAACCATATTACTTTGTCTTCTCCTTTGTGTTTGCTTGCAGATTCTAGCTTAGTCCAATGCACGAGCACTCTTATTATTGTTCACATCATTCGGTCGTGCAAGTGAAAGGCAATAATGATGATATATGATGAAGTGACTGAGCCTGGAAAATCCGGCATGAACTCAATCTATTTTGTTTTGTAAATATGACTAGCTCATCGTGCCTGATTCAGCTTTGTTGTGAGAGAAACATGTTTGCAATGACAATTTAGAGATCATAGTTTCTGATGCCATGCTTAATTAGCTAGGAGCTTATAATGGTTTGTCTTGGATACCAACATGAATCTTGAGATGACTATGATGTAGTATGATAGGATGGTACCCTCCTTTGAATGATTCAAGTGGCTTGACTTGGCACATGTCCACGCATGTAGTTGAAACAAAATCAACATAGCCTCTATGATATTCATGTTCATGGTGATTTATGTCCTACTCATGCTTGCACTCAATGTTGGTTAATCTCAATGCATTTTGATGACTGTTGCCGCTCTCTAGTTGGTCACTTCCCAGTCTTTTGCTAGCCTTCACTTGTACTAAGCGGGAATACTGCTTGTGCATCCACTTCATAAACCCAAAGTTGTTCCATATGAGTCCACCATACCTACCTATATGCGGTGTCTACCTGCCGTTTCAAGTAAATTTGCATGTGCCACTCTCTAAACCTTCAAGAAATAATCTGTTTTGCATGTCCGAACCGCTCATGTGGTGACAGGGGACTATCAGTATCTTCCATGCTAGGCGTGTTATCCTCGATATGTGTTTATTCACTATCACTCACGAGAAAGGGGCCGGTAATTGGAATACCCATTTCCATGCTCAAATCGAAAAGATAATTGCAAACAAAACTCCCCGTGGATTGATGTTGGTATGGACGACACCCGAGGATTCGGCTAGTCGTGGAGTGTGATTGATCGGTGGTGGGGGAGTCAAAACTTTACTTTTCTGTTTGGGAACCGCCTATAGCATGTGTAGCGTGGAAGATGGTGAGAACTCGTAGTCACTGCGTTGACAACGAAAGCATGCCACCCAAATTATTATCTCTGTTTTCAAAGCTTGAGCTCTGGCACCTCTGCAAATCAATGCTTCCCTCTGCGAATGGGCCTATCTATTTATGTTCCTGTTGAGTCATCCTCTTCTTATAAAAGCACCAATTAGAGAGCACCTCTATCATTTTTATGTTTTGCTTTTAACCGTGATTGAGTATGACTGTGACTGGATCTTCTTTGCCTTGAATTACAATGTTTAGTGAGCCCTTGGTCTTTGAAGGTGCTCTGCATTTATGTTTTGCGGTCTCAGAAAGAGCTAGCGAGATACCTTCTGTTCATACTGCTTCATGCTTGTCTTGATTGAAGTGTTGACGTTTGAAACTTATTATTATTTGCTCGCTAGTTGATTATGCCATTGATATGAGTTTACGGTGAGACCTAGATGTCATTTGCTTATGTGGTTAGCTTGTGATCTTGCTGAAATTCTGGATATGAGTTAGACATAGTTGCAACAACAAGATCAAACAGAGTTCGTAAAAGTTTTTATTTTGTCTCTTTCAGTTTGTCAACTGAATTGCTTGAGGACAAGCAAGGTTTTAAGCTTGGGGGAGTTGATACGTCTCCATCGTATCTACTTTTCCAAACTCTTTTGCCCTTGTTTTGGACTCTATTTTGCATGATTTGAATGGAACTAACCCGGACTAACGCTGTTTTCAGCACAATTGCCATGGTGTTGTTTTTGTACAGAAATGAAAGTTCTCGGAATGACCTGAAAATTTACGCAGAATTTTTGCGGAATATATAAAAAATACTGGCGCAAGAACCAACGGAGGAAGTGGAGCGTGGAGCCCACAAGCCCACCAGGCGCGCCCCCCCTGGCCGCGCCTGGCAGGCTTGTGGGGCCCACAAAGCTCCACCGCCTCCAATCTCAGGTCTACTTAGTCCCTTCCGTCTAGAAAAAAATCAAGGAGAAGAGTTTATCGCGTTTTACGATACTGAGGCGCCGCCACCTCCTGTTCTTCCTCTAGAGGGCATATCTCGAGTCCGTTATGGGCTCCGGAGAGGGGAGATCGTCGCCATCGTCATCACCAACCTTCCTTCATCGCCAATTCCATGATGCTCTTCACCGTTCGTGAGTAATCTCATCGTAGGCTTGCTGGACGGTGATGGGTTGGATGAGATCTATCATGTAATCGAGTTAGTTTTGACGGGGATTGATCCCTAGTATCCACTATGTTCTGAGATTGATGTTGCTACTACTTTGCCATGCTTAACGCTTGTCACTAGGGCCCGAGTGCCATGATTTCAGATTTGAACCTATTATGTTGTCGCCAATATATGTGTGTTCTTGACCCTATCTTGCAAGTTGTAGTCACCTACTATGTGTTATGACCCGGCAACCCCGGAGTGACAATAGCCGGAACCACTCCCGGAGATGACCATAGTATGAGGAGTTCATGTATTCACCAAGTGTTAATGCATTGGTCCGGTTCTTTATTAAAAGGAGAACCTTAATATCCCGTAGTTTCCATTAGGACCCCGCTGCCACGGGAGGGATGGACAATAGATGTCATGCAAGTTCTTTTCCCTAAGCACGTATGACTACATACGGAATACATGCCTACATTACATTGACGAACTGGAACTAGTTACATATCTCTCCGTGTTATAACTGTTGCATGATGAATAGCATCCGGCATAATCATCCATCACCGATCCAATGCCTATGAGTTTTTCCTACTGGTCCTTGCTACGTTACTTTGCTGCTACTGCTGTCACTTTGCTGCTACTGGTTACCATTGCTACTGTTGCTATCACACTACTTTGCTACTGATACTTTGCTGCAGATACTAAATCTTTCAGGTGTGGTTGAATTGAAAACTCAACTGCTAATACTTGAGAATATTCTTTGGCTTCCCCTTGAGTCGAATCAATAAATTTGGGTTGAATACTCTACCCTCGAAAATTGTTGCGATCCCCTATACTTGTGGGTTATCACCCACCAGGGGTTGTGGTGTAGATGTGTTCAGCTGAGCTATGGCGCACAGGCCGACTGAGTGATGAAGACGTGTCGCATGAAGTGGCGATGCGTGAGGCAACTGAGTGATGAAAACACGTCTAGCTGAATGGTGACGTGCGGGGTGGCCATGTGATGAAGACGTGCTCAGCGGAGTGACGGCGCGTGAGACGACCGAGTGATGAAGACGCACCCAACTGAGTGGCGACGCGCTAGCCGGCCAAGTGAATTAGGCGCGTCCAGCAAAGTGGCGACGCGTGGGGCGGCCATGCAACGTAGGCGTGTCCAGCAGAGCGGCGACGCGCGGGGCGGCCATGTGATGAAGATGCGCTCACGAGAGTGACAGCATGCGAGGCGGCCAAAGGATTGGGGTGCGTCCAGCCGAGTGATGATGCGTTGGGCGGCCAAGTGATGTAGGCGCGTTCAGCACAGTGGCGACGCACGAAGCAGCCATGCGATGTAGGCGCGTCCAGCAAAGCGGCAACGCGCGAGGCAGCTATGCGATGTAGGCGCGTCGAGCAGAGTGGCGATGCGCTGGGTGGCCATGTGATGAATACGCGCTCACCAGAGTGACAACGCGTGAGGCGGCTGAATGATATAGATGCGTCCAGCCGAGTGACGACGCGCTAGGCGGCCAAGTGATGTAAGTGCGTCCAACAGAGTGGCGACGCGCAGGGCGGCCATGAAATGTAGGCGCGTCCAGCAGATTAGCGACGCGCTAGGCAGTCATGTGATGAAGACGCGCTCACCAGAGTGACGACGCGTGAGGCGGCCGAATGATGGAGATGCGTCCACCCGAGTGACGACGTGTTGGGCGACCAAGTGATGTAGGCGCGTCCAGCAGAGTGGCGGCGCACGGGGCGACCATGCAATGTAGGCGCGTCCAACAGAGTGGGGACGCGCTCAGTGGCCATGTGATGAAGACACGCTCACCAGAGTGATGACGCGTGAGGCGGCCGAATGATGGAGATGCATCCAGCCGAGTGACGACGCATTGGGCGGCCAAGTGATGTAGGCGCGTCCAGCAGACTGGCGACGTGCAGAGCGGCCATGCGATGTAGGCGCGTCGAGCAGAGTGTCGACGTGCTGGACGTCCATGTGTTGAAGACGCGCTTACCAGAGTGACGACACGTGAGGTGGCCGAATGCTGGAGATGTGTCGAGCCGAGTGATGACGTGTTGTGCGGCCAAGTGATGTAGGCGCGCTCAGCAGAGTGGCGACGCGCAGGTCGGCCATGTGATGTAGGTGCGTACAGCAGAGTGGCGGCGCGCTGGGCGGCCATGTGATGTTGGTGCATCCAGCAGATTGACGACGCGCGTGGCGGCCATGTGATGAAGATGCGCTCACCAGAGTGACGACGCACAAGGCGGCTGAATGATGGAGATGCGTCCAACCAAGTGACGACGTGCTGGGCGGCCAAGTGATGTAGGCGCGCTCATCAGAGTGGTGACACGCGGGGCGGCCATGCGATGTAGGAGTGTCCAACAGATTGGGGACGCGCTAGGCGGCCATGTGATGAAGACGCACTCACCAGAGTGATGGCACGTGAGGCAGACGAATGATGAAGATGCGTCTAGCCGAGTGACGACACGTTGGGCGGCCAAGTGATGTAGACACGCTCAGCAGAGTGGCGACGCGCGGCGCGGCCATGCGAGTAGGCCCGTCCAGCAGAGTGGCATCGCGCTGGGCGGCCATGTGATGAAGACGTGCTCACTAGAGTGACGGCTCATGAGGCGGCCGAAGGATGGAGATGCGTCCAACCGAGTGACGACGCGTTGGGCGGCCAAGTGATGTAGGCGCGCTCAGCAGAGTGGCTATGCGCGGGGCAGCTAGGTGACCTTGTAACCTGTGTATGAAAAATAGCACAAGCCAACGTAAAAAATTCTCAAAGTAATATGAATTTGCTGAAATGATTTGTGTAAATAACACCCATTGCACCGATGGGTGTACCAGGTGATTGCTGGTTCGAAATCAGCAAGAGTCTAGTAGTGTGAAGGATTCGACTGAACTTGTCGAAGTAAAGGATCTGAATAAACTCGTTTGAGTACTAGACTCAAATGAAGCGGAAGTGAAGTGTAGTGACACAAAAATAAACAATTGAGTGCAAAAGGTACACTTGGTGGTGTAGCCATCGAGTGAAAGTCGTGTGTGATTTACTTAGCACTCGGTAATGCGGAAATAACCATTATTCCTCAGTGAAAGGATTGATATGGTTGACTAGACGGGGGAGTGAATAGGCAACTACCAATTTTAAGCTTTTCTTTAAAAACTTAGGATTAGCAACAAATAGGCTGATTGGATATGCAACTAGATGAACAACCTATATGACGCTAGCAACAATAATAACAACAAATAACTTTGCACAAAGTAAAGGTTAGAAATAACCACAAGTAGAACCGTTGGAGATGAGGATGTGTTATCGAAGTTCCTTCCCTTTGAGGGGAAGTACATCTCTATTGGAGCGGTGCGGAGGCACAATGCTCCCCAAGATGCCACTAAGGCCATCGTGTTCTCCTCACACACTCACACAATGCGAGGTGTCGTGATTACACTATTGGAGCCCTTGAAGGCGGCAACCGAACCTTTACAAACAAGGTTGGGGCTATCTTCACAACTCAATTGGAGGCTCCCAACGAGACTACGAAGCTTCACCAGAATGGAATATTGCTTCGAGGTGACCTCTTCCGTCTAGGGTGCTCAAACACCCAAGAGTAACAAGATCCGCAAGGGATTACTCGGGGGAATCAAATTTCTCTTAGTGTAAGTGTAGATTGAGGCCTTCTCCTCCAACCCTAGAATATGAACAAGAATCGATGGCTAGGGAAGGAGATTGGGCAAGAATGAGCTTAGGTGCAGCAATGGAGTTGTTGGAAGGATACGAGATGAGTCTCTATGGGGAAGAAGACCCACTTATATAGTGGTAGGAAATCTGATCGTTTTGTGCCTACAAAACGTGCATAAGCGGTAGTGCCGCTTGGGGGAGCGGTACTTCCGCTTGCACGGAAGTACAAGGTTGTGCAGTCAACTGACCGGCGTCAGGGGGGCGGTAGTTCTGCCAGAACGGTACTACCGCTCATGTAAGCTCTACTTACGCTTAGCATTGACAGACATCCCAATTGAGTAAGAGAGGGGAGAAGTACGGTAGTGCCACCCAAAGCAGTACTTCCTCTGACGCCCTCGATTTAATCGTACGCTAATCATACACACAAATGTGTACGATCAAACTCAAGGACTCACGGGAAGATATCACAATACAACTCTAGACACAAAATAAAACAATATCAGCTTCATATTACAAGCGAGGGGACTCGAGGGCTAGAATACGGAAGCTCGATAAACACAGGAGTCGGCGGAAGCAACAATATCTGAGTACACACATAAAACATACGGTGCCTTAGAGAAAGCTAGCACAAAAGATACAACAATCGAACGAGGCGAGGCCTCCTGCCTGGGAACGTCCTAATTACTCCTGGTCTTCAGCGGCCTCCACGTAGTAGTAGGCACCGTCGGGGTAGCAGACGTCAGCACGAAAGTCCATCTCCTGGGCTCCATCATCTAGTTGCAGCAACGGATCAAGGGGGCAAACGGGGAGCAAAGCAACGGTGACTACTCATCCAAAGTACTCGCAAGTCTTATATCAGAACTATACTAAGTATGCATCAGTATCAAAGAAGGAGTTTATATGTGGATTGACTGCAGCAATGCGAGAAAAGAGGGAGAAGGCCTAGTCCTATCAAAGACTAGCTTCTTCAGGGTCTTGCAGCAATAGATGAGAGTAGAGCAAGGTAACACAATTAATAGTCATATTGTTGCAGCAATATTAATATGAGGTCACGCCCAGAGATCCTCCCTCGACTCCTTGCGAGGAAGCAATCCCGGGGAAACTAATTCCAGTTAAGTAACAACTGTAGTTGTATAAGATCAGGGCACAACTCCAAGTCATCCTCTAACTGTGGACACGACTCTCCGCATAGTTAATTTTCATCCCTGCAGGGGTGCACCAAGTTTCCCATCACGCTCGATAACACTGTGGCCGGACACACTTTTCTCGGTCATGCCCGACCTCGGAATATCGACACGTCGCAACCCCACCTAAGCTCAGCAGAGAGGCCAGCCCGCCGGTCTACAAGCAGTAGGAAGAAAGACATATGCGATATAGGAATGATCAAGGGGGGTTTGGTTGCCTTGTTGCTCTGTGGCAAAGGGCTGATCGACAAGGTCGTAGATGTACCCGGCAGCAGCGTCAGCCTCGAGGTCTACGGGTAAGAAGAGGGGGAGAAACAATAAATAACAACAACAGGTGCAACACTAAGCATGACATGGTAATATGCACGCTAGGCATGAGCTAACGCAATAACATCCGTCATAGACGGGTCGGGAGAATACCAGATGATATTTCCCGGGTCTGTGGCTACTACTAGTAAGACTGAAAATGATGAAAAAGTTCCACATTTGCTATGCTAGGGACGCATGACAAACGAATGGACCACGTATCCAGGTTCGTCTCGTTCTGCTGATCAACTTTCATGTTGAAAATATTTTGATTTGACTTACGGTTAATTTAATATTAATTTTTAAAGTTTTATTCAATAGTTAGGAATTTAAAACAGATTTAAATTATTTATTTAAATACTATTATGACATCAGCATGATGTCATGCTGACATCAGCAGTTGACTGGTCAACTTACCTCTGGGTCCCATGTGTCATAGACACAAGTTTTTAATTAAGATTAAATATTAATTAATTAGATTAAATTAGTGGGGACCCACGTGTCATACTCTAATAGGATAATTTAATTATCCTAATTAACAGATTATCTAATTAATCTATTTACTTAAGTAACTAATTAATTAAATAATATATCTAATTATTTATTTATTTATTTAATTAATAAACACATTTATATTTTTTATAATTATCTATTGTATTATTTTATACTAATCCGTTTAGGGGGGTTGGGGCCCCCGTGTCATAGACAGTGGGGTGGGGCTGGCCCCACTCGTAAGTGGTCGATGGCCACACACACATACATATACCTAATGTATTTTTTATATACCTGCATACATACATGCACATCTATACATACATAAATACATCATACATTCATATTTTTATTTTCTTTTCTCTTATCTCTCAACTCTCTCTAATCTCTCTGGCACCTCTATCACCTCTCTCAACAGAGAGAAAAGAGGCAACTCCAACTCCACCTACAAGACCTCAACGGCGCCGGAACGCGGCAGTGATTGCCTAAACGGGGGGGGGGGGGAGGAGGATAGGTGGCCGGGGCCCGGAGCTCACCGACGTTACCGGTGAACGGGGCGGCGAGGCTTGGTGGAGCCGTTGAGGAGGAGGACGGGGAAGCCGATGGTGCGGTGCGGTCGTGGAGGAGCTTCGGTGGGGGTGTTGGAGGTGCCGGCGCCGTGGCGGTTCCGACATGAGAGAAGGAGGCGCCAAGGAGAAGGGTCCGGCGCGGAGGGCGACGGCGGGTGGAGGCGACGAGGGGAGATGGCGGCAAGGTGGAGGCCGACGGGATCTAGGGAGGCGGCCAACGCTGGGTGGTGGGGAGCCGGTGGGGTGAGGTGCCAGGGGGTGGATGGAACTAGAGGCAGGGGCGACAGGGGACGGGAGGAACGACTAGGGAGGCTCGGTCGTTGGGGACAAGAGGCGCGTGGGGTGAGGCCGAGCGACGGGAGGTTGGGGTTGTGTCAGGCGGTAGGTGGGGGTAGGTGGGGCGAGGGGGGTTCCCTCGTCCCTAATGGTGGCGGCGACAGAAGGAGTGAGATGAGCGGGGGGCGGCGTTAGGGTTACCCTGGGGGAGTTAAATACCCCGAGGGGATGGACCGGTTGTGGGATGGCTGACTGGGCCAATTTTGCCCAGTTGGGCCAGGGACTTTCTTTTTTATTTTTATTTTTTAATTACTTTATTTTATTTATTTATTTTATATATAGCCTCTGTTTTCAATATATAGTGATTATAAATACTCTTTAAAAAGCCATGTTCACTTTTATAATCCATTAGGGATTTTTTAATAACTTCCCTGACATTTTTATTTTAAACATTATAAAACTTTTCTTGTTCGACTTATTTTTAAACTTTGAATTTTGACTCGGTTTCGAACTAACACGAGATCAACGATATAATTCATGGTGACATGGCATCATTAGTGTGGGATCATTGTAGTTTAATTACATTCATCACTGTAGCAAAAGCTGAGGATGTCACAACTCTCCCCTACTAACAAGAATTCATGTCCCGATAATTAAGAGGTAGAAGGAAAGAGCTCGGGGTATTCATCACGAAGATGATCCTCGCGTTCCCAAGTGGCTTCATCTTCAGAATGATTTGACCACTGCACTTTAAGGAACTTGGTGACTTTGCGATGAGTCTGACGTTCAGTCTGGTCGAGAATGCGGACCGGATGCTCTTTATAAGAGAGGTCTTGTTGCAGCTCAAGCATATCATGATCCACTGCTCGAATAGGATCCTTGAAGCAGCAACGGAGTTGAGACACATGGAAGACATCGTGAACCTAAGAAAGGTTCGCCGACAGTTTCAATTGATAAGCCACTTTTCCATGCCTTTCGAGAATAGTGAAAGGACCAATATAGCGAGGAACTAACTTGCTCTTGATCCCAAAATGGTGTGCACCTCTCATTGGTGTGACACAAAGATAAGCCTTTTCGCCAGGTTGATAGACCATATCTTGATGATGACGGTCATACTGACTCTTCTGACGAGAATGAGCAGCCATCAGATTCACATGAATAATGCAGACTTGACCTTCAACATGCTGGATACGGACCGAAGAGTGATCGGTCCATTGAACAGTGGCTCGAGAATTTCATATGAAGCCAAGTGTAATGGATACCTAGAAGTCAAGGGTGTACAGGAGAGTCAGGTTTCAATCTTGTGGAACTTTGTATTATGGGTCCACCATGTGGGCCGAGAGTAGGCAAAGGGGTGACATATTATATGGTCTTGGTAACAAGACATGTTAGAGGATAACCTGTCAATTATGTTGGCAACAACGTTGGTACCAAGGGCGGGGGGCGAATAGAACCATTTTCCTGCTCGTTGCAACGAGGCGGACAAATAGGCAAAGTTCTCGTCTACCGGCGGCTACCGAAATGTTATCCACAATAGTAACAGGGTCTTACTGATAGAGTTGTATACCGATGTATTACCTAAGTAGGGAACTAACACTGCTTAGATAAGTTATGCCACAAGAAAAGTCAAACAGACCAATGGGAAGGAAAATGTGTTCACACACACAAGTATTTAAAGTATACCATTCTTGAGGAAAACATAGAGTATGGTATACATGGTAGGTCATCAAGTACCTAACCACCTTGATAAATAGGCAAGAAGAATCACGAGGTTTACCCATACCATACGGTTTGGATAATTGACCAGGAACAATTTAGCATTGCGCTTACAATGTTCCTGTTGACATTGTAGTACCACATCCGTGCTTCGAGGTAGCATCGACATGGTCATCAGATAAAGGTTGGAATTATGGGTATACAAAGAGGATTCATGAGGAACAACTTATGAAATACGTCATATAGTTTCCACATGGAAGATGGCGAATCCTTACGTATGGAAGAATTTATAAAAATAGGTCCTTCGGCCCGGTGCATTGGAAATACATCACCGTACTGATTTACCTAAAGACCAAAGTTATAACTATTAGGAAATGTTCTAACCATCATATCCGCCCGAGATTCAGACCTGATTGGTGTCGGGACACCTCAGACTCAGGGTGCCTGAGTGGAAAAGAGGACCACCAAAAACAGACGAGATGGTAATGCAAGATCCTCGGGATATGAACTACGGAAGCATGTATTGGATCATGAGTTGGACTGTAACACACATGAACACAATGTCAAGACATTCGTGCCCACGTGGAATTCTTACAACACAATGCAACCGAGATCTGATTTGAGAACCCTCATCAAGGATATTGAGGTCCTTGAGTAAGCCTCGATTAGCTCTTATGAAGGAACTTATTTTCCTTGATAAAATCAGTCGGCTTCGCATGCTAAGAGAAGTTATATGAAGTGAAGATAACAAATCTTCAAAACATATAACACTTCGCACACGTGTGAATGATTTGGTATTTCCCGAGAGGAAGCGAAACAAAACTTTCACATATTCACGGCGGAAAGAGTGCACGTGAACTCTGGGAAAATACACTCCTTCTATCCAACATATTCTCCATGAGCTAGGCACAAGGATAATGCTTGCAAGAGCTTCATCATGGAGCATGGAGAAGTTGAGGGTGTGGCTGATGGGCTCAGCAACAATCCCTCAATATTTTAACAGGGATGAACTTCCAAAATTATAACCTCAAGGAGATAGCATTTGTCAAGTCAAATGGTATAATGTCGTATGCTCGAGGGAAAAACAACAATTAAACATTGGTCGAAGGGTGCACTCGGAAATACGGACAGAGTAGCACAACCAATGTCAAAAATGATGAGTCAACACCCAACACACTAAGAATGAAACAATCAGTTGTTAACCTCAAGGTAATAGGGTTGCCAGAAGTATTGGGACCACACATCAGAGTTCACTTGTTGGTATTCCGGTTTGAAACAACACGGGACCAAGAAATGAATGGTGATGGCGAGAAGTATTACTATATCAAGAATTCTTAAGACGTGTGCAAGTTTCACGACATTCTTGACATACCAGATAGTAATACTCCAAGGTAGAAGATAACATAAGCTGAGTAGTAAGGAACTTAAGGGACAACACAAAACATGATCAAGTTTGTGTAGGAGGGAAGGCAACAAGGATGTCGATGATAATGTAAATCATCGAGGGGCAAGGATGGCATTTATCATCATGCATTCAATTGATACCCTCGAAGATCTCAGAATGGTGATGATGATCACGACACATGTGTCGAGAAGCTTCACGAAGATGTAATCAATCAGCGACGACATCAAGCAAAGGAATGGTGAAGTTAAAGGTTGTCGAAACACAGTTTAGACTGCTAGCTCAGAATCAAAGTTGCCTTTCAAAATAACCAATATTATGTGGAAAGCTCGATGTGAGCTTAACGCACAGTTGGAAATGTGTTCCAGAGATAGAGGACACAGATAGCATGGTCAAGCTCCAACATGACTATGATGATGTAGCTTAATAGCTTGGAATGACATGATCGAGTACAAACTTGTAAACAAGGAAGATTACTAAAAGTTGTTGAATCACAATGCATGCTCGATTCAGTTATCGACGTACTCGCGTGTCCAACAACTCTAACACGAGGAAACTGGAATTGATGAAAATACCATAATTGATGAGGAGCTCACAAGAAGTTATATAGCTCCGTGATATCCTCGAGCTACAAGGAATAATACTCGGAGGTAGATCAACATTAAGGCTTGGACCGGTGTGTTGATCTGAAGAAGACAAGTACTTTAACTCGTCTAAGAATGAAATCAAGGTAGGACAACATGGTCGGAACCATGATTGGAAAGGACAAGATCACAGATACCAGATTTAAACCACAGAATGAATGATTATTGATACGAGAAGTTTCTATGGTAAGATCAACGTCGTTTCCATGGGCATGAACACAAGTTCAAGGTCGACTCCCACTTCATCAATGCATCACCTGCCATTTACTCCTCGCCTTTGATGAGGTTGTAGCTTGGGAAGATTATCTGGCAAAACACCAGAAGAGCAAGACTCGTGAAAACTCATCGGATCATATTGTTTTATGAAGGCATAGGTTCAACCCATCGGGGCATCTTAGGAACGTATACCACAAACTTCTAGAGTAATTAACACATGCTTGAAGAGCACGACTGACAAGGGCATAGGATACAACTCATCAGAAGGAGAAGACACAATTTACCAATGGCATTAGGTATCAAGGGAACAACATCACAAGAACTTTTAATGCAAAGGGTGCCATCGGATAATAACCCGGCAATGGGTCCGACAATCCACAAAGAACCTGATGTGAGTATCGGTAGTCAATCAGAGGGAGATAGGATGCAATGCATCGGGTTATAGAACATATGAAAAATATCGATACTTAATTACGAAAGGAATTAGGATTTCGAGGTTGGTGTATCATAATCAGATGCTCCGAGCAAATACAAGTAGCTGAATGGACTTAGATGGACAATCAATCAAAGTTGATTTGTCGAGAACCAGCTCCGTCTGGAAGGATGTTTGAGCCGGAAGATAATTTATGAGTCACAACAGATGATTGTGTGAATTCACGCCAAGGTAGAATTAATAAGAACATAGGAAAATCACAAATGATTTTAATGAATGCTGCTAGACATATGGATTTATCCATGATGCAAGCAGGTGAGAAAGGTCAAGAGCAATAGGCTACTGGGGATTCCGAAAGATCGAATAGCAATTTGAAGATCCTTCGAAACCCGTGACAACTGCTGACGGACGAATCCCCGACCAGACAATTCGTTGCCTCTCGTAAAACAAGAGCAATTGGAAAAGAAAGTATGGATGACGTTTGTATGCAGTCATCCATAAGGGTTGACGGAGGAAGGGAAATCGCAGAAGCGGTCAACACAAGTTCTCGAGAGAACCTCAGAGAGTATCCTCGGAGTCTTCTGATGAATCAAGCCATCATCTTGGATGAGGGGCTCTCGGGAGGAATTAGTTACGAGAACCTAGAGTTAGAGTTAGCAAAACCTTTAACCCGAAAGAGAAGAGAGAGTAGAACCCAGAGTATAGAAAAGGAGTAAAAGATACTAATACCACCCAATTGAGATGTGGGCCCGTAAGCCACAACATCAGTGTTAGTAAAGTTTTTCAAATACTAGACTCAACTTCGACCAAGGAGTTGGAAAGGGGGCTACCTACAGGCAGTCGGCTCTGATACCAACTTGTGACGCCCTTGATTTAATCGTATGCGAATCATACACGCAAATGCGTACGATCAAACTCAAGGACTCACGGGAAGATATCACAACACAACTCTAGACACAAAATAAAACAATATCAGCTTCATATTACAAGCCAGGGGCCTCGAGGGTTAGAATATGGAAGCTCGATAAACACACGAGTCAGCGGAAGCAACAATATCTGAGTACAGACATAAAACATAGGGTGCCTTAGAGAAGGCTAGCACAAAAGATACAACGATCGAACGAGGCGAGGCCTCCTACCTGGGAACCTCCTAACTACTCCTGGTCTTCAGCG